>NC_139906.1:2662500-2882500 GCF_905171665.1 Trachurus trachurus
AAATGTTACATAACAGATTTGGTTGGCGTGCCCTCTATAGGCAAGGCAATTTTATTTGTATAGCCCATTTTTTACAAACAGTTTGTCTCAAAGGGCTTTACATCCCATCATAACAACATCCTCTGTCCTTAGACCCTCACATCCACTGAGGAAAAACTCCCTTTTAACAGGGAAAAATCAGAGAAACCTCAGGGTGAGCAACAGAGGAGGGATCCCTCACCCAGGACGGACAGACGGGACAGAGATGTTGTTACAGACAAGAAAACAGTTTATAACACAGAATGTGGGAAACATGGAAACATAGACAATTATATAATAAAAAACATAAAAAAATGTGAATATAATTTGAATATTTAACATTAGAAGCATTAGAAATAAGAATATGATCGAGGGGAGGACTGACAGCTCTACTCAGGTGCTGAGGTCAGGTGTCAGTGTGTGTGTGTGTGTGTGTGTGTGTGTGTGTTCTGACGTTTGACCTTGACTCCACAGTTGTTGTTGTGCTCAGTCCTTGGCTCGGGTGCCCTTGGCGATGCGGTCGTCATGGCAACCGCGGCAGCCAGCAGGCTCATTGGCTGGTGTGTGTGTGTGTGTGTGTGTGTGTGTGGAGCAGACAGCATCCCTGAGATCAATGAGGCTGACACACCTGTTCTATTTCTGTTCCATCTCATTGTTTCACTCCATGATTTACACACACACACTCACACACGCACACACACACACACACACACACACACACACGCACACACACGCACACACTTTCCGATGACTTCTCTCCTCCTCTACTTCCTGTCTCGGTCTCTACGGCGACAGACCGAGCAGGAGATGAGGACGGACGAAGACCTGTTAGTGTCACATCTGATTCTCATTGAGGGAAAGAGAGAAAAGCCACACACACACACACACACA
Source organism: Trachurus trachurus (assembly GCF_905171665.1). Lineage (NCBI taxonomy): Eukaryota > Metazoa > Chordata > Actinopteri > Carangiformes > Carangidae > Trachurus > Trachurus trachurus. Next base: position 2,663,410 of record NC_139906.1, read on the forward strand.
CACACACACACACATCAGGGATCATTACACCATCGACAGAGCGGAGAGGACAGAGTGTGTGTGTGTGTGTGTGTGTGTGTTGTTGATAATGATGCCATTAAGCAGAGTGTGTATTTATAGCGCTCTCTTTGTAAAGGAGAACACACACTGACCCTCAGAGATGAAGAGGAGGATGAGGAGGATGAGGAGGAAGAGGAGGATGAGGATGAGGAGGGGGAGAGATCAGGTTTATAAAAAGACCCGACACTCAACTCTTCTATGTGTGTTTATGTACAGATCAACACAAACGTCATCTTTCATCCTCACAACTAAGAAGCAACAAAAGATTCATGTGTGATCGCAAAACTCCTACGTTTCACTTTTAATTCTAATAAATGTTTATTTATATTTATTAAAGAAGCTGAAAAACTGTTTTATTTTCTTTTGATATGAATCATGTGACGACTCCCAAGATTTAAAGGGATAGTTCAACGTTTTGTCAAATTGGCCCATTGCCATAATCCCTATAGTCATAGCAGTAGGTTTGTTACCTTTAATTGTCGGTGCAAGCTGTTTTTAGAACGGCGGAGCAGAGCCGTGAGCTGCTCAGAGCTACGCTACGGAGGCTCATTATGGAATTTCTTGGTTTCCCTCATCAAACTCATCAAATACACAATCCAACAACTCCACAACGCTCTGGTGGACAAGTTGTGAGCTGCACATTCACCACGCTATGAGATAATAACACAACGTTACCACACAGAGTTGTTTTAGAGGGAAATACAGAGACTGTTGATGAAAAACTGTCCCTGAAGGCAACGTGCATCAGGGGTTTTGCATGAATTTCCCTCTACAACAACTCTGTGTGGTAACGTTGTGTTATTATCTCATAGCGTGGTGAATGTGCAGCTCACAACTTGTCCACCAGAGCGTTGTGGAGTTGTTGGATTGTGTATTTGATGAGTTTGATGAGGGAAACCAAGAAATCCCATAATGAGCCTCCGTAGCGTAGCTCTGAGCAGCTCACGGCTCTGCTCCGCCGTTCTAGAAAATAGCTTGCACCGACAATTAAAGGTAACGAACCTACTGCTATGACTATAGGGATTATGGCAATGGGCCAATTTGACAAACTGTTGAACTATCCCTTTAACTGGTGACTCTGTGCCCCCCCCCTCAGCTTGGCTCTGCACCCTGAGCGCTCCCTGGTGGCGACGGGTCAGGTGGGGAAGGACCCGTATGTGTGTGTGTGGGATTCCTTCACCGTCCAGACCGTCTCTCTGCTCCGCGAGGGACACACACACGGCATCGCCTGCCTCGCATTCAGCGCTGACGGACAGGTGAGACACACACACACACACACACACCCACACACACACACACACACACACACACACACACACACACACACACACAAACAAACACACACACAGTTAGGATGGTTATTCATGCATGGTGAGAGTGAGGGAGTTTCCTGTGTGTGTGTATCTCTGTGTGTGACCAACAGATGGTTTCTGTCATTAAAGAACACTCATGCATGATGATGATGATGTTTAATCATCACTTTGGCTCAGTAACTTCAACAAGCTGCAGAAGCAATGATGCACACACACAACTATACACAAAACAACACACATAACACAAGGTACGATACACACACACACACACACACACACACAGCTCTGCCTCACTACATCCAGTACTGTTAATGGGGCATTAGGGTGTTACAGAGAGTGTGTAAATATTAGGGTGTTCAGGAGACCTCATACCCCATCTTATATGTAAAATCCCAACTCTCTCCTGATTGTGTCCTCTTTCACACCTTTAAAGGAGAATTTTTTAACCCCTAAATCGTTGTCCTGATGGTCACCCAGTGTTGGTTGGAGCAAAAAACGCGACTAAAATTGATGCAGGCAAACCAGAGTTACCATGGCTACCCGGCGCTAGGGATAGCGACAACGCTAACCCATGGGGGCAATTCTTTCAACCACAATAAACACTCAGAAAACAATCAAATATCTATGGTACATGACTGGAATCCTAAGAGACACCACTGAACTCATGTAATAGAGTATAAACCAGTGGCGGCTGGTGCTAAAATAAATTGGGGGGGTGTCAGATAAATAAGATAAATAAAGAGCATTGCTAACTTCACATCCAGCCAGAGGGGTGTACTGCGAAGCCAGTTTAGTGGGTTAGTGAGGTATGTTGAGTCTAAAGCCGGGCTCTCCTGTACTACAAAGGTGGCTTCGCAGCACACCCCTCAGCTGAGTTTGGCCTGACACAGACGGGAGAAGCGTCGTCTCCGTCCACGGCCACTTGCCTGCTGCAGGATTTTTAAGTCAGGTTGCTCCGGTCCAAGCTCCTTTATCCTTTTTTTTTTTTTTTACTCCAGCGAACGCCTCGTGAAAGGATTATTTCATAAAGAAACAACTGATTTTTCTTTTGCTGCGGCCGCCATCGTCTCCTGTCTTGTTGTTGTTGTGTGTCTGCTCCGTGTGCACGCGGGTGCCTCTGTAACTGTTTGAGTGACAGGCACGTCGCCGCTGCCAGGAGAGTGACTTTGATTGACAGGTCAGGTATCATGAATCAATCCGACTGGATGAAAAAATGACCCAAACGCGCTGATTGGCCACGGGCGCAGAGAGCTGCGCCCGGAGGAGAATCTTGAAGTGACCAATTAGAGACAAGCATGAAGTCACATGGAAGCCAAAAGTTTAAGAGGCCACATACACACTCATTAGGCCGGCGCCCCTCGCTATTGAAATGTATAAAACAACCCAGAATAAACCCAATATGGAATGGAAAGGCTTACGAATTTCAAAGTAAAACCCATTGTATGAGTGAACACTGAACAGATATGGTAATTACTTTTTATTATGTTATTTATGTTTACTGTGTCTACACTTTCTTCCTGAAAAAATCCTGAAAAAGACATTACTATCCCATCACAGAGCGCCTGCTCTCCCCGACACAGAAACTAACACTTTGTCCTTGTTGTGATGATTTCTTTACTAAAATATACGGTATATGATATAAATATACACTATATGAGTTCAGTGGTGTCTCTAAGGATTCCAGTCATGTACCATAGATATTTGATTGTTTTCTGAGTGTTTGTTGTGGTTGAAAGAATTGCCCCCATGTGTTAGCGTTGTGGCTATACCTAGCACCGGGTAGCCATGGTAACTCTGGTTTGCCAACATCAATTTTAGTCGCGTTTTTTGCTCCAACCAACACTGGGTGACCATCAGCAGAATGATTTAGTGGTCAAAAATGACCGGAATTCTCCTTTAAAGGTGGGAAAAAGGACACAATCAGGAGAGAGTTGGGGTTTTACGTATAAGATGGGTATTATAGTGTTGGGTTATTGGGGTGTTACAGAGCTGGACAGGTTGTAAGAGTGTCAAGGCAAGTGTTAGGATAATAAGGTATTAATGTCAGACAGAGTATCAGGGTATTACAGAGAGTGTTGGGAGCATTAGGATGTTCAAGTGAGGAGGGAGAGAGTTATTTATTAGAAGTTTAAAAGGTGCTGATTAAACGCCTGTATGCCTGTCTTCAATATAATATAATTTGTATTATTTACAAGTAGTTCCTGTACTCAATAGACCATGATTCCTTGCAAATAGAACATGCGCAGAGCACAAATTAATGTTCCTTTCGATGGGGATATAGGCAGTCATTTTCAGGTTTTTAAAAACTGGAATATGAGCATATTTAGGTTTTACAAAAGGGTTATTGGTGTTAACATGGCTGTGCACAACCGGGTTATTGCTCATATTATTATGAAAGTGTTATTGACTGCATGTAAACGTAGTCACAGATGTTCCTGCCTCACTCTGTTCAGACATGGAGGTTTCTCCATTGGTCGCCTACAAAAACCTGAGTGTTATCCAATTCACTGCAGCTCTGAACTGAAATGAACTCACTCACCTCAGATTCTTTGGCTACAGAAGAAAAAAAAAAAAAAAGCCGAAGTTCATTTTTCCAAAATTGGCAATAAAAACCTCGCAGTTGTGTTTGGCGTCGGTGAAAGTTGACGGATGAGATGAAACCAGACTGAGCTGTGAAGCCGGTCCATAAATGATCAGTGCTGTTGCGTTGTTGGCAGTTTTTTTTTTTTTTCTTTTTTTTTGCCTCTGGCTTTGACTTTGTTTGCTGTGATTTAACGACTTGGAGTAAATCAGAGTAAACACAGAGTCAATAAAATAATCATAAATCCAACTTCATAATAAATCAGGTGCTCGGGCGTCGGCTGCAGCTGATTTCAAACATCCATCTCTCTGAAACCTCCTTCAGCCTCCGAGGTTTCTTCTAACTCTGAACCACGAGGAGGTGTGTGAGCTGTGGTCATCTCGTCTGTATCTGTGTTGATTTAAAACTACATATTGTGCTTCAGTTGTTGGAAATTGTCACTAATAAAAATGTGAGTGCGACAATATTCCCAGCCCAGAGCCCGGCTGTCATCTGACTATACTCAGCATCACAATTAATTAAATACAAAGCGATAAGAAGCAGTAAATCAGCACCGATGTGAAAAAAAAAGGACCTAAAGATAATTTAGAGCCTCTGACTGCTGCAGCACTGAGACATTATCAGATAAAAAACTGAGTTTAGAGAAGAGCGTTTTGAAATAATGATTAGTTAAAGAGATGGTTCAACATTTTGTCAAATTGGCCCATTGCCATAATCCCTATAGTCATAGCAGTAGGTTCGTTACCTTTATTTTTCGGTGCAAGCTATTTTTAGAACGGTGGAGCAGAGCCGTGAGCTGCTCAGAGCTACGCTAAGGAGGCTCATGGGATTTCTTGGTTTCCCTCATCAAACTCATCAAATACACAATCCAACAACTCCACAACGCTCTGGTGGACAAGTTGTGAGCTGCACATTCACCACGCTATGAGATAATAACACAACGTTACCACACAGAGTTGTTTTAGAGGGAAATACAGAGACTGTTGATGAAAAACTGTCCCTGAAGGCAACACGCATCAGCGGTTTTGCATGAATTTCCCTCTAAAACAACTCTGTGTGGTAACGTTGTGTTATTATCTCATAGCGTGGTGAATGTGCAGCTCACAACTTGTCCACCAGAGCGTTGTGGAGTTGTTGGATTGTGTATTTGATGAGTTTGATGAGGGAAACCAAGAAATCCCATAATGAGCCTCCGTAGCATATAGCTCTGAGCAGCTCACGGCTCTGCTCCGCCGTTCTAAAAACAGCTTGCACCGACAATTAAAGGTAACGAACCTACTGCTATGACTATAGGGATTATAGCAATGAGCCAATTTGCCAAAAATGTTGAACTATCCCTTTAAAGAAATAAAAACGAGTTTCAATAAAATCATTTTCGTCAGTGTGAAAATAAGATAAGATGATATCGATCCGCAGGATGTTGGTTTATGCAAGAGATGCAACACAGGAATTAATTGTGAATTGTGTGTGTGTGTGTGTGTGTAGCTGCCTCTTTCTGTATCTTCAGCTGCTGAGCTTAAGAAATTGGAAAACACTCGTTTTCTATTCAAGTTTTTAATTAGTTTTTTTTTTCGTTTGGATTTATAACTCTCCTTCTCCCTCTCTTTCTCTCTCTGTAGCGTTTAGCCTCGGTCGGCCTGGATGCCAAGAACACAGTGTGTATCTGGGAATGGAAGAGAGGGAAGATCCTGGCTACAGCCACCGGACACTCAGACAGGGTGTGTGTGTGTTTGTGTGTGTGTGTGAGAGAGAGATTGTGCATGTGTGTGTGCTAACTTCTCTTCTGTACTCCAGATCTTCGACATCTGCTGGGATCCGTTTCTGCAAAACCGTCTGGTGAGCTGTGGAGTCAAACACATCAAGGTACAGTAACACACATCCACACACACACACACACACTCACAAAATGAGAGATGATTTTCTGATGATGATAATAGCCTATGATGTTTGGATGAACAGCTGTCGAAAAAAAAATTGAAATTCAAAGAGAGGAAGAGATGAACTACAACTCCCATGGTGCATTTCACCAACACGTGGCTTCAGTTTCTGCCGAGTGCTCCGCTCACTGAAGAGAGCTGAACCTTCAGTAGTTCACTTCCTGACTTTGACTCAGTTTAGAGTTTACAGAGTTCAGTTGCCATGGTGATTGGGTGTTTGTTATGAATCTGCACAAGAGGCTCATGGGAAATGTAGGATATGAATGTGTATGTTATCAATCAAACAGAAAGAAAAAATAAACTTATTCTTCTCAGAAATTAGGGTTGGAATTAGGGATGTCACGATTACATATTTTCTTGGTACGATTATTGTCAGAGAAATAATCACGGTACTACGATTATCACGATTATTATGCATTAATTCATTTCACAACACTATGAACGTGCAAAACCAAATATAGTCAAAATATAATTACATTAGCCTACTCATTATATATAAATATTTCAAGTATCTAATAATATATATATACCAATTCTTAATCCCCAGGGGAAATGTTTGAAATATTCAGGTCATAAATTGTTATCTATACCAAATGTTTGTGTTTATTTTAATCGTTTTTGGTTTTGTTTTGCTTTTTTTAATTAAAAATGACAGGCTAACATTTAAATTCCCACCAATTCAATGTTACGTTAGTTAAATGGACCAGTATCTGTGCATTTACCTTTATTTTTGCGCACATCTGCCAACATAAAATTTTTGTGAAAGTAACGGTATTTAGGAATCTTTACAATTAATTAATTGTGGCGTTTCATACCACAATTAATTGTGAAAAAATAAATAATCGTGACATCCCCAGTTGGAATAATAAAACCAGAGCTTTCATTGTCCATTTCATTGTCCGTAGTTCTGGTCTCTGTGTGGAAACTCCCTCACTCCGAAGCGGGGCATCTTCGGGAAGACGGGCGACCTGCAGACCATCCTGTGTGTGGCGTCGGCGAAAGACGACCTCACCTACTCTGGGGCCCTCAACGGGGACATTTATGTCTGGAAGGGACTCAACCTGATCCGGACGGTCCAGGCCGCCCACGGGGTGAGTGGAAACCCAAATGGGTCTTAACTCATCTCCATTACACCGCATCTGACTTCATGTAAATTAATAACATGAACAGAATACAAATTGAAAAACTGTGGAAAATTTCCCATTGGAATGAATAGAAGGAGGTGGAAAAAAAGATAAATTATTGAACTTTTTCAAACGTCTACTACTCCGGCATACTTTCATCTAGAGGCTCCATTCAAACTTTGAAATGTAGACACAGGTCTCGTCTATTGATGTGCTTTTCCACGTTTCTATAGGTTTTATAGTTTTTGAACGATCACTGTTCAATGACCATGATCGTTTTTGGAGAAATGTTGAGATTATAATGGGTGTGTATTGTGTAGAATGTTCGGGCTTGAGTGGGAGAAGTTTCCTGAAACTGAATGATATTTTCATCTTTCCACACTGCTCCCGGCTACACATTACACTCTACACACATGATTTTTTCCACAGTCGTAGACAAACTTGTCTTCTCTCTAACAATGTGCTCAACAAAGCAGAGAGACTAACAGAATTTAAACTGTGAGCCTGTGAGTGCAGCCAGGTCTCTCCCTTCTCCCCATTGACTCCAATACAAAGACTTTCTGAGAGAAGCAGAAGGGACTCCTGTTTTTAACTTGCAACTGTTTCCAAAATATTTACTGTAGAAACATCAAAATCATATCAAAGCGTTCAGGAAGTCCAGGGAATTTCCAGTTGGCTGCTTCAAATTTATTAGCTTTGAAAAGCACAGGGTGGAGTTCAATGATGAAACCCCACCAGACGTTCACTAAACACCTGGTGATGATCGTCTCACCTGATTTGCAGCAGATGTTGGTGTCTACCAACTTTTTAATGGCAGAAGTAACGACAAAACAGCTTTTTAATGCACAAATAAAATATTGATACAAAACATAAATATTTGAGCAGGATGGGGTGGAGAAGGAAAAAGGAACAAACGGCTGAAACTTCAAATGAGCTGCAGTGAAATCCTTCAAACTAAACATCAAACAAACAAATAAACCAACTTTCAACCCTGTGGGGGACAACAACAGCCACACGATTTATCTTTTATATTTTCCTTTACTAATTTAGAGTAATGAATATTTGTGTCTCTCTCTCTCTCTGTGTGTGTGTGTAGGCTGGTATCTTCAGCATGTATGCCTGTGAGGAGGGTTTTGCCACCGGTGGCAGAGACGGCTGCATCCGACTGTGGGACGTCGACTTCAAACCGATCACCAAGATCGACCTGCGAGAGGCCGAGCAGGGATACAAAAGTAAGATGGAGGTTGGGCAAACGCCAGAATCACTGTGCATAGTACTACAGAGTGTGTACGGCGCACAAAGGTGTGGTCGTCACTAGTCGTGGTAGAACAATAAGGTCAAACTGAGTCTGGCCGACAGAGGAGGTATTTTGTTTTGCCCGCGCTTAGCTTAGCTTAGCTTACCTGTGTCTGTTCTCTACCCTGACATCACCGTGGGGGATTTAATGCTGCGTTTCAATTACCTCAATTTCAAAGCTGGAAATGATGGCACATCCGAGTCGACAACATTCCTGTTACGAATTGGCAGTTGGCAAGTTTGAAAAGCAAACCTTTGTTTAGTTATTGTTGTTATTAGCATTGTTAGCTAATGCCAGCCGGAGTTTGCACATAACATGTCTACAGGTAGAAGTTGCACAATAGTGTCGCTATGACTGATTTGAAGACACAAAAAGACTATGTGGCTGATAAACAGTGTGACGTTCATACAGTAATGATGTAGGAGAGCAGCCATCTCATCATTTTGAGCTGTAGATTTCCAGAGTTTCCGAGTTGGAGATCAGACTTCTGGGGATGTTTCATGGGAACTCAGAAAATCCCACTTCCAAATTCCAGCGGAAGCACAAGACTCTTGGTTTTAACAGTTGTGTCATTGGCTGGTGACGGAGCTACTGTATGCTCTTTGCCCTTTTTCCACCAATTAAAATAGTTCCCAAGTGTCTTAAAGTGTCACAAAGACATTGATTTACCTGTATCTGTACTCACAGCTGGGGGCTTATGCAAATTCATAAACTAATGACATCATTCAGTACATTTACATGACACTTGGAAAAAAACAAATTATTTCCTTAATCCGACTATAACTGGACAACTTAAGTGCATGTAAACGCGTTAGTCCAACTAATATCAGAGTTCTCTAACTCTGACTGAAGCCAGATAATGCGGTTGGAAATCGACCTTCTTCAGCACGTAAACGCCTTAATCGTACTGAAACTGGACAATGCATACATGTGTTCATGCTCCACAACAGATGAGACGGCACAAAGTGGAGAAGAGAAGCCGCCCAAACCCGGCCAAGTAAAGAAAAAAAAGAAACAGTGTCAGCGCCGATTCAGTTCATTTCATCCTATGCGCCCAGCGGGACGATGTGTTTTATTAAAAAAAAAAAAAAACAGACAGAGAGAGAGAGAGAGGAAGCCCGTGGACCGTCATTTGTCTCCTATTCTCAGCCTGAACGCGGCCCTGACCGGCGTCTGGTTGGGGACTGTAGTTGAGAATTCATTAAGTTTATTAAGTTTTTTATATTCAGTTTTGTACTTGGGGACAGAAAAGTCAACAGGACGGAGCCGTATTAACCTGCTGAAACGACGCATATCGCCGCCTGAGGAGGCAGACACCGCCAGTTACTTGATTTTCTCTGTTGCATCATGTAAACTGGGGCAAGGACAGAAGTCTGATTAGATGCCAAAATCAAATTTTGAGCATAGCTCGATGAAGCTGTTCATGCACTGCAAAAATTCGAAATCTTACCAAGAATATTTGTCTTATTTCTAGTCATGTCATTTCTAGTCAAAATAAATCTAATTCTACTTAAAATAAGACTCATCACATTTAAAAAGTAACTTGTTTTTAGACACTTTTTAATTTTTTCAAGCAAATTTTCCACTTTAAATAAGCAGAAAAATCTGACAGTCGAGCAAGTTTTTCTTTCTTATTACAAGCACAAAAAACTTGTTTTCACTGACAGATTTTTCCACTTATTTCAAGTGAAAATGAGTTTGAAACAAGTGAAAATGATCTAAAAACAAGTTCATTTTTAGGTGATAAGTCTTATTTTAAGTGGAAAGAGATTAGTTTTGACTAGAAATGAAACATTTTGACAAGAAATAAGACAAATATTCTTGGAAAGGTTTTGAGTTTTTGCAGTGTGTTAAATGTACTGATGGTCAGACAACTGAGGGAACAGCTGGTAAAACCACATGGACTTCAACCTAGGGAACCTGAAAATTACAGATTGTTTTGTCAATTCTCACATTTTGGGGCCGGAAGACAAGACAGACACCCAAATATATGATAAAGAGCCTTCAAAAAGTGGTATTTCCAGAATATGTCCCCCTTTAACAAACTAACTGCATTTACACCCAGTGGAAACGGGGTCTAAAGTGATTTAATCGGAAGCTGTGTTGAACTTCATGATGACATCTATTGTGTGTGAGACCTTTAAACCAGAGCAGTTCTGTTCGGTTAATGAGAGCTGTGGCCTTTACGTGTCCAGGTCCTATTGGGTTTTTCCTCACCCCTCATTCAACCTGAATAACCTCACCGAGGCTGAATATCACGCAATCAGTCGCCTACAGCTGAACTCCTCTCTCCTGGAGAATCAGGAGGAGGAGATAGGTCTTCTCTGTCAGAGCTAACTCTCTTTTTTTTTAAGTAGAAACTAAAATCCTTCACCTCCATCTCAGTTCCCTCTGAAGATATCTCTGATCGTCACTTTCTCTCTTTGGCGGGAGACGGGAATGACCTGAATTCCTCAAGTTCTTGTCCCCGACAGCGTGTGAGGAGAAGTTTTTTGGGTAATGAGGGGAGCCGAGGTGTGAAAGTTTGTCTTCAGCCGGAGAAAAGCACTGACCTGATTTCGTATAAAAACCCAGAAGTGGTGAACATTTGAACGTCTCCTCTGCTTTTCATTCTTCAAATGCCAACCCCCCCCCCCCCCCCCCTCCATCCGCTCCCAGCAGGAGATGGAGGATGGAGGTGCCGGGGGGGTGAAGCATAAGATAAACCCCCTGGCTGCGTTTTTCATGTCTCCTCTCTGGAGAATTTCTAAGGAGAAAGTTAGAAAAGAGAAAGTGAATTCAGGTGAAGGTTTAGTGATCTCTGATCCCAGCCAGAGTTGAGAATAATGTTATTTTTGGAGACGGTGGTGGTTTTTAAAGGGATAGTTCACCCAAAATTCAAGAGTACTCTGTGCCTTCTCGGAGTTACGGGGGGGTCCGCGCAGCAGTATTTGTCCATATAATGGTTGTGAATGGGCCTCACTTTTCTTCGTCCAAAAAGACACACCAAAAAACATCCAAATACCTCCATGCTGCTCGTTTGTAATGTCCCTCTTGTATTGAAGCCCCGACATGAGAAATTGTTCCGAAAAAAATTAAATAAGTCTATATTCTAAGCTTGTTTGTAGCGGAAGCTCCCAGTGTCTCAGTTCACTACTCTTCCTGTGTCAGTGCAAATCTCGCGTGAATTGCACTGACCGGCGGAACAATTTCTCATGTCGGGGCTTCAATACAAGAGGGACATTACAGACGAGCACTATGGAGGTATTTGGATGTTTTTTTGGTGTGTCTTTTTGGACGAACAAAAGTGAGGCCCATTCACAACCATTATATGGACAAATACTGTTGCACGGAGCCCCCCGTAACTCAGAGAAGTCATGGAGGACTCTGAAAATTCTCCCAGCCCTTAGTCCACATGATGGGGAGTAGATAATGAGTGAAATTTGAATTTTGGGTGAACTATCCCTTTAAGCTATGGACACCGAGGGGCCGACAGAGGTTTACTTTACTATGTCTTTAATATCATGCATAACAATTTCTGCTCACACTGTCTTGTGCTGTCTTATAACAGAGCGCCGTTGTCTAGCGGATGTGTTCACTGTCTCGGGTTAAAAAAAAAAGAAGAAAATAAACACTTTTAAAAAGCTGCCGTTGGTGAAGAATCCCCTTGAAGCTGAACATTAAAAATCTTAACGTGATGATGAGGTGAACGGAGGCGGTTCAGGTTCAGATTTTCCTCCCGGCGGCTGTTAACACTTGTGAGACGACACATCAGAGATTCCTCTCTCTCTCTCTCTATCTCTTTCTCTCTCTCCGCTGTGAAACTCTTAACCAATTATTTCCAATTTGCTTCATAAACTGCTGTGTGTCTGCTCTGCGGCTGCTGTGGCTGGTGAAGCTCCAGGGAGGAGTTTCTTCTAACACAGTTACAGGGAACATGGAGGGCTGAGTCACGGCAGCAGACGCTCTAATTGGCCGACGCGGCGCCGCTGAACAGCTCCGCTAATTAGCTTTCACATTCTGGGGAACAGGAGTTTGAAGTGGAGGCAGTGAAAACAAAAAGATTAATCTGTCCTCACACATCTGGTATCTGTGTGTGTGTGTGTGTGTGTGCGCGCGTGTGTGCATGTACACATCTGACTTCTCCATCTAGTTGTTGAGATAATAAGACAGGGATATTTTCACTGTGATTATAGAATAATTGTTTTCGAGAAAACAAACACAGCAGCAGCTGAAAGGTCACAGTTTGCCTCCATGTTTTTTTTTCTTTCTTCTCCTTCTTCTTTCTCAGTGTTTCATTTTGAAGGGCTGATCCATGAGAAGATCTAAAAACCACCTCAGTGTAGTTTTCCATCTCCTCTCTCTCTCAGCTTCTCTCTGGAGCTCTTGTAACAACAGGTCAGTGTCAGCCAATCAGAAGAGAGGAGGAGGCTCTGAGCCTCTCTTCTGATTGGCTGACTGTTTTCTAAAGTGATCCAATAAAAAAATAGAGCAGATTTCAGAATAAAAGACTCAGAGAAACCAAATCCTGCAAGTGGTTTTTGTTGGATGGATGGTGGGTCCAGTACAGGTGGTGAGGGGGCGGGGCTGAGTTGTGACATCACAAAGTGACAGGAAGTCCTGACGGCTGGTTTTAAGGCTCAGTTTCTGAATACAGGCTGTGTGCATTTCTCTGTGGACTGAGGCTTTGATACTTTCACAGTATTAATATAGAACCTAGAGCTGCTTTATAATCACACTACACATGGACATCTACCTTTATACTGTATGGAGCTTTAACACAAACATCTACCTTTATACTGTATGGAGCTTTAATACAAACATCTACCTTTATACTGTATGGAGCTTTAACACAAACATCTACCTTTATACTGTATGGAGCTTTAACACAAACATCTACCTTTATACTGTATGGAGCTTTAACACAAACATCTACCTTTATACTGTATGGAGCTTTAACACAAACATCTACCTTTATACTGTATGGAGCTTTAATACAAACATCTACCTTTATACTGTATGGAGCTTTAACACAAACATCTACCTTTATACTGTATGGAGCTTCCATCGGTGTGTCCTCTGTTGTCGACCTGGCTGTGTCTGACCATTACTGTGTGTTTTTTAGCATCACCAGTTTTAACCGAGAGGAGGCCCCAGTGAGAACAGTGAGGAGGCGCTATCTTACTTCTGAAGTGGCTGCAAATTTTATGGAGATTTTACAGAGCACTCCTGCTGAAATTTTACCTGCACCTTGTGATTTTATTGTTGATAATTTTAACAGTAGACTGAAGTCAACTCTGGACTCAGTAGCTCCACTTTTAACTAAAACAGTAAAAAGAAAACCAACACCCCCGTGGAGAAAAAACAATGAAATCAATGAACTGAAAAGAAAATGCAGGAGTGCCGAGAGAAGATGGAGGAAAAGTAAACTGACAATTCATTACGAGATTTTATGTCAACAACTCAAAACTTACAATAATGCAGTCAAAAAGGCACGAATTTCCCATTTCTCACAACTCATCACCATTAATAAAAACAACCCCCGGTTCCTCTTCTCCACTTTTAATGTTTTAACAGGTGCTAATTCTAATAACGTTTTTAAGACACCAACAGACGATCTTTGTGAGAACTTTGCAGACCACTTCAGAACCAAAATCAAGGACATCAGATCCTGCCTTTTATCCCATCAAGTTTTATCTGTTGACACTGAACTGTTGTCCTTGCCTGAGGAAACACTGGAGAGTTTTGCCCTGGTTGATGCAAGGACGCTTGGTCGAGTTTTCTCCCAAGTAAACCCAACAACCTGCCTTTTAGATCCCATTCCCACATCACTCTTAAAATCGTTTTATGGATTCTTCGAGGAACAGTTTTTAAACATCATGAATTGCTCTCTTCAGACGGGTGTCTTCCCCACCGCCTTTAAAACAGCGGTGGTGAAGCCCCTTCTGAAGAAGAGCAATTTAGATCCAAGTGTTCTTAATAACTACCGACCTGTATCCAACTTACCATTTTTAAGTAAAGTTTTAGAAAAACTGGTTTTTAACCAAGTTAATGACTTTTTAAACAGAAAGAACATTTCAGAAAAGCATCAGTCTGGTTTTAGGAAATACCACAGTACCGAGACAGCACTTTTAAAGATTTTAAACGACATCAGGTGGAATTTGGATAACAAAAAGCTCACAGTGTTGGTTCTACTGGATCTAAGCGCCGCTTTTGATACAGTAGACCATCACATTTTATTAAATAGGCTTAGACACCTGGTGGGCCTCTCTGGTACTGTTTTTAACTGGTTTTGTTCTTATCTCACAGACCGATGCTTTTATGTAAGTATGGATACATGTTCCTCGGAAATCCATGAAATTGGATGTGGGGTTCCCCAAGGGTCAATTTTAGGTCCTCTTCTTTTTAATCTGTACATGCTGCCCCTTGGGGACGTCATCAGGAGGCACGGCATCAGCTTCCATAGTTATGCTGACGATACGCAACTGTACATCGCCGTGTCTCCTGATGACACAGGGCCAATTGATGCCCTTTTTAACTGCATTTTAGACATCAAGTCATGGATGGCAGTGAATTTCCTACAGCTCAACCAGGACAAAACTGAGGTTTTAGTCATTGGTCCTGAAGGCCAGAGAGAGAAACTTTTACCAAAACTACAGGATCTTAAACCAACACAGTCAGTAAAAAATCTGGGCGTGATTTTTGACTCTGAGCTGAATTTTCTTCCACATATCAAAAATATGACAAAAATAGGTTTTTATCATCTTAAAAACATAGCCAGAGTCCGCCCGTTTCTCTCTCAGGCCAGTACGGAGGTGCTGATGCATGCTTTTATCACCTGTCGATTAGATTATTGCAATGCCCTGCTCTCTGGTCTTCCCAAAAAGAGTATTTTTAATCTCCAATTATTACAAAACTCAGCCGCACGAGTGCTGACGAGGACCAGAGGGCGGGAGCATATTACGCCAGTTTTAGAGTCGCTGCATTGGCTCCCCGTACGCTTCAGGATCGATTTTAAGGTTCTTTTAATAGTTTTTAAATGTCTTAACGGCCTTGCGCCCTCTTATTTATCTGACCTGCTTTTACCATATCAACCCTCGCGGAGCCTGAGGTCCTCCGGCACCGGCCTTTTATCCATACCAAAACCCAGAACCAAAACCCATGGTGAGGCGGCATTTAGCTATTATGGCCCCCACCTGTGGAACAGCCTGCCGGAGAGCCTCAGGACCGCAGAGACAGTTGATATTTTTAAGGGAAGGTTAAAAACACACCTTTTTAGTCAGGCTTTTAACTAGATCTTAAATTCTTCTTATGGTTCTATCTTATTTTTCTGCTTCTATCTTGCTTTTAAAGATGTTATTAACCTTAAATAATTTTACTTGTTTTACTTATTTTATTTATTATCTTACATATTTTTATCTTTTTAAACTGTTTATTCTATTAACTAATTTTTTCAATGTTTTTATCCTATCTTATGTTTTTAGTTTTTAGCTTTAACTCCAGTGTTTCCTCAGGGGGGTCTTCCACGCTGGGAGCTGTGTCTGGGCTGCTGCTGGGGGCGCTGTCCCTGGGTCCCTTCGGCTCGGCTGGCTGTGGTCTGTCGAGGTCGGGGGGCCTGGGCGCTGGTGCCCCCTGTGGCACGGCCTGCCACTCCTCCCAGTGTGGACGGCCCCAAAGATAGCGCTTCCTCAATCCTCAGTGTCATGCCATGTCTCCCTAGTGTCAGTAGTGAGAGAGAGTGTGTGTGTGTGTGTGTGTGTGTGTGTGTGTGTGTGTGTGCAGTATGGGGTGTGGGAGGGAGGGGTTTTTACTTGTAATTTGTTTTTCTGTTTCTATTTTTCTGTGTGTAAAGCACTTTGTGTTGCATTCCCATGTATGAAAGGTGCTCTATAAATAAAGATTGATTTGAAAGATTGATTTGAATACAAACATCTGCCTTTATACTGTATGGAGCTTTAACACAAACATCTGCCTTTATACTGTATGGAGCTTTAACACAAACATCTACCTTTATTTTGAAGGAGCTTTAACACAAACATCTACCTTTATTTTGAAGGAGCTTTAATACAAACATCTACCTTTATTATCCTCCTCCTCCAGCCTGTGAAGCTCATTAGGTCGATGACCCACAGCGAAGAAGTTTCCAGCTCATTAACTGGAATCAATCGATCAGAAACACGTCCTCATCAATACTCATCCATCATCAGTCTCTGGTTTCCTTTTCTCACTGTCTTAATCTCCCACTCTCTCTCTTTTCTTTCCTCCCGATCTCATTCATTTTTCAAACTCATTTTCATTTTCCATTCCTCTTCCACATTTCATTTTCTTCTCTTTAGTAAAAATAACACATTTTATTTTATTTATATGTGCCTTTCAACTCAGCCAAGGACACTTCACAATGGAGATGAAATTATACATTAAATAAAATACAAAGGCAGCAAACATCAAAGCTGCTCGAGAAGAAAAACAACATGTGAATATGTTACAGTATTTATGTTTTGCATGCGTCTTTGTCCTCTTTTTTTTTAAATGTATATCTATGAACAGCTGCACTTGGTCTTTGTTGCAGCTTCTCTTGGTTCTGCAGATACACAGTGTGTTTATATTTATAATATTTTATATACATGTACCTACTACATCCTCTATCTTCCTCCTCTTCCTCCTCCAGGTCTGTCTATTCGCAGCGTCTGCTGGCGAGCCGACCGCATCCTGGCGGGAACCCAGGACAGCGAGATCTTTGAGGTGAGGAAGAAGAAGAACGACTGGAAACCAGAACTCTGTGCTGCTTCTCTTTTCTTTCTGCTTTAGTTTGGTCCAGTAAGCCCCTCCCCCCTCCACTGGACGCTGGCTCACACAAACACCCAAGTCACTTCAGCCAATCGTATTAGTCTCTGCTTTAATTCGTATGGTACAACAGAGTATTAGACTTCGAGAATAAAGTCTTAATATTTAAACCTGTTGTTTTAGAGGAGGAAAGTTGTTCAAATGAGGCCGTGGAGCATTTTGTGAAGTTGTTCACGAACAAGGAGATACTTAAAGGAATAGTTCATGAAAAAATGAAATTCAGTCAACCAAAACTTTATATGAGAGTAATAGGGCCCGACACAAAAACGTCCATAAAACTACACAAAAACCATTCAATATTCCTCCACATTGCTCGTCCACTGCAATCCAAGTGTCCTGAAGGGAGATAGTCCAGAGTTTACTGGAAACTACCTCATTTAGGACATTTTTACAGCCTAAACAGTCCTGGATTGAATTTGCCTGGGGTGCGCTCTCGCGTTCACGCCATGCACACGGACGTGACCGGATTTGCCTAAATGAGGTTGTTTCCAGTAAACTCTGGACTATCTCCCTTCAGGACACTTGGATTGCAGTGGACGAGCAGTGTGGAGGAATATTAAATGGTTGTTGTGTAGTTTTATGGACGTTTCTGTGTCGGGCCCTATTATTACTCTCATATAAAGTTTTGGTTGGACTATGAACCGGCCTCCTGGGTCTCCAGATGAACTTTGAGGAATAAAAAACTACTCCGGAGTATTCATCAGCATGAGGGGGAGGCACTAATAATGACTGAATTTCATTTTTTGGTCAACTATTCCTTTAATCTTTTGGCTCATAAGTCAAATCAGGACTTTGAAAAGAATAATGCAAGAAAATGCATCGACTGTGTGTTGGACTCTTTTATTCTCATACATTTATGACTTTATCCTCATAAAACTATGACTTTTTTGTGTGTGTGTGTGTGTGTGTGTGTGTGTGTGTGTGTGTGTGTGTGTGTGTGTGTGTGTGTGTGTGTGCAGGTGATGGTGAGGGACCGGGACAAGCCGCTGCTCATCATGCAGGGACACAGCGAGGGCGAGCTCTGGGCGCTGGACGTTCACCCCAAGAAGCCCCTGGCGGTCACCGGCAGCGACGACCGCTCCGTCAGGTGAGTGGAGCTGCAGGGGTTAACGGAGGGGTCTCCTGGGCGCCGCTGCAGGGGCCGGAGGAGAGACGTCTGGATGCTTGAGTCAGTGCTGCATCGACTGCAGCGTGGTCGGTGTGACGGGTGGGAAAGAGACGTCATGTAAAGAGACGGAGTTTGGTGGAGTTGGTGTCGTTGTAACCAGTGGTGTCGTCTATGTCAGTGGTTCTCAAACTTCTTTACACCAAGGAACCCGAAATTGACACAAGTTAAACCACGGACCCCCATTGGACAAAATTTTGAAGCAAAAATGAGAAATACACAAATATTTGTTCTAAGACTGAAGAACATTACTTTTTTAGTCGATGTACGTTCAAATTAGGGCCAATGGCGTGAATTTTTGCAAATATTGTAGAGAAATTTCTGGAAAAAAATGTTACAATTTTTTCCAAAAAATTTTAGAATATTTTTTTTAAAAATTAAAAAAAAAAATTAAACATTTTCTAGAAAACAGTTGTAAAATTTCTGTAAATAACAATTCTAGAAAAAAAGTGGTGAAATTTCTCAAAAAAAAGTTTAAAAAAAATACTAGAAGAAACGTGTAAAATTTCTCAAAAAGTAAAAAAAAAAAAAAAAAAATCTAGAAAAAGTGGTAATAATTCAAAAAAATAAAGTAAAAAAATAATAATTAAAAAAGAAAAAACTTCTAGAAAAAAGTGGTAAAATTTCGAGAAAAAGTTGGGGACCCCCTTGAACCCTCTCAAGGACCCCTTGGGGTCCCCGGACCCCACTTTGACAACCATTGGTCTATGTGATACTCAGGTATACTCAGTATACCCACTGAACATCCAATAATATTTCAGTATACCCACTACAAATTTGGTCTACTAGCAGAAGTGAAATCAGCCCCGACTGTAAGCACTTTGACATCCAGGTTAAAAACATTTCTGTATCCATCAGCTCTTTTAAAGAACTTAAAATCTTTAAATCTCTCCACTGTAAGACCTCTTAATCATTTTAATTCAAATCAATATATCATGCTGCAAGCTCATATTTTATGCTCTATTTTAATCTAGTTCTTATTTTATGATATACAGTATACTGTATTTCCTGTACTTTTCTTTTTTTTTCTTGCTTTTAATTGTATGCTTAATGTTTCCAATTTTTAATATTTGGGTTTTATGTTCATTTTTAAAAAAAAAATTGATGTTTTTATGTTGTTGTTTTTTCCGTTTCCTATTCTTCCGGTTAAATGTTTTGTTTTTATGTAAAGCACATGGAGTTGCCCCTTGGTATGAAATGCACTATATAAATAAAGCTGCCTTGCCCACAACAAAACTGTTTAACTATCTAGTCTATGATACAGATATGAACAGTATACCCACTACAACAGATTACACTACACCACTGGTTGTAACCATGGAGACGAAGATGCTGATGTGTGTGTATGTGTGTGTGTGTGTGTGCGCGTCAGGCTGTGGAGTCTGGTGGACCACGCCCTCATCGCTCGCTGCAACATGGAGGAGGCGGTGCGGAGCGTGGCGTTCAGCGTGGACGGGTCCCAGCTGGCTCTGGGCATGAAGGACGGCTCCTTCACCGTGCTGAGAGTCAGGTAGCACACACACACACACACACACACACACACACACACACACACACACACACACACACACACACACACACACACACACACACACACACACACACACACACACACACACACACATTTCATTTCATTTTCGATTTATTTCATTCATGGTATGTACATTCTCACATAGTTGCACATACATATACATAATGTACACAATTTCACCATGAATGAAAAGGAGCAGGATGAAGAAAACTCATAATACCTGCCCCTCTCTGTTGTTACAAATTTCATTGGCTTACTTCAACACCAATATTATATTCTGTTTCAAAATATTAAAGATGATGAAACATAGTAATGACAAAAAAAAAAAAAAATGACGGTAGACACCACTTCTTTTTCTTTTCTCCTTTTTTTTGTAGATACTTATCTTTTCTTTTTTAAACATTTTCTTAAACTGAGACATACTTGTACAACTTTTCTGTTCCTTGCTTTGTGAATGCCGTAGTTTTACACCTGCAACAGAAATACACATTTGTTTTAAGCTTAGCCTTGCAAATGTGTGTTTAAAATCAAGCTTCAGTCTGTTATTCTCCTCTTCCTCCAATTTAAACAAGCTTTGTAAATGTTCTGGTAATGATCTGTTCTTTGCTTTAAACATTATTTTTAGGGTCTGTAATTCTATTATATCGGCCATTTTCAACAAACCTGCAGAAATAAAAAATCTATTTGAGGGATCTCTATTACCTGCCTTGTGGATAACTCTTACTGCTCTTTTTTGTAGCAGAAACACAGACACACACACACACACACACACTAGGGGTGGGCAAAAATATTGATACGGCAATATATCGCGATACTTTATATCAAGATTTGAATATCGATTTTTTTTTTTTTTTTTTTTTTTGATGCCTTTATTGATATTATAGTTGAGAGAGACAGAGAGAGGGGGGTTGAGGACTGTAGCCTCTACATGGGGCGATATTTTTTCAAATAATAAATCATGTTTCAGACGTAAATCCAGTACAACTTCCGCACCTCTGCTCCGCGAGGTGTCACTGTACTGCGACCTCAGACAGTGTGTTGTACACGCAAATATGTTGTTGTAACTTGCACTTGTATAAAATGGCATGGATCATTTGAATAACATTGTTTTTGACTCAGTTTGTCCCTTAAATTATCACTATCATCTGATGTACATACAACTCGGATTTTAAGATACATAATGCCTTTTACATAATCCAGTGAACTATGTAGAATATCGCAATATATCGCAAAATCTGGATATCGCAATATCGTATCGTATCGTGATGCGTATCGTATCATGAGGTCCTTGGCAATGCCCACCCCTAACACACACACACACAGACACACATACAGACACATACACACACACCTGGATGTGTTTTGGTGTGACGGGACGTTTGTGTCTCCGTCTCAGAGACATGACGGAGGTCGTCCACATCAAGGACAGGAAGGAGGTGATCCACGAGATGAAGTTCTCTCCAGACGGAGCGTACCTCGCCGTCGGCTCCAACGACGGCCTGGTGGACGTCTACGCCGTCGCCCAGAGATACAAGAAGGTAGAGACAGTGGAGACGGTCCGACAGTGTGTGTATGTCAGGGCATTGATGAATAATGCACTTTAGGCCCCATCCATACAAAAACATTATTTTACTGTTAAATATTCCCGTCCACATAAGTTTGGGTATTAAAATATCTCTGTCCACACATGAATGCGCATATATACGCATAAATGCTGTCGTAGAACATGTCATAACCCCGGCGAGGTCTGCAGAAGCACTATGTGACAAACATAGACTGTCTCTGGTAAATATCCGTTTATCTTGTCCACATGTCAAAATAAATTTTGACATTTTAAAAAATATTCACTGTGGCCAGAGTTTTTAAAGCCCCTGTACAGACTTTTCATTTAGTGTTGATTTTGGCGGCCCCTGTGGACGAAAGCGGTGGTGTTTTGCCGGAATGAAGACTGCATTTCCCACTGTCATGAAGACGTTTGTCTGGCCAGCGTGTGGAGATTTGTTCTGGAAATGTCGGAAAGAAGACGGGACTTGGTTTGAAAATTATTTTTTTTTAGCAGCTATCTGCAGCTTGCGTAGTGAAGTATCTATTCGTATCGTTTCGTCAGTGGTCCGACCCGACCATGCCTTCCAGAGATATAGAATTAGACTAGTTAGAAATACCGTATCTTCACACTGACGGGCTCATTTGCTGTTGTAGGTAACAGAGACACATCAGCAGAAACCAGAGACTTTTGCGTATCCAGTACAGGGGCTTTAAAAATCTCTGTTTTAAGCCGTTTACAACACGTTTATAAAAAAAAAATACAATGTTTCATGTGGATAGGCCCTTAGTATTCGTTGAATGCTTCCCAAAAGTCGATGAATATTTCACCCCCCACCCCACAGTGTTCATGGAGAGGGAAACTATCGGTAGAGACCAAAAAAATAAAATGTACCAGGCTGTAAATATGTTTTTTAAGCTGTAAAGTCGGCTATTTTAACATGGGGCTCAATGGAGAGTTGCTGCAGCTTTTTGAATGCGGAAATGGTCTTTACTTGTAGAACCCACAACTCCCCCATTTCTTGATTTAGTATTTTTGATTTGAGCCTAAAGTAAAAAATATGACAGATTAAGAAACAAAAACACAAAATGTTTTCATTTTTTGATCTTTGACACACAGACTCGAATAGTCGACTATTCGGTGAAAGCCCTAGTGTGTGTCTGTGTGTTGTTGTGACGGTTGTGTGTCTGTGTGTTGTTGTGACGGTTGTGTGTGTGTGTGTGTCTCCCCCTGTGGACAGGTGGGGGAGTGCGGCAAGGCGTCCAGCTTCATCACTCACCTGGACTGGTCTCAGGACAGTAAGATCCTGCAGAGCAACGACGGCGCCGGCGAGCGGCTCTTCTACCGGATGCCCAGTGAGTCTGGCGCCTAACGACGACGTGTTGTTATAGCGACACGCCTAACGACGACGTGTTGCTATAGCGACACCGAGGCAAAGTCCAGTGGGTTTAAACAGAATCGGCTCAAATTAAAATCTGCTTCTCCTCGTGTTTCTCTGCTGCTGATCAACACTGATAGAAACCTGCAGACAAGCTGTTTGTTACCATGACGACGTCATAACCTCCTCCTCTTCCTCTTTCTCCTCCTCCTCTTCCTCTTTCTCTTCCTCCTCTTCCTCTTATTCTCCTCCTCTTCCTCCTTCTCTTCCTCTTTCTCTTTCTCTTCCTCCTCCTTCTCCTCCTCCTCATCCACCTCATCCTCCACCTCCTCTTTCTCTTCCTCCTCTTCCTCTCCCTTTTCCTTCTCCTCCTTTCTTTCCCTCCTCCTCCTCCTCCTCCTCTTCCTCTTCCTCCTTCTCTTCCTCCTCTTTCTCCTCCTCTCCCTCTTCCTCCTCCTTCTTCCTCTTCCCCCTCCTCCTCCTCTTCCTCTTTCTCTTCCCCATCCTCATCCTTTTCCTCCTCCTCTTCATTCTCCTCCTCCTCCTCTTGCTCTTCCTCTTCTGCCTCCTTCTTCCTCCTCTTCATGCTCGTCTTCCTCCTCCTCCTCTTTCTCTTCCTCCTCTTCCTCTTCCCCTCCTCCTCTTCCTCTCCCTTTTCCTTCTCCTCCTTCTTCCTTTCCCTCCTCCTCCTTCCTCTTTCGCTTCCCCATCCTCATCCTTTTCCTCCTCCTCTACCTCCTCTTCCTGGTCCTCCCTCTCTTCATTCTCCTCCTCCTCTTTCTCTTCCTCCTCTTGCTCTTCCTCTTCTCCCTCCTTCTTCCTCCCCCTCCTCCTCCTCCTCCTCCTCCTCCTCTTCCTCCCCCTCCTCCTCCTCTTCTTCTCCCTCCTCCAGTGGGGAAGCCGGTCGTCAGTAAGGAGGAGGTCAAAGGTCAACGCTGGGCGACCTGGAGCGGCGTTCTGGGGTCAGAGGTCAGCGGCATCTGGCAGAAATACTCCGACCTGACCGAGGTCAACGCCGTGGACGCCAACCACGCCGCCGCCGTGCTCGTCACCGGGGACGACCTCGGCCTGGTGAAGCTCTACCGCTTCCCCTGTCAGAGGAAAGGTCTCTGACTCCTCCTCCTCCTCCTCCTCCGTCTCTCTCTCTTCATCATCTCTGTCTTGTTGTTTAAATGTTTAAATCTTTGAAGGGATACGGCAACATTTTTTTTTTTTCGTGTCTTGCCTCACTCCTGAGTCCATGACCAGCAGATAGACACCATCCTTTTGACTGTGCGTGCAGTAACAAGGGAGATAGAGCCGTATCGCCCGTAATTAGCTTAGCTCAAACACTGGAAGTGTATGGGTAGTGTTAGCCTGCCTCCACCTAAAGTCGCTAATTAGCTTAGCTCAAACACTGGAAGTGTATGGGTAGTGTTAGCCTGCATCCACCTAAAGTCATCAGAGAAACTCTCCAGCAACTCTAAACGGAAACCGACGGGCCGATCTTCGTCTCAGAGCTGACAAAACTCTCCGGTAAGGCATCTTGAGCGGTCAAATGCCGGTAACGGGACGAGATCGGTCAAAACGGAGGGTTCAAGAAAAGGCGGTTTATTTTGGTTCAAGCTAGCTACATCGAGGGTAGGTTAGCTTCCTATTTCAAAGTAAAAGCACAAATTCTACCGTCATGGTTTTCTGTATGTAAAGGGCAACGGGTGTTTTATTTTGTGAAAGTAACCGGACGTGCGTTGGTCAGACCAACTTTCACAAAATGACCAACTTGGTCACAACGGCTAGCTTGAGTAGCGCCGAATTCGTCCCAACAAAATTGTAAAGAGCTGGTATTTAGACAAATTAACGACACACTGCTGATCTAAACGGCTACTTTCTCACCTAAACATGTTTGAAATGTGGATAAAGTGATATATTTACAGAGTTTAGAGCTAAAATGAAATCAGCTTCTGAATGCTGATTTCAGCTTGGGTAGGAGGCAGGCTAACACTACCTATACACTTCCAGTGTTTGAGCTAAGCTAATTAGCGACTTTAGGTGGAGGCAGGCTAACACTACCTATACACTTCCAGCGTTTGAGCTAAGCTAATTACGGGCGATACGGCTCTATCTCCCTTGTTACTGCACGCACAGTCGAAAGGATGGTGTCTATCTGCTGGTCATGGACTAGGGAGTGAGGCAAGACACGAAAAAAAAAAAAATGTTGGCGTATCCCTTTAACTCTTTCGCGACCACACTAATTCCTCAGCACATCCGCTCAGGACCACATGTTTTTGGCTATTTGTTTACCTTTTATCTCACGTCGAACTGAACTCTGTACATCACCTAGAAACAAACGGTCTTCACGTGGTTGAAGAGTGACTTTACAACGTGCTCCTCGAAAAATGTTTTCCGCCGTTTCGTTCGTGAGTACGAAGTTGAAGAAGAGAGCTGGGTTTGCTGGCTCCCGCTCTAGTTTCAGAGAAAAACACACTTTTGTGTCAAGTGGCAATCTGCTCATTTTACCGGTACTCTGCAGTGTGGCGTCTCCCAAATCATTTCTACGGCTAAATAAATATATTTGTAGGCAAATCTGGGGGGTGTGGCAGCTTGGAGAGCAGCGGTGCAGCGGTGTGGGTCTCTGGCTGCAGCGCAGCAGCTCCGTGACACTGCTGTGTGACTGGCCGGCGGTGGGTGCTCTGGGGCGGGGGCGGCCGGTCACAGCACCCGCTCCGCTGCACGGTGAAAACAGCAGCGATAACGGGGCTTTCAGATCCGAGTCTCCAAACCAGAAACGTTTGTAACAGCACCGGAAAAAGTCGCCAGATTTGTCGTCGGTCGCTTTTGTCAAAAGAGGGTTTGGAAAGTCGCCAGATTCAGCGAGAAAGTCGCAACACTGCAGCTGACAGCCGCACAGCGCTGCACGCTGTCCCCAGAGCAGCATTCAAGGAGAACGATTACTCAAATAAAACCAAGATCACACAGTTTATAAAAAACATTATGTTTTGATTTTAGTTTAAAACAGTTTTACATATCAGAGGAACCATATTCACACACAGGATACCTCAGAGTGTCTATTATCGTAATCTGTAAAAAAACGGTTTTGACGAGTTTACTCGTCAATGGTCGTGAACGTTCGGCAGGCTGTGACGAGTTTACTCGTCAATGGTCGCGAAAGAGTTAAACACGGCTCCTGTTTTTCTCCCAGGAGCCAAATTCAAGAAGTACATCGGTCACTCGGCCCATGTGACCAACGTCCACTGGTCACATGACCTGCAGTGGGTGCTGACCACGGGCGGAGCCGACCACGCCCTCTTCCAGTGGAGGTTTCTGCCGGAGTCGGTGATGAACGGAGGAGTGGACGTCAACATACAAGGTAGAAAACAAACAAACAAACAAACACTCCATGTTGTCTTCGTCTTCTTCTTCTGTCTTTTATTTTGAAGGGCTGACCCAGGAGTAGATCTAAATACCATTTCAGCGTTAGTTTTCCATCGCCTCTCTCTCTCAGCTTCTCTCTGGAGCTCTAGTAACAACAGGTCGGTGTCAGCCAATCAGAAGAGAGGAGGAGGCTCTGAGCATCTCTTCTGATTGGCTGACTGTTTTCTAAAGTGATCCAATAAAAAACAGAGCAGATTTCAGAATAAAACACTCAGAGAAATCAAATTCTGCAAAGTTGTTGGATGGTGGGTCCAGGTGGTGGTGAGGGGGTGGGGCTTTGTTGTGACATCACGAAGTGACAGGAAGTCCTAATGGCTTTAATACAAACATCTACCTTTATTCTGAAGGAGCTTTAACACAAACATCTACTTTTATTCTGAAGGAGCTTTAACTCAAACATCTACCTTTATTTTGAAGGAGCTTTAACACAAACATCTACTTTTATTCTGAAGGAGATTTAATACAAACATCTACTTTTATTCTGAAGGAGCTTTAATACAAACATCTACTTTTATTCTGAAGGAGCTTAAACACAAACATCTACTTTTATTGTGAAGGAGCTTTAACTCAAACATCTACCTTTATTTTGAAGGAGCTTAAACACAAACATCTACTTTTATTGTGAAGGAGCTTTAACTCAAACATCTACCTTTATTGTGAAGGAGCTCTAACAGGAAGTCTCTGTGTCTCTTCAGACAGTCATGGAGACTCCAACAGCGAGGAGTCGGACAGCGACGTGTCCGACGTCCCGGAGCTCGACTCCGACATCGAGCAGGAAACTCAGATCCACTACGACAGACAGGTACGACCTACGACCACCTGGGCCGTCGTCATGGCAACCAGCTGCTGCTCAGTGTGTGTGTTTTTTCCCCCTCAGAGACGTGTATGGATGTGTGTGTGTGTTTTTACTACATCAGCTGCAGCAGCACAGCAGGAGGTGGTGTGTGTGTGTGTGTGTGTGTGTGTGTGTGTGTGTGTGTGTGTGTGTGTGTGTGTGTGTGTGTGTGTGTGTGTGTGTGTGTGTGTGTGTGTGTGTAAGTTGGGTGATGGGGGTTGCCATGGTGATGATTGAACACGCCTTATCTCCAGCGCCAGCCGCTGCCTGGCTCGTGTCCCTCCGACTGCTGTCAGCCAGCCGCCGCCAGAGACAGAACAATGTGCTGCTTGGAGATAGAGCAGTGTGTGTGTGTGTGTGTGTGTGTGTGTGTGTGTGTGTGTGTGTGTGTGTGTGTGTGCGCAAACTTTAAATGGAACATGATTATTGTTTACTATTATTATTAAATTCCCTCTCTCCCTCCATCCTTCCTTTTTTCACTACAGCTTTTTTGTCTGTGGAAAAACATTGTCACCAGTACATACGATTCTTTTATTTTTGCACTTTCATGTATTTGTGTGTGTGTGCTTCTTCTTTTTCTTCTCTGTTTCCTCCCTTCGTCTTTTTGTCCTTGCACTTGTCCCTTTTTTCCCTCATCACTCCAACCATATTTTGTTTTTCCTTCCCTCTGTTTTTTGTTTGTGGCCACACTGACAACAGTACACATGATTCTGTAGAGCTGATGTATTCAATTCAATTCAATTCAAACCTTTATTTAAAGGTACATTGTGTAAGAATTCCTCCCATCTAGCGTTGTGGTTGTATATCACAAGCAACTCAGTTGTATTTTTCATGCTGCATTCACCTGAAATTGGGCAGACAGCAGACGGACGACAGCCGCTGCACGTAACGTCATAAACAAGCCTCTATGTAAACAAGTGGTCCGTCAGCACGAGGCAAAACAATACACGTGACAATATGTTGTCATGGCGATGTGGTATTGTTTTACCGGCTTTCTCTGGACTTCTGTGATTACTGATTAATGAAAAACAGACTTTTGAATGAAATAATCGATTTTCCTGAAGAGATAACAGGAGAAGTTACACAATGTCCCTTTAAGCCTCGACAAACCTTGAGGTTTCCCTCATTTGCAATGAAATCGAGGTACAACAACATAAAAATACAAATCAAACAATTTGAGTTGAGACAAAGTTAAAACATTTGGAGACAATAGCTGCTCGGTGCTCCATGGAGCAGATGCACACAGGAGTGAGGTGGTTTGAGAGCAATGTCTCAAAATGTCCTGGAGGAATGAGAGTGTGTCAATCATGAGTCTGTGTGATTGAAGATGGTTCCATGTGGTTGGTGCACAAAAACTAAAAGCAGATTTCCCTAGTTCAGTTCAGTGAACTCGAGAGACTGTATGTAATAATCATCCTTATCTTTAATCAAGTGTGTGCGTAGATTTTCAGTTTGAGAGCATGATTTCATTCCTTTTCCGTGACACAGCTCCTTCTCTCATGCTCAGATTTTGTGCTCGCACTGAGGTTTCTGCTGCTTTCTTTCAAAATGTGTGCATGAACTCAAAAATCACACGCATATGCTCAACATTTCCTCTTCTTCTTGCACACAAAACTTGTGCGTGCAGGTGTACAAGGAGGACCTGCCTCAGCTACGACAACAGAGCAGAGAGAAGAAGCAGCAGGTCGGATCTCTGAAGAGACAGAGAGGACCGGACCAGGGCCTCCGCCTGCAGTTTGTCCACGGGTAACAAGTCACAGTGTGTGTGTGTGTGTGTGTGTGTGTGTGTGTGTGTGTGTGTGTGTGTGTGTGTGTGTGTGTGTGTGTGTGTGTTCTTGTACTTACTACGTTGTGAGGACCGAAGAGTTTTTAACCAACAGAGTGAGGACATTTTTGGGAAGTGAGGACATTTTGGCCGGTCCTCACTTTTTCCAAGGGCTGTTTGAGGGTTAAAACTTTAGGTTATAATTGACCCTTTGTTGGCCTTCTGATTGGTCTGCTGATCCACCAATCAGAGTGCTTCTCCCCATGTCACGCGTTGCGCAGTGTTCTAAGGTTGGACAACCCC
This sequence comes from Trachurus trachurus, assembly GCF_905171665.1. Lineage (NCBI taxonomy): Eukaryota > Metazoa > Chordata > Actinopteri > Carangiformes > Carangidae > Trachurus > Trachurus trachurus. The sequence continues at coordinate 2,692,476 of NC_139906.1, forward strand.
ATGAAACCAGATAGGTAGACAGCAATTTTTTTGGCAAAAACTACTTTTAAATTTTTCAATATGGTTAAATTGTGCCTGGGGTCCCTGCAATAGCGACTCACGATATCTGGAACGTATTCCCGGAGTCATTTTTATCCCATTCCCTAAACCCAAGACATCAATAAACATACTTAGCCGATGTACTGTATATAACATATTACTTTAACCTTCAAAGTTATCTAGAAAACGTAATGTTGTCATGGCTAATGTCTTTTTCGAGGAGAAACGAGAGATCGGCGGAGATTAGCTTGTAGCTAACGTTAGCTAGCACCATTAGCTACTAGCTAGTGAGTGACCAAAACAATGATTTTTCCCCAGTTTTCGGAAAAGTCGTGTAATGCCCGTTCAGTCGCTCTTCAGCCACGCCTGTCTTCTATCACAACACCATTTTTCTGATAGATACGTTAATTAAAAATGTCCTTACAAGCAATTTAAATCTGCCTAATTTTCAATGGCTTCCAATGGGAGTTAACCCTTCCTTGACCATTGTTTGTCCAACCTAGCAACAGTAACCGTGGAGGGCGGGACTTGACAAAGGGTCAATTAGGTTTAAATTAGGTTAAGAGTAATGGTTAAGGTCAGGGTTAGGGGCTAGGGAATACATTATGTTAATGAGTGTCCTCACAAAGATAGCATTACAAGTACGTGTGTGTGTGTGTGTCACATGATGAGGGCTTCAACTCTTCTCACCTCCTCCTGTATCCCCTAGTTTTGATGAATTGGTTAAGATCCAGTATGTGTGTGTGTGTGTGTGTGTGTGTGTGTGTGTGTGTGTGTGTGTGTGTGTGTGTGTGTGTGTGTGTGTGTGTGTGTGTGTGTGTGTGTGTGTGTGTGTGTGTGTGTGCAGGTACCGTGGTTACGACTGCAGGAACAACCTGTTCTACACTCAGGGGGGGGAGGTGCTGTACCACGTGGCGGCGGTGGGCGTCGTCTACAACCGACCGCTGCACAGTCAGCGCTTCTACCTCGGCCACGACGACGACATCCTGAGCCTCAGCATCCACCCGCTGAAGGACTACGCTGCTACGGGACAGGTACACACACACACACACACACACACACACACACACACACACACACACACACACACACACACCTGGAGCCTCACCTTGTATCAACGGTGTGACATCATCCTGAGTGGGCGGGGCCTCTGTGTGCAGGTGGGGAGGGACCCGTCCGTCCACGTGTGGGACGTCCAGACCATGAAGTGTCTGTCGCTGCTCAGAGGTTTCCACCAGAGGGGAGTGTGCGCGCTGGACTTCTCAGGTGAACGGAGCGTCCCTGAATGCATCGCACACAACAACAGTGAACAATAAAGTTTCTTTGAACCTTTGATATGACATTAATAAAGTTTCCTCTGTTTCGTCTTCAGCTGACGGGAAAAGTTTGGTCTCAGTCGGAGTCGATGACGGACACTCGATTGTCGTGTGGGACTGGAAGAGAGGAGAGAAGCTGGCTACGGCAAGGTACTAACTAGTACTACTACTAGTATTACTACTACTACTACTAGTAGTACTGTGACTGGAAGAGAGGAGAGAAGCTAACTACAGCTAGAGCACTGGAAAAGAGAGTAACGACAGCATTGATCCAATGGGAGCGCCTCCTGGTGGTGGAATATGGGTTTTGCAAAAGCGCCCAAGAACTGACATCTCTGCATTGTTGGTGAATGAGCAAGTGTGGTGTTTTCAATAATTAAAGGACATTTATAGATCACCCACGTTAATAGCATCATTGAGGATCCTTTACAGATAAACATTAACACATAAACGAGTAAAAAAACAAAAAACAGTTGTCTACATTAATGTTTCAATCTACATTTTGTAATAAACAAATTCTAAGTGTAATTTGATATGACCAAGACACCTAAAAACAAAAACACGGCCGTTTTCACCAATTTACAAGCAAGTGGGCAACATACATTGGAGTAAATGAGTTTTCTGGGCGCTTTTGCAATACCCATATCCTGCCACTAGGGGCGCAAAACCCTTAAACCCTTAAACCAACACTAAGGAACTTTTCAACCTTCATAAAATATTTTCATAACTTTTGTGATGATACATCGACTTACAACAAGTTGAATGACACCACTGTCGTGGTCTGAGGGGGTCTGTATCATTATGGTCTGTATCTCTTTCTCTGGCACAAAGCAGCTTTGAGGAGCATGGTAGGACACCGGCTCTCACTTAAGTTTCACTTTCACTTTTGCGAGTCACAACAAGGAGGGAACAGGCAAAACAGCACTTAAGCAATGGATTATGTTTGTGTTTTCACTTTGAAATGATCCACTGGAAACAGAAACTTAGTTTTGATGTCTTCTGTTAATTTTAATGCAGGATATTTACAGGGCTTCACGCTAGTGCTCATGGGAAATGGAGTTTTCCTTCAGGCAAAACACTACCGCTTTGGTCCACAGGCGCCGCCAAACTCAACCAAAACTGAAAGTTCTTTAGTACTGCTTTAAACCCTTACCACGGGAGTCAATGGTGGTGTTGTTACTCTCGTTTCCAGTGCTCTAACTACAGCCAAGTACTAACTAGTACTACAACTAGTACTACTACTAGTACTGTCAAAGTACTGAAACTAGTACTGCAACTAATACTGCAAAAGTGCTGCAACTAGTATTGTGAAAATACTGCAGCCAGTACTGTGAAAACTACTGTACCACCGGTGTATCTGTAGTACTTGTGTTGTACCTCTGCTACTTCAGTCATCGTCTCCACAAAGCTGCTCCTCTGTCATCCACAGTTGCCGTAGTAACCAAGGTTATCAGTCGTCTTATTGACAGCGCGTGTGGGCAGATCGGAGGAGGCGGCGGATCTGTGAATAATGAGAAGTCACAGATTTTATTTTAAAAAGCTCTCGACTCGACACGGTACAACAACTGTTAGGTGGTAGAACCGGCTGTGGTTTTAAGAGGACGGTTTGACCGCGGCTACGGTGGCCCAGAGGGGTCAGAGACCGGTTGTTCTAACGCATAGATATATATACGTAGATGCCGCATTGGGGCTTGTCAGGAATGTCTCACGGCCGCCATCTTGAGGAGGAGTTCTTCCTGACAAGCAGTCAACAGTCAGACCGGTCAGAGGGTTTGACAGCTGTGAATCTGGCAAAATGCCAAACTTTTGTGCCGCGTACGGATGTTCCCATGAAAGAAACGCCAAAACGAAGAGACATGGAATAACTTTTCTCAAGTAATAAGTTGTTTTATATTAGCCTATATAACTGTTATGAACTTGTTGAATTTGATGTAGGTAAATTATCTGACATAAATGAAATGGGATATGTGTTACATTTAGTGCATATACCGCTTGTTAATATATAGTTTGTTATTTTGTTGCCTGTATGTGTAGGCTATAGGCTTATCAGCTGTTTCCCCCGGCTGTGAGTTTGTGGTTGCCATGGTGATGAGGCCAGCGAGTGAGTGTAAACCACTGTAGGCTACCTATAGAATTGTGCTAGGCCATATTAAATCAGTTTCATGGCACTTACATTAACCCTAACTGCTAACGTGAGTTATGTACCTGAATTGTAGTATTTATATTAAAACAAACGGCTTGAAAATCGGTTGAAAATTCAGTGATAGACCTCTGCCTCTGTAGACTACAGGAAGTCAAAGTTAGACACCTCCTGCTCAAGATGGCGGCGGCGGCGACAATCCGTTCCAATGGGCAGCAGCGTCAGAGGCAGAGGCTTCTACGTTTATATATCTATGGTTCTAACGGGCTACGGTGGCCCAGAGGGGTCAGATTGGTTGTTCTAACCAGTGGTGGACAGTAACGGAGTAAATTTACTTGAGTACTGTACTTAAGTACATATCCAGAGGATTTGTACTTTACTTGAGTATTAGATTTCTTTGGTACTTATTACTCAAATATTTTTACTTTTACTCGAGTTAATTTCTAGGAAGGCTGAAAAGTACTCGTTACTTTCAGGTCTGCCCTTTTTTTTTTTTCTAAAATACTATTGGACACAAGCAGTGTTTGTCAAAGAAGGAAATAGGGCTGTCACCCCCGACCAAAGATTTTGTTGGTCGACCAGTAGTCTTCACTTATGGCGATTAGTCGACTATTTTGCCCTTCAAAATAAAAGCCCCATAGCCTTTCACATACAGTTCAGTCATTGATTTTGACTTAATTTTGACAAGACACAGCTCCAAATGTTTTTTTTTTTCCTGCGACCAATCGACCAATGAAATTTTGGTCGGCTAATGATTTTTTGATTGACCAGTGCCACCATTTGGGGGCAACCCTAGGAGGGAACCTACTGTATCACAGTGCAGCTCTCCACTGGGATCTACGTAAAAGCGGAAATACGTCATCGCTCCCCATAAGGATACCACCAAAGCTCTCAGAAACAAGAGTTAAAAGCTCCTTAAATTAATTTAGGAAAAATTATAGTAATTCATTGATGTGAAAAATAAGAAATTTACTCTTACTCTTACTTAAAGTAAATTTAACAGCATGTACTTTTGGATACTTAAGTACCTTTAAAAGCAAGTACTTTTTTACTCTTACTCGAGTAACATGTCAACTGAGCTACTCTTACTCAAGTACCGGGGTGGAGTACTCATCTCATCTCTGTCCATCTCTGGCTCTAACGGCGTCTCGTCTCTCCTGCAGCGGCCACAGGGAGAAGATCTTCGTGGTGAAGTGCAACCCGCTGCTGATGGACAAACTGGTCACCGTGGGAATCAAACACATCAAGTTCTGGCAGCACGCAGGTAAAACGGCAACAACGTGAACAACAACAACAACTTCTCTGTTGTTGCTGTTTGTGTTGCATTCACTTCCCCCACCGTCGTTACAGTTGTTTATATTCTGTTGTGTCCTTCGCTACGACGGAGTATTAGGGCCACATTGAGATTAAAAAAAAAAAACGCACACCTCGAGAATAAAGTCATACATTTACGAGAATAAAGTCGTAAATTTACGAGAATAAAGTCATACATTTCCTACGAGAAAAAAGTCATAACATTACGAGAATAAAGTCGTACATACGAGAAAAAGTCATAACATTACGAGAATAAAGTTGTAAATTTACAAGAAAAAGTCGTAAATTTATGAGAATAAAGTCGTAAATTTACAGGAATAAAGTCGTAAATTTGAGAGAATAAAGTCATACATTTCCTACGAGAAAAAAGTCATAACATTACGAGAATAAAGTTGTAAATTTACGAGAATAAAGTCGTAAATTTATGAGAATAAAGTCGTAAATTTATGAGAATAAAGTCGTAAATTTACGTGAATAAAGTCGTAACATTACGAGAATAAAGTTGTAAATTTACGAGAATAAAGTCGTAAATTTACGAGAATAAAGTCGTACATTTCCTATGAGAAAAAAGTCATAACATTACGAGAATAAAGTCGTACATACGAGAAAAAAGTCATAACATTACGAGAATAAAGTCGTACATACGAGAAAAAAGTCATAACATTATGAGAATAAAGTTGTAAATTTGCGAGAATAAAGTCGTAAATTTACGAGAATAAAGTCGTAAATTTACGAGAATAAAGTCGTACATTTCCTATGAGAAAAAAGTCGTAACATTACGAGAATAAAGTTGTAAATTTACGAGAATAAAGTCGTAAATTTACGAGAATAAAGTCGTACATTTCCTATGAGAAAAAAGTCATAACATTACGAGAATAAAGTTGTACATTTACAACTTTATTCTTGAAGTTTGTTATTTTTTTATTTGTCAATGTGGCCCTAATACTCCGTCGTACTTCACTGACCTTTTTTATTTTTTATTTATTTATTATTTTGCTTCTGCAGCAGACGGCGGTGTCCCAGAGGAGACAATTAAAGTTGAAATGACTCTAATGAGTCCCGTCTGTAACATCTGTGGAATTCAATGACCTTTAGCAAAAAAAAAAAGAAGAAATCAAAGTGAGGGATGAGAGGAGTTGAAAGAAAGTGAAATTTTTTGATTGATGTAGACAAAAAATAAAACAAAATGAAATAATTGGTCCGTGAAGCATCAAACCTGCAGTTCCTCTCCTCACCACTAGAGTGGCTCCTCCTCCTCTTTGACCATATTTGGATTCTCTGGGAGTAAATGTGTATATGTTTTATTCTTGTGGATGCAGTTGTTCATTAACAAATTAATTAAAGGGATAGTTCAACATTTTTGGCAAATTGGCCCATTGCCATAATCTCTATAGTTATAGCAGTAGGTTTGTTACCTTTAATTGTCGGTGCAAGCTATTTTTAGAACGGCGGAGCAGAGCCGTGAGCTGCTCAGAGCTACGCTACGGAGGCTCATTATGGGATTTCTTGGTTTCTCTCATCAAACTCATCAAATGCACAATCCAACAACTCCACAACGCTCTGGTGGACAAGTTGTGAGCTGCACATTCACCACGCTATGAGATAATAACACAACGTTACCAGACAGAGTTGTTTTAGAGGAAAATTCATGCAAAACCACTGATGCGTGTTGCCTTCAGGGACAGTTTTTCAACAAGCAGTCTCTGCATTTACCTCTAAAACAACTCTGTCTGGTCATGTTCTGTTATTATCTCATAGCGTGCACCATTAATGAGTGTTGGAGGCGTTCAAAGACGCCTGGGAAATGTGAGACTTTAGTAGCCGGCTTCTGAACTGAGCTTTTAAATATCCATGTTGTTTGATAAAGCTCCGTCTGATTGGCCGTCTCCGTCTCCATGTCCGTCTCCGTCCTCCAGGTGGCGGTCTGACCTACAGGCGTGGTGCGTTCAGGAGCGTCGGCCGGCCAGAGACCATGATGTCGGTGTGCTACGGCCGCAGCGAGGCGCTGGTGTTCACCGGCGCCGCCACCGGGGACGTTTACATCTGGAAGGAGCCGCTGCTGCTGAAGACGGTGAAGGCTCACGACGGGCCGGTGTTCGCCATGTTCTCCCTGGACAAGGTGAGGAGGAGGAGCCCCGAGCGTTGCCATGGCGTCCGGACGGGGGTGGGGTGGGATGGGTTGGGGGGTCAAAGGTGGCGTGGATGGAATGAATCAGTGAGAGTGTGTGAGTCAGTGTGACCCAGTGGTGTAGTCTAATGTTTTGTAGTGGGTAAACTGCTTTTTAGGTGGTAAACTGTACATACTTGTATCACATAGACCAGTGGTTCTCAAACTTTTTTACATCAAGGACCCTGAGAAAAAGCTCCCGCACACTGTCATCACTTGCAGAGGTTTTATTGAACAACGTTTCGGTCCACACATCAAGGACCCAAAATAGACCACGGACCCCCATTAGACAAAATTTTGAAGCAAACACCAGAAATACACAAACAATCAATGTATGTTTAAATTAGGTGTACATTCTGGAAAGATTATAGAGAAATTTCTGGAAAAAAAGTGGTAAGATTTTTTTTTTAAATTAAAAATAAACAAAAAAGTTTAAGATTTTTTTTTTTTTAAAAAGCGGTAACATTTCTAAAAGAAAAGAAAAGAAAAGAAAAAAGAAGGTAAGACGTTTTTTTAAAAATTGAGAAAAAACTGGTACAATTTCTCAAAAGAATTCTAGAAAAAGTGGTAAGATTTCGCACATTTTTTTTTAGAAAAATGTGGTACAATTTCTCTCTAAAAAAAAAAGTGGCAAACAATAATACAAAAAATGGTAAAATTTCAAATAAAAAAAAGTAAAACAATAGTTTAAAAAGTGATAACATTTCTGAAAAAAAAAAGTTAAAGGAAAAAGTGGTAAAATTTCAAGAAAAAGTTGGGGACCGTCTTGAACCCTGTCAACCCTCCCACTTTGAGAACCACTGACATTTACTTTAGTTAGATAGTTTTGTTGTACTGAGTATACCTGAGTATCACATAGACTCCACCGCTGGTCCGACCTCATTAATCTACTGAGAGCAGCAGCTTTTATTTATTCTGGATGAAATTCAACGGCACATGGAGGTCACCTGGGCCTCAGAGCTGTGTGTGTGTGTGTGTGTGTGTGTGTGTGTGTGTGTGTGTGTGTGTGTGTGTGTGTGTGTGTGTGTGTGTGTGTGTGTTGACTAAGTACAGTGTTGAGATGAAAACAGGTTTTTGATTAAACAGTGTGATCAGTTCTCCAGACGATCGTCCTCCCACTCACGGGCCCTTTACGTTCTGTCAGCTGTGTGTGTGTGTGTGTGTGTGTGTGTGTGTGTGTGTTCCTACTCCACTGTTAGTCATGTTGAACAAGAACATCGGCTAAAAACCTGAATGTAGGAGTGAGCAGACGTGTAGTAGATTTACATTTTTTTCTGCTCTTTCCTCTTCCATCTGCTTCTCTCTCTTTCTCTCTCTCTCTCTCTCTCTCTCTCTCTCTCTCTCTCTCTCTCTCTCTCTCTCTCTCTCTCCATTCACTGTGACTCTGTCTCTCTTCTTTATGTAACAGGATTTTCAGACTCACGAGCCAATGAAAAACCACCAGGAGACTGTGTGGATTTAACAAAAACCTCATCTCTCTGTTCCTCTCTCCATTCTGTCATTTGAATAACTCGATTCCACTTCCTGCATCAGTCGGCGTATAAACACCTGACTTCATATTAATATACTGATATTAAAATATAAATTACACTTTTACCTTGTTAAAATGCAGATTATTACCTTGACATCCCATAATTTCTTCCTCTTCCTGTCTATTTTATTTTAAAAGGGTGATCCATGAGAAGTGTAGTTTTCCATTTCCTTTCTCAGCTCTAGTAACAACAGGTCGGTGTCAGCCAATCAGAAGAGAGGAGCAGCCTCTGAGCCTCTCTTCTGATTGGCTGACTGTTTTCTAAAGTGATCCAATAAAAAACAGAGCAGATTTCGGAATAAAACACTCAGAGAAACCAAATCCTGCAAGTTGTTGTTGGATGGTGGGTCCAGTACAGGTGGTGAGGGGGCGGGGCTTAGTTGTGACATCACAAAGTGACAGGAAGTCCTGACGGCTGGTTTTAAGGCTCAGTTTCTGAATACAGGCTGTGTGCATTTCTCTGTGGACTGAGGCTTTGATACTTTTAATATAGAACCTAGAGCTGCTTTATAATCACACTACACATGGACATCTACCTTTATACTGTATGGAGCTTTAAGACAAACATCTACCTTTATACTGTATGGAGCTTTAATACAAACATCTACCTTTATACAGTATGGAGCTTTAACACAAACATCTACCTTTATACTGTATGGAGCTTTAACACAAACATCTACCTTTATACTGTATGGAGCTTTAATACAAACATCTACCTTTATACTGTATGGAGCTTTAACACAAACATCTACCTTTATACAGTATGGAGCTTTAACACAAACATCTACCTTTATACTGTATGGAGCTTTAACACAAACATCTACCTTTATACTGTATGGAGCTTTAATACAAACATCTACCTTTATACTGTATGGAGCTTTAACACAAACATCTACCTTTATACTGTATGGAGCTTTAATACAAACATCTACCTTTATACTGTATGGAGCTTTAACACAAACATCTACCTTTATACTGTATGGAGCTTTAACACAAACATCTACCTTTATACTGTATGGAGCTTTAACACAAACATCTACCTTTATACTGTATGGAGCTTTAACACAAACATCTACCTTTATACTGTATGGAGCTTTAACACAAACATCTACCTTTATACTGTATGGAGCTTTAAAGGCCCCATGCTGTGCACTTTTCTCTGGGTTTATTTCCCTAACAAGATGTATCATTGGTTTTGAGTACCTGTGATCTGCTTAATATCGTTATTCTGCCCCTTTCTGTTGCCTCTTTCTGGAGCTCTAGCAGGCACAGGTCATTTGGCCAATCAGAAGAGAGAATGAGAACCTCTCCTCTGATTGGCTGACTGTTTTTGAGTGGCATGTGGTCGGGCCAATCACAGGCAAGTAACTGAAACCTAAGCTGCATTCATAAAAATTGAGAAAAAAAAAAACACAACTGGTCACGGTGGGTGGAGTTACCTTGTGCGTGACATCACATAAAGGAGGAAGTGCTATCCGCTCGTCTTAAAGAGAATGTTCCTGCAAATGGGCGGTGTGCGTTTCTCCGTTTATGACCAGTTTGATGCATGGGGCAGTATATACGTGGCCCAGAGACCTCCCCAAGCACGAAAAAATAACCAAAATCAAATTTTTCATGCCATGGGGCCTTTAATACAAACATCTACCTTTATACTGTATGGAGCTTTAACACAAACATCTACCTTTATTTTGAAGGAACTTTAATACAACCATCTACTTTTATTCTGAAGGAGCTTTAATCACCATCGTGGTTCAGGTTGAGCTGATTTTTGAGTCTGGGTAAAAATAGACTTTTTACAACCCGACGTCGACTGTGTTTGAGTCTTCAGAGGAAACTGACTGACATCAAACACATCAGAAGATCTCAGGCTGAGGGGGAGGGAAGGCTGTCAGGAGGGGGGAGGAAGGGGGAGGGGGGGGGGGGAGAGGGGATGGGAGTGAGAGAACATGAAGGAACCTATTTGCTCTCGTTTCATCCAACTTGAAATAAAAATGTCAGAGTCACTTACCCTGGATCAGATTCACTGTTTTCACTGTTTTCCCTCAGTCGCTGTTGTTGTTGTTGTAGTTCCACTGTCATGTCACCATGGAGACGCCAACATCACAGTGTGTAACTTATTTGGCTTTTTATTATCAAAAATCAATTCTGTTTTCCATAAATCCGTATTTGACTGAAGGTGAATCACAGCCGCATACAAATGAAAGCTTTCTGGTTCCTTAGAATGAGTTGTTACAAGTCGTTACAAATACATAAGTGGGCGACGCACCGAACCGAGGCGGCCATGTTGCATCGCCATTTTTTTTTACGTTGAATGTCCTGTTACATCCTGTTACATGCAGCGTCTGTTGTCTGTCTGACATCTGCCCGATTTCACGTGAATGCAACATCAAGAATACGTTCAGATATGCAACCACACCACTAGATGGGGGGAATTCCTACATATTACACCTTTAAACTGTGATAAAATTTTTTGATAACCCTCTTTTTTTTTTTTTTTTTGTTTGTCTTTCCTCCTCAGGGCTTCGTGACGGGCGGGAAGGACGGCGTGGTGGAGCTGTGGGACGACATGTTCGACCGCTGTCTGAAGACCTACGCCATCAAGAGGGCCGCGCTGTCGCCGGGATCCAAAGGTACGGATGACATCATGGGGGGGGGGGTCTCAGAGAGGTCGCAGGTCGACAGGTAACAATCAACAAGTCAGAGAGAAGGAATTCTATAGTTATGCTGCCTTCATGTGCTGTGGTACAGATGGTTTTTTCCACTTGTGAACTGGTATTTACCAGTACGTTGTGTTCATGTGCTTTTGTTGTTGTACAGAGAAAATAAAGATGGTGGACACACAGATTCAGACTTGTTACTTGAGTAAAACCATAGATATATACACTTGCGGCATCTACGTTTATATACTGTATCTATGGGGTAAAACCATCTTGGATTGCCTAGTTCATCTCGTACAGCAAGAAGATGAATTATCAAAACTCAGACGGTAAATATTAATATTCATGGAGATTTAGCACTGGCTACTTGGCTAGCTTTTTAAAAGCGTTTTTTACTGTACATGCACGCATACATAAAGTGAATAGCTGCTAACTGTTTTCTAAAGGCTTGCCTTGCTTACTATTAACGAATCTTGCGTTGCTCGCCACCATGTTGAAAAGGTCAAAGGTTATTCTCATCTCGGCAGCTCGGGCATCAAAACATTCTACGAGTTGCCCAGTGGAAAATACCACATGAGAGGGTGTTCATGTGCACTTTTCACGTCGTCTTTTGGTATTTACCATAATTACCATAGCACATGAAGGCACCATTATTAATCACCTGACTTGGTGGGCGTGGCCATAACAACACGACCTGCCCAAAACCGCACAAGTGGTGTAGCGTTCAGGGTCGAGTTTACTGCGGTGGAAATACGGACGTTGTGTTCACATCCTGGAGATAAAAGACAGAAGTGAGTGAGTGAAACTGAAGCTCAGATCAATACGTCTATTGTTTGTGTTTATCGATCCACTGATGATGGAAACAGTGACTGATGAACTCTGACAGTTGATTTAACAAGACAGAATGAAAGAAAAGTTACACTGCAAAAACTCAAAATCTTTCCAAGAATATTTGTCTTATTTCATTTCTCAGTTTTAGTCAAAACTAATCTCTTTCCACTTAAAATAAGACTCATTACCTAAAAATTAACTTGTTTTTAGATCATTTTCATTTGTTTCAAACTAATTTTCAATTGAAACAAATAGAAAATTCTGCCAGTGAAAGCAAGTTTTTTCTGCTTGTAATAAGGAAGAATAACTTGCTCCACTGTCAGATTTTTCTACTTATTCCAAGTAAAAATCTGCTTGAAAGAAGTAAAAAGTGTCTAAAAACAAGCTACTTTTTAAATGTGAGGAGTCTGATTTTAAGTAGAATGAGATTTGTTTTGACTAGAAATGACATTTTGACTAGAAATAAGACAAATATTCTTGGTAAGATTTTGAGTTTTTGCAGTGTACTTTCCCCAATAACTGATTACTTATATGAAGCTGTAATTTGTAAAGTAGTTTGATTACTTTTTGAGAGAAGTAAAACTAATAATTTATAACTATAACTTTAACTATAACTATTAATAATTTAATATGTAACTAATGTAGAGTAACTGGCCCAACTCCGGTTTTACAGTTTTTCTCCATTGGTTCTGTATGGCTGTCACTCTTCCCCCCAAGTTAGATTCAAATTTCTCATGTTTCTGATGTTAAATATTCAAATTATATTCAAATTTTTAGTGTGTTTTTTGTTTTTTTAGCTCATTATATTTACACCTATACCAGCTTATTATTACATCCCTCGTCCACTAAAGGGCATTTCAACCAAATCTGTTATGTAACATTTGTAACACACTCAAGTTTTACCAAATCAATATAAAACTTAAAGAAGGGAAATAGAAATATTATAAGTAGTGGTGCTTATAATCTGCTTGTATATTTGAAGCTGCAGCTCTATGTCGCACAGCAACAACTAAACTGTTTGTTTTATCAACATGTTTACTACCCAGAATGTTAATTTGCGTCGTTGTGGAAGGAAGACGTTCGAACGTCAGTTTCCACCTTTGAATGTTCTTATTTTGAAAATAATTTGAATTCTGTTCGAATAGCGAAGTTCGATCGGACAGCCCGATTGGTTTGGCTCATTTCTTGAAACAGAAATTACATTTTCAAAACTGCACTTGCAAAAAGCTTCATCTCTCTCCCAAAAACAGTTCACTCGTGTCAAAACAATCTCACACAAATAGTCACTGCCCCCAAAATGCATCGTCCCTTTGGCATCGTGTGAGCACTGCAAGTCAAAATGTTTAGATGTTTTGTCACTATGGCAGAGGAGCATTGAATTTTACAGTAACAGTAGCCTACAAGGTTTGACATCACACATTGCACTCATACTGTCAAGGAAAGGTAGCCATTTTTACACATATAAATGAACTTTCATTCATTAGAGTAAAAAAAAACAATGTGTGCAGCGTTATATACTGTAATATAAACACACACACAAAAAGGAAAATGATATGTAGCCTACAGTGCTGTAAATAAATCTATGGTATTCATGGTTTTATGCTCTTGACTAATTTTGACAGTTGAACAGACTATTGTGCATGTGACAACTTATAGAATGAAATGAGGCTGAAGTGTTTTGGAGAGAGAACAACCATTAGACTGAGAATCAACAATCAGTTTAGATCAGTAAGATCTATTCTCTTAGACATTGTGCTAACTGCAGCTACCTGTACTTGATTATTTACAAAGATGTGCTGAGACATTTGCAACGTGATGAAATGAACGAGAAATTCAATTCTGTTGTGAACATTCACCAAGTGGTTTATTTGGAGGTTTGTCCGTGTGGTTTTGAGAAATGAGCCAAACCAACGGAGAGAAACTAGTGTCCTGTCCAACGCTGCCCCCTGCTGGACACGGCACGACTCACACCTGTTCAAGTCAGCGTCCACTTCATCTGTGTGTGTGTGTGTGTGTGTGTGTGTGTGTGTGTGTGTGTGTGTGTGTGTGTGTGTGTGTGTGTGTGTGTGTGTGTGTGTGTGTGTGTGTGTGTGTGTGTGTGTGTGTGTGCAGGCCTGCTGCTGGAGGACAACCCGTCCATCAGAGCCATCACTCTGGGCCACGGCCACATCCTGGTGGGAACCAAGAACGGAGAAGTTCTGGAGATCGACAAGACCGGACCCATGACGCTGCTGGTGCAGGTGTGTGTGTGTGTGTGTGTCTGTGTGTGTGTGTTAGAAGAACCGCTGGTAACCATAGCAACAACAGTTCTCCTGTCAGGAGGAGCAGCAGCTGAAGTTGTCGTGGTGAGTTCAGGAGCTGCAGGTGAGGTCACTTCACTGTGACTCCTTCACAATAAGAGCCTCACGGACAGGAAGTCTTGAACCTGACACACTGAAGTGACAACAATCAGGATTGTGTGTGTGTTTTCTTGTGTGTGTGCGTGCTTGTGTGTGTTTTCATGTGTGTGTGTGTGTGTGTTTTCATGTGTGTGTGTGTGTGTGTGAGAGAGGCTGAAAATCTCCAGGATTCTTTAAATGTCTGGTCGTCTGCTTCAGCACCTGTTGCCATGGTGAGAAGAGCTGTCTGCTGCAGATCAATAAGCACACACACACACACACACACATGAAAACACACACACACACACACTCAGTTAGGACTCTGAGGAGTGTGTGTGTGATGTTGTTATCTTTCCCGTGTGACGCACTTTAGTGCTTTTAGATGTTGTTGGTGTGTGGTGACGCAAACAAGGACGTGTGTGTGTGTGTGTGTGTGTGTGTGTGTGTGTGTGTGTGTGTGTGTGTGTGTGTGTGTGTGTGTGTGTAGCTGGAGCTTGTCTGAATTCTCTATAACACACGTTATTGATCATATATTGATCATGTGGCGTCACCATCTGTAGAGGTCTTCATGTGTCTTTTCATGTATTGATTATACTGTATGCCCTGAGCTTTGTCTGCAGGTGTTGCAGCCTGACAGACCAAACTCAGGGTAAATAATATAGTTCTATTAATTTGATCGATCACAAACTGTCAGGCTGCACCCAGATATTAGTCACAGACAGGGTTGGGGAGTAATGGATTACAAAGAATACAAAATATGAATAACTGTATTCCATTACAGTTACAATTTAAAGGGATAGTTCAACATTTTTGGGAAATTGGCCCATTGCCATAATCCCTATAGTCATAGCAGTAGGTTTGTTACCTTTAATTGTCGGTGCAAGCTGTTTTTAGAACGGCGGAGCAGAGCCGTGAGCTGCTCAGAGCTACACTACGGAGGCATCTGTAGGGGAATACATTTTAAAAGTAATACTCCCAACACTGGTCACAGATCAATACACCAGTTGTTCTTATATTTTATGTATGCAACATTGATTATTGATGACGTGTGTATGCATTTTTAGGGGATAAACATGTTTCTGTTCCAGCAGCTGTCGATTGGTTTCCCAGTTTCCCAGTGACAGTGAATGCAACATTAGTATTTTTGACGCTCAGACAAATATAAGACAGAAGAACATGCTGCAAACTGATCGACCAATCAATCATATTCCTGTGTGTGTGTGTGTGTGTGTGTGTGTGTGTGTGTGTGTGTGTGTGTGTGTGTGTGTGTGTGTGTGTGTGCAGGGCCACATGGAGGGTGAGGTGTGGGGTCTGGCCCCCCACCCCCTCCTCCACATCTGTGCCACCGTCAGCGACGACAAAACCCTGAGGCTGTGGGAGACGTCGGCCAATCACCGCATGGTCGCCGTCCGCAAGCTGAAGAGAGGTCAGACACCGTCACCGTGTGTGTGTGTGTGTGTGCTGAGGTAAACAGGAGTGTGACGCAGGTGTGTGTGTGTGTGTGTGTGTGTGTGTGTGTGTGTGTGTGTGTGTGTGTGTGTGTGTGTGTGTGTGTGTGTGTCAGGCGGGCGCTGCTGTGCCTTCTCTCCGGACGGGAAGGCGCTGGCGGTCGGTCTGAGCGACGGCGGCGTCCTGGTGGTGAACGCAGACACACTGGAGGATCTGGTCGGCTTCCATCATCGCCGTGACGCCATCTCTGACATCCGCTTCACCCCAGGTACTCACACACACACACACACACACACACAGCAATTAAAGGAATAGGTCAACATTTTGGCAAATTAGCCCATTGCCATAATCCCTATAGTCATAGCAGTAGGTTCGTTACCTTTAATTGTCGGTGCAAGCTATTTTTAGAACGGCGGAGCAGAGCCGTGAGCTGCTCAGAGCTACGCTACGGAGGCTCATGGGATTTCTTGGTTTCCCTCATCAAACTCATCAAATACACAATCCAACAACTCCACAACGCTCTGGTGGACAAGTTGTGACCTGCACATTCACCACACTATGAGATAATAACACAAAGTTACCAGACAGAGTTGTTTTAGAGGGAAATGCAGAGACTGTTGATGAAAAACTGTCCCTGAAGGCAACGTGCATCAGTGGTTTTGCATGAATTTCCCTCTAAAACAACTCTGTGTGGTAACGTTGTGTTATTATCTCATAGCATGGTGAATGTGCAGCTCACAACTTGTCCACCAGAGCGTTGTGGAGTTGTTGGATTGTGTATTTGATGAGTTTGATGAGGGAAAAAGAAATCCCATTAGCCTCCGTAGCGTAGCTCTGAGCAGCTCGTGGCTCTGCTCCGCCGTTCTAAAAATAGCTTGCACCGACAATTAAAGGTAACGAACCTACTGCTATGACTATAGGGATTATGGCAATGGGCCAATTTGCCAAAATGTTGAACTATCCCTTTACTGTAACACACACCTGCTGATCCTGGCTGGTGTCTCAGACTCAGGTAAATACCTGGCGGTGGCGTCACACGACAGCTTCGTGGACGTTTACAACGTGTTGAGCAGCAAGAGAGTCGGGATCTGTAAAGGAGCGTCCAGTTACATCACACACATCGACTGGGACGCACGAGGTAACACACACACACACACACACACCCTTTGTGGTTGTGATGTTTGTTCAACAAACTTGAAGTTGTCTTTGAAATTCCTCATGTTACTGTGTGTGTTACTATTGTGTGTGTGTGTCAGGTAAACTGCTGCAGGTGAACACAGGAGCCAAAGAGCAGCTTTTCTTCGAAGCCCCGAGAGGAAAGAGACAAACCATCAGAAACTCTGAGGTCAGTGTGTGGGTGCGTGGTTTTTTTGTTTTCTTGTCTTTTCTTTCCCAGCAGTTGTCTTTTTTTTTTTACATACATGAGTAATATCTTCAGTGCAAATATTACACTGAGTAATAACGAGTCTGTACCAATATATACAGTACCGTGCAAAGGTTTTAGGCATGTGTGGGAAAAAAAGCTGAATGCTTTCAAAGACGGAAGTGTAATTTTTTTTTCCATCAATTAACAAAATGCAGTGAATAAAGAGATGAGAATCCTAAATCAAATCAATATTTGGTGTGACAACCCTTTACCTACACCTGCACACAGTTTTTGAGGGACCTGGTCCGGTGGTTTTTTCCAAATACAGTATCTTGGAGCTGCTCAGATCAGATCCTTCTGTCTCTACATGTAATCGCAGACAGACTGGATGATGTTGAGCTCAGTTGTTGTTCTTCTTTATGCTGATGATAGTTCTCAATGACACAGGCTGAATGTTTGGGGTTGTTGTGAATACATTTGGGTCCAATCAGATATATACAGTATATATTTAATATATTACTTTTATAAAACGGTTACCAATAATGACAATATGAAAGAGGGATACGCAATCAATTTCATGTAGTTTTATTCAACCAGAAATACATATTATTCAATAAAATAGCCTCACTGTGAAAAAAATAGTCCCACCTCTCCAGACGTTAGCTCCAAGTAGCTCTGCAGCTCGTCTTTTCCTCCACTTTTTTTCAGGTGAAAGTCACTGCTCAGTCCCCTCTACCATTGTTAACCCTCTGGAGGTGAAAGTTCACCTTAAACATGTGAATTCAACTACTTTAGTCCATTTTTTAACATCGTAAAAACATCAGCTGTCTTTGGCTACGGACTGCAACAGTCCGTTGTCATGGATACATGACAACAACTTCCATTCATACCTTTTTTTTTTTTTCCTCTTTATTTAAGTGTTCAAAGTGTACAAAAAGTGTCAAACACTGACACATAACACAACACGAGAGCTGTTTCATATTCAGAAAGACAATGGATAGAATAAATAAATACAGCAAGGATCTCATTCAAATAAGTAGAAAATGAAGAAAATTAAACAAACAGAAACAAAATAAAAATAAATAAATATTGTCATGTCAATACATAGGTGTGTAATAATCACTGTTAACAAATTCCATTAAATGTCAGGAAGTACAATAAATACCTTTTCATAGTTTTCTAAAAAAGTTGTGTTCTTCTTATTTTTAACTAAGGCTAGGGATTTATAGAGAGAATTGAATTCAATTAAAAAATGAGAAAAGGTTGGTTTGGAGGTTGCAAACTTTTGCTTATGAATAAAGTATTTACCAAATAAAATGAAAAAATTAACTAAATACTGAAGACTCCTGTTCTTCTTATTTTCATAATAACATATAACATCTTTAAGGGAGAAGCAGTATGACATGTTTATATGGGAGAAAATATAAGAACACAAGTCTGACCAAAATTTCATTGTTACATTACATTCAAAAAACAGATGATTTAAAGTTTCTTCAGTATGGCCACAGAAAACACAGGAGCTGTCCAAATCTATAAATTTTGAAATGAGGGAGTTAACAGGATATATTTTGTGGAGAATTTTAAAATGAGTTTCTTTAACTTTGTTATGAATACAGTATTTGTGAGGCAAAAGCCAAGCTTTTTCCCAGTTTATGTCTTCTATATGAGAGCGCCAATAAAACTTTCCTCGTGGAGAAAGCCTCTTTTTACCATGAAAAAAAATTCTTATATGCTTATTGTTACATTTCTTGTCTTTTATGTTGATACCATTCACAAGCAAAACAGATTTACCCTCTGGTCTAATTTCTTCACAAAAAGATAAGTGACTTTTCATTAAACTAAGTAAGCCAGAGGGGATTGCTCTTATCACAGAGTTGTATTCTTTGAAAGGTATAGGGAAATTATGACGCAATAAAAAACTCTCATAGGAGAGGACAAGACCATGTTCATCCAAAACAGACAAAATATTATTTATACCTCTCTCAAACCATTTGGAATAAAAAATAGACTTATTCCTAATAGTAATACATTCATTATTCCATAACAAAGTTTTGTGAGGAGAAAAATTGTGACTGAAACATAGCTTCCCAGAAAGAAGTGATTGCTTATGAAATTTGGACAGCATGACCGGAAGCTTGTCAGGTGAGTAGTTGCAGGTTAAAATGAAAGCAAGTCCACCCATTTTTCCAAAAATATGATTGGGGATGAAGAACCACAATGAATTTTGATGTGCCAAACATCTTTTTAACCAGTTCATTTTAAAAGTATTTATAATATCAATGAAATTCAGCATTTCAAGACCACCTTCCGCTCTGCTGTTAGATAGAACTGCATTTTTAAGTTTGTGTGTTTTGTTTCTCCAGACAAAGTTCAGAAAAAGCTTGTTAATTTCATTAGCAGTGGCATCATTCACAAACAGAGAAAGAGATGGATAAACAAAATGAGAGACACCTTCAGCCTTTGACAAAAGGACCCTGCCGTATAATGTTAAGTCCCTCTGAAGCCAGAGGTTAAAGATATCTCTAGTTCTTTTAATTCTTCCAGAAAAATTCAGATGTTGCCTTGCTATCAAATTTTTTGTTATATGAATGCCCAAATACTTGGCCGAGGCTTTTACTGGGATATTATCTATGAAAGTATCATCACAGTTCTGTATGGGCAACAGTTCACATTTAGATACATTAAGTTTCAGGCCTGATGCTAATGAAAACTGTTTAACTAAATCAATAGCTTTGACCAACTGTTCTTTGTCTTTCAATAAAAGAGTTGTATCGTCCGCCAGTTGAGAGATTCTTATTTCTCTATTAAATATAGAAATGCCCTTGAAATCTGTATCATGTACTATGTTTAATGACAATAGTTCAACAACTAAAACAAATAGAAAAGGTGAAATCGGGCACCCTTGCCTAACACCACGGTTTATATCAAATCTATTAGAGGTACTGTGGTTGATAATCACTGAGCTATTAATTCCTTTATAAAACATTTCAATAGTATCTATAAATGCATTTCCAAAACCAAACAATTTAAGACATTCTGTAAGAAACTTATGTTCAATGGTGTCGAAAGCTTTATAAAAGTCTAAAAAAAGAATGAAAGCTTCCGAGTGTATTGAATCTGCATAGTCCAGTAGATCCAAAATAAGTCTGATGTTATTACTTATGTGTCTATCTTTAATGAAACCTGATTGTGTTTCAGCAACGATGTGAGAAAGACCTGTTTTTAATCTAGTTGCATAAACTGATGCCAGAATCTTGTAATCAATAGTAAGAAGAGTGATAGGTCGCCAGTTTTCTATCATACCAGTCATACGTTGCCTGAGGCGGAGTGATAGCCTATGCTGTGATAAGGCTTCCACGGTTAACAACCAATCAGATCGCCGGATTTCACCTTTCCGTTTTATAATATGTCAATAACTAACTGTCTGTGTGTGTGTGTGTGTGTGTGTGTGTGTGTGTGTGTGTGTGTGTTTTCATGTGTGTGTGTGTGTGTGTTTTCATGTGTGTGTGTGTGTGTGTGTGTGTGTGTGTGTAGCTGGAGCGTGTGGACTGGTCCAGCTGGACGTGCGTCCTGGGTCCGAGCTGTGACGGAATATGGCCGACGCACAGCGACATCACCGACGTCAACGCCACGTCGCTGACCAGAGACCGGACGCTGCTCGCCACCGGAGACGACTTCGGCTTCCTCAAACTGTTCAGCTACCCAGTCAGAGTACGACCTTAAAGGAATAGTTCACTCAAAATTGAAATTTCACTCATTATCTACCCCCCCTCATGTGGACTAAGGGCTGGGAGAAGTTTCAGAGTCCTCCGTGGCTTCTCTGAGTTACAGGGGGTCTCGGCGTAGCAGTGCATGTCCATGTAACGGTTGCAAATGGATACCAACTGTCTTCTTAACAAAAAGATCTCGCGAGATTTGGACGAACCGGGAAGAGGAGCTTCCGCTACAAACAAGCTTGAAATATAGACTTATTTAATTTTTTTCTGAACAATTTCGCATTTCGGGGCTTCAATACAAGACAGACATTACATACGAGCAGCATGGAGGTATCTGGATGTTTTTTGGTGTGTCTTTTTGTTACGAAGACAGTTGGTATCCATTTGCAACCGTTATATGGACATGCACTGCTACGCCGAGACCCCCTGTAACTCAGAGAAGCCACGGAGGACTCTGAAACTTCTCCCAGCCCTTAGTCCACATGAGGGGGAGGAGGTAATGAGTGAAATTTCAATTTTGAGTGAACTGTTCTTTTAATGTGACCGATCAGTCCTGTTACCATAGAAACCTGTGTCTCTCTCCGCTCCAGGGTCAGTACGCCCGGTTCAAGCGCTACGTGGGCCACAGCGCCC
Organism: Trachurus trachurus; assembly: GCF_905171665.1. Taxonomy (NCBI): domain Eukaryota; kingdom Metazoa; phylum Chordata; class Actinopteri; order Carangiformes; family Carangidae; genus Trachurus; species Trachurus trachurus. The sequence continues at coordinate 2,714,013 of NC_139906.1, forward strand.
AGGTGACCAACGTGCGCTGGGCTCAGGACGACGCGGCGCTGCTGACGACGGGCGGGGCCGACACCGCGCTCATGATCTGGGCCCGGGAGCGAGGAGGGGGCGGGGCTGGCGGCGAGGGGGAGGGGCCTCTGCTCCGGGACAACCGGCCGCCCGTGGACAGCGAGGAGTCGGACGACGACATCGAGGAGGACGGAGGTGGGCGTGTCTTTGTTGTTTATGGCAGTTTGTTGTTACAGTTTTTTCTGGTTCTTGAGGCACAATGGCCTCAACATCTAACTCATGCACCAACCCTCTGAACCAAGTCTGCTAAACTACAAGCACAATTCCTGCTTTACACTCAATTTGCAGTTCTATAACACACTACACACAATTCTCTGCATTTGGCACAATTTTCATGAAGAAAATCTTTTGTTTTCACAAGTAACACACTGTTATTCAAAATTCTAAAGTTAGTTTCCCTACTATGCACACTGACTCATCACATGGGTAAACACCTGTCACACACTTTTACAATTAGCAATCAGAGCTTTAGCATACTACGGTAAAAGGGCAGCATAACAGGCAGTGATGGATTGACACCAAAAAGAGAGAAACCAAACAGAGAGAGACCACACATACAGTAACACAAACACACATATATATATAGCAGTGATCATAATGATGATGAGAAAAGAAATCGCATTTAATCACCAAAATTGCATTTTGATGGAAGGATTGGAACCTAGACTAGAACAAAGTCTTTGACTACAAAGAGTGCTGCTCTACTAGGTGAGCTACATGTTACAGTAGTCTCTCATCCCATCAAAATTATGTGTTCAGTCTTTCAAAATTGTTCGGCCGTAAACCAGCTGACCCCGACCGACTCTTTTTTTTTGTGGTCACACGGCTGCATCGTCACACACCCGTCACACACCCAACTCGGTCGCGTCTTCATGCATTTCATTTGTTAAGGTGTATTTGAGTGTTCTGAGTATCAAAACAATATTCTAAAATTTTACAACACACTTATATATGTACTGTCTGTAGTTACAGTAAAAAAAAGCCTAAGTCATTATGATGAATGGAGTAGAAGTGTTTTCCATTCTTCATAGTGTTTTACACTGAGCACATCAGTGTTCAACTGGTTCTTATAAATCTCTATTCATGTGATGGTTTGTGTCTGTCATTTGAGACTAAAATAGCATTTTGAGAATAAATAACATTGTTTTGAATGTAAAGTTTCATTTTGCAGGAGAAGTTAGGGGTTTTGCCCATTGTGTGTGTGTTTTTGGATTTGTGTGTAGAGTTCTGAGAGTATGAGGCATGCTTTCAGAAAATGTGTGTAAACAATTGAGAAAAACTGTAATTGTTTATGTCTGTTCGTTGTTGTTTGTGTTTCAGGCTACGACAGCGACGTCGCACGGGAGAAGACGGTCGACTACACCACCAAGATGTTCGCTGTCAACATCAGAGAGATGAGAGGAACCAAACCACATCAACAGCTGAAGGAGCTGTCGGCTGAGGAGAGGTACACACACACACACACACACACACACACACACACACACACACACACACACACACACACACACACACACACACACACACACACACACACAGACGTGTCCAGAGTTTGAAGCTGCAGCAACATTTTACTTATATATCATATCAAATACAACTTCTTACGTATAAATAAGGATATCCATCATAAAATGTAAATGTTTATGTGATGGTTTAATTTGGTGTAATTAAAGGGCCATTGTGTAACTTCTCCTGTTGTCTATTCATGAAAATTGATTATTTGGTTCAAAAGTCTGTTTTTTATTAGTCAGTAATCCCCCCCATCAACAAACTGAAGTATTCCTTTCAGTACGTGCAGCAGCTGTCGTCCGTCTGCCGTCTGCCCAATTTCAGGTGAATGCAGCATGAAAAATACGATTGAGTTGCTTTTGATATACTCAACTCAACTCAACTCAACTTTATTTATAGAGCCCTTTAAAACAACCACAGCTGAAACAAAGTGCTGTACATAATGTAACATATGGAAATAAAATAATTAGCAGAAGAATAAATATAAAATAATAATTGTTTATTGCCTTTAAAACTATTTAAAAGCAATAAAACAATTTAGAATTTAAATAAAACAATTAAAATAAAAAACAATGAATAGAACAGACCATAAAACACTAAAACAGAGGTAGAGTCTCATGCTGAGTTGAAAGCCAAGGGATAAAAATAAAAATACAACCACAACACTACTAATTCCTACACAATGTACCTTTAATAATATTTTATTTAACTCTATATGCACGTTTATTACAGTAAAAGAAAATACATATATTTCTATATATTAGTACATATATAAATAGTACATATTAGTTCTCCACTGTTGTTGTTGCTGCTGCAGCTTCAGACTAAGTCCAGATGTTCAGGAACGTCTGGTTTCTCCCTCTGAGCTCAAACTCTATCAAACACAAACAATTTCCTCTGATCCTCGGTGTGTGTGAAGTGTGTGTGTGTGTGTGTGCTCCCAGTGTGTGCGCCTAGGTGTATGTGTGCGCGTTTGTTTGCATGTGTGTGTGTGTGAGACATTGTGTGTGCTGCATGCTCAGGCTTCTGCATGTGACTGGATGTTGTGTGGCTCTCTGTGCTGACTGTCACTGAAGGCACCATGAAGGTTTGTGTGACTGCAGGAGATGCTTTTGTTGTTTGTTTAAATGTCTAATTATACATATTTTAATATCTACTATTTACATCTATTTGCCTTTTCTATGTACCGTCCCACTGCAGGACAAATGAACAGTATACTATATATTCAGACTGGAACAATGTCCATTAATTCACTTACATGTAAATATATTTATATTGATTAAAGCAAATATTGATATTAGACATTTAGATATAACAGACTGACATGTACACTTATATCTAATTCAAAAAGACATATACACAAACATTTTTGAATGAATGAATGATGTATACAGTCGCCACATATGATATCATAAAGTGTAATTATAGATTATTTTTTAATATATATTTATGTCTATACTACAGTATGGTATTAGGACCACATTGACAAATAAAAAAATCACAAACTTCGAGAATAAAGTTGTAAATTTACGTCTTTATTCTCGTAAATTTACGACTTTATTCTCGTAATGTTATGACTTTATTCTCGTAGGAAATGTACGACTTTATTCTCGTAGGAAATGTACGACTTTATTCTCGTAAATTTACGACTTTATTCTCGTAATGTTATGACTTTATTCTCGTAGGAAATGTACAACTTGTTTTAACCTATTTTTCTTTTTTTGGTAGCTGTTGTAGCACTTTGAAATTTTTTGTTAAATATAAAGTGCGTTACAAATAAAATATATTATTATTTTTATTATTACGACTTTATTCTCGTAAATTTATGACTTTATTTCATAAATTTATGACTTTATTCTCAAAGTCTGTTTTTTTTTTTTTTTCTCAATGTGGCCCTAATACTCCGTCGTAATATACAGATGTTTTCTATTTATTCTATTCTATTCTATTCTGTTCACTGATCTGTCTCATGACCCTAAAGTATTTCAGTGAGAGTTACACAGACTCTTCATTTTGTCCCTCGGTGGCACCCTTACTTCCTGCCCTGTGGCCGTTGCCGTGGAAACTCTTTAATATCTGTGTTGTGTTTTAACTTGCATTCCCCTGGAGGCAGGGCATCGTCAAGTAAGTACCACCCGATACCGACCGCTTCTGTAAAAGCTTCAGACAGTTCAATGACTCTCAGGACAGGAAGTTCATATTGATATTGATATATTTTATGTTTACATGCTTTTATTTTGTAGTTATGTCAGACTTCCCCTGTTTACGTCCTCCCGCCATTTCTTCTATTTCTTCTTGTCTTTTACCACTTCCTGTACGTCCCCTCCTCTTTCTGACCCGTACATCCCATGATACATCGTTCACTTTGTCTTCTCTCTCCTTGTCTATTTCTTCTCCTCGGCTGTCCTCGTGGTCTGTGTTTGGTCTGGTTCCTGTCCTGCACTCGTCCTCTGATAATCAATCGTCCTCTGATAATCAATCGTCCTCTGATAATCAATCATTCTCTGATAATCAATCATTCTCTGATAATCAATCGTTCGTAACTAAAGCCCCATTCGCTCAGGACTGACGGCACATATTCAACCTGGTGATGTCACTATCACTGTGGTGTCCCTTTCAAAATAAAAGACCGACAGGAATCCAAAGAGCACACGCTGCAGAGCTTCACTCAGAATCTTGCCCTCGTCGTCTCCATGGCTACAGGTTCACCACAAACAGGAAGTGACAATTAAATGGACATTTTTTTTTTACCAAATGTGAACAGATAGCCTATAGTTTTAATTTATATTAATTTCTGTTTTCCTTTGTAGATTAAACTTAAACTTTACACATGTACCCTTCTGGAAATGGGAAGAATTCCATGTGTTGACATATTTATCCAGTTTAACTTTATGTCGACCAATGTCTACGCTTCTGTACATTTATCTACTTGAGTATCTTTCTATCTCAAAACCTGTGGATACATGTTTACATTATTGAAAAGTGGGTTCAAAAGTTTGAGACCAGTTCAAGTTCAAGTTCAAGATATCTTTATTGTCCCAAGAGGGCAATTTACGTTGCAATTTAGTTTCCTAGGATGTAAATACATATGTAGCCTGATTAATATGGAAAATGTATAAAACATAGCATAGGATTTGTATACTGTATGTTTGCTGCTTTATTATAGGCTACTTGCAATATAGTAGGCTAACCTATATTGTTATATATGTTGTGATATTGCATGCCATATACGGTATATATGTAGCCTACATAAACAATTTTTTTTGGATACGTTATTGACTTTTATTACTACTGTATCTTCATATCCAGAGGCTTTACATAGGTGATAATAAAACAGTGGACATATATGGAAATGTCATACATATAGCCTATCATACGACAGATTACATATCCAAAGAAAAATCCAAGATAATGACTGAATATGTTAAATGTAAATCACAAACCAGCAGCTTCCTGTCCAGATGGGGCTTTAGAAGCTCAGATCATCTCGGCCCGACATCATTCACCACTTTGACTCTGTCTCTCGGGTTGAATCTTTATACCGCTCACAGATTCTGGCGACTTTAGTCTGGATCTGTGACGATGAGCCCGAGGTCGCTGCAGCAGAGTTCACAGTCCCGGGTCCAAGGCAGAAAATAAAACAACGTATGCAAACATCACAGCTGCTCCGCTAAAGATCCTGTCACTCAGCTGGATCTGGAAAAATTAGATTATTATTACCATCTCTTAAATCGATCATGAATGTGTCAGTAAATCTGAATTGAACATTGAGTCATTTATACTGGTCAAATAAGCAACTTTATATTAACAATAACAGTAGGTATGTTTTTTATTCCCTGACAGTGGCTCAGCCTGCTTCTGAACCAGGTCTGGGTTTAGGCCGATGACGACTTCATTAAACTTCACTAATATAAATTAATTTACACTTGAATTAGTCATTTTGTTTCCTTGATAATTGAACAGACTGACATCCTCCCAGGGACTAAAACCAGTGTTTTCTGGTTATTCTAAGCCTTTGAACTCTGATCAGACCAAGTAATTTGAATATTTTCACTTTCACATTACTTTTCCCAAAATAACTTGGTTGCAGTTTTTAAATAAGCAATTGCTGTTCATCTGTTTAGCAGAAAAGGACGGCTTTTGCTTTATATTTTGTTTATTTGAAACTACAGGTGTTGAAAATCTTGGTCTTGGTCGCTCAAAATCAGTGATACGATGTCAGAAAATGTTGATTCATTCATAAAATCTGAAAATAAAAGGAATTAAAATCAATAAAATGGAGAAATTAAGAAAGAAAGAAAGAAAGAAAGAAAGAAAGAAAGAAAGAAAGAAAGAAAGAAAGAAAAAAGATAATTAGCCTAAGTAAAACATTACTGCCACTAAAGGTCAATAGCTAAATGTCTATAAACTTGCAGATATTTAATGTTGAAGCTGCAGAACTTCATTGACCCACTGATCGTTTTCTGTTTGTTACAAACTGAACTGGATCTGAACTTTGACCCGGGACTGAAAACTGATCCTCTGGTTTCGCCTGTGCATGTTCTCCTGTTAGCACGGTTAGCATGTTAGCACTGAGACAGAGAGGCAGCGATAGCATGGTTAGCATGTAGCTACAGAGCCATAGTTGATCTGTGTGTGAGGCATGAGGCCTGAAAACGTATGTGTGTGTGTGTCTGGGTGAGTTTGTCGTCATGTTTGCACATAGAGAAGCGTGTGTGTGTGTGTGTGTGTGTGTGTGTGTGTGTGTGTGTGTGTGTGTGTGTGTGTGTGTGTGTGTGTGTGTGTGTGTGTGTTTTCTAAAGCTCTGTACCTTGGTTCTGTCCCTCTGCTGTCCAGGGGATCCAGGTAACACCTGTCCACCTGAATCACTGTTTGTCTCAGCTACGCCTCTTCATCATGTGTGTGTGCACGTGTGTGTGCGTGAGAGAGTGTGTGAGTGTGTGAGTGTGTTGGCATCACACTCATGTCGGCATCACCTCACAGTCGTTAGCTTGCAGGTCATTTTTCAGCTGTGTCTGTATTTTACTGACATTTTACAGACATTGTGAGGCTATGGAGGACAAAACATGACAAAAGTATTAAAACGAACAAGTAAATAAATAATAAAATACTTTAAAGGTCCAGTGCGTAAAATGGGGAGGAAACCTGTTATATCTAGCGTTCAGATTCTAGTTTGCAGCGCTCGCTCACGCTCACCCCTCCCATCGGCAAAGTTACGGTGGCCTCTGAGGACAAAAAAACTTGTATTTCAGTAGCATGGAGCGATGAGGTGAAGATCTAAACTATTTTACCACATGTCTGCTGTTTCTTCCTCCTTCTTATTCCCTTCCTCCTTCTTTTTCATTGGTTTATTTATGAATGCAAAACTCTTGAAACGTGCTCTCTGACTGGCTGGATTTTCCGTTTCGGCTGCCATAAAAACATGGCGGTGCAAGATGGCGACACTCTGTAACAAGACCCTTGATGTAGATATAAAATAAGAATTATAAGGCTACGAAAACCAAACACATTTTATTTTATAGCGATTATACACTTATACAAATATATTAATGGGTAGTATATTCACATTTTGCCATTAAACTTTGACAATTATCACACACTGGACCTTTATTATTGATCGACCGCTACAACATTGATGTTTATAACACATAGCCTACCTAATCTGCATACGGTATGCACGCAAAAATTCATAAATGAATAAAAGCTGAAAAGTAAAAAAAAATTTTTTTAATGCATTAATTAAAACAAAAATGTAATTTAATAATAATTCACCACTGTCTTAATTTATTAATTCATTTATGGGTTCTTCCTGTCATGTTTTGTCCTCCATAGTTAACACACCTCCATCATATTAATTTGTTGAGCTGAATTTAAAGTGACGGCAGCTCAGCAGGGACAAACATCCAAACGTTTTAATATCAAACTAATTCAACATCACGATGACATCACTGTGTGTTTGAATCCAGATGTTGAACCTAAATTATTTTCTTCGTCTCACTGAGCGCAGTGTTGGTTTGTGACAGAGGCTCAGAGGAGTGGACAGGTCTCGACACATCTGTCTGCATCTGTCCCGTCTGTTCCCGTTCCACCTGAGTGAATGTTTCTCTCTGATTGATTGATTAATTGATGGATTGATGGATTGATTAATAGCTTGACCGACTAATTGATTGATTGACTGATTGATCCCACAGGCCTCCAGTGAGTCGAGCAACACCTCAGCCGGAGAAACTTCAGAAGAACAATGTGTCCAAGAAGAAGAGAGTGGTCGAGGTCGGTGTCTCTCTCTGTCTCTCTCTTTCTCTCTTTCCTCTTTCACCCTCTCAATCAGGTGGCAGTAACATACAACCCATCAACATCACAAACGTAAGGGAGGACAGAAAACAAACACAAAATTAACCAAAAAGACAAAAAATAAAGGAAAACAAGCTGTTAACAGGACAATATAAAGCAACAGGAAAGTATCCAACTAAAAAAAAAAAAAAACCAACAAAACAACCAAAGACTAAAAAGTACATGTGCAGACACTGCAAAACAGGGGGTTACAGGGGGTCTCGGCGTAGCAGTGCATGTCCATATGACGGTTGCAAATGGATACCAACTGTCTTCGTAACAAAAAGACACACCAAAAAACATCCAAATACCTCCATGCTGCTCGTATGTAATGTCCGTCTTGTATTGAAGCCCCGAAATGCGAAATTGTCCCGAAAAAAATTAAATAAGTCTATATTTCAAGCTTGTTTGTAGCGGATTTGAGCAGCATGGAGGTATTTGGATGTTTTTTGGTGTGTCTTTTTGTTACGAAGACAGTTGGTATCTATTTGCAACCGTTATATGGACATGCACTGCTACTCTGAGACCCCCTGTAACTCAGAGAAGCCACGGAGGACCCTGAAAAAGCCCTTAGTCCACATGAGGGTGAGTAGATAATGAGTGAAATTTCAATTTTGGGTGAACTATCCCTTTAATTTCCTCTCGACCCCTAAGCTTTAATAAACTTTCTCCATCTTTCCTGATACTGCTCCTCGGTAATGAAACCCTCCAAGATAAATTGATGTTCAACAAAACTTTTAAATCTATGTAGGAACTCAGTATTGGATGCTTTATAAATTAACCTTTTTCTCAGTAAAATTATTAAGTTGATAATATAATTATTTTTCTCCCTGACTTCCCCCAGCATTATAGAAAAAAAAATCTAGTTCAAAGAGCAGGCCAATGCCAGAGCACATCTCTTGAACTTCCCTCCAAAAAGCAGACACCACATGACAATACCAGAACAAATGAACTGTCAACTCAGCCTCCTCTGCATGGGCTAATTTATTACTCTTTGATTCTTCCCCTAGTAGGAAGGGCAGTTTTTCCTCATCAGATAATTAAAAAAAAACCTTTTGTAATGGATTCAAATTTTGGGGAAAATGTTTCTCTAATATGTTTATATTTTTCACAATTCGTGAGGAAGTGTAACTCTGTTCAAATTCGCTTTATTGGCATGAATGTTACGAGAACTATGTTGCCAAAGCATCAAGAATCAATGAAACAAAACAAATACAACTCACAGAATCAAATATATACAAATACAATTAAAACAATTTAATTTCTTTCTCTCTGTCTCTCCAGGACCTGGTCTTGGATCACGTCTTCGGTTTCCGTGGCTACGATTGTCGGAACAACCTCCACTACCTCAACGACGGCGCAGACATCGTTTACCACACGGCCGCCACCGCCATCGTCCACAGCCTGAGCACCGGTAACCATGGCAACACACACACACACACACACAGACAGGCTGTATTCGAAACCGCATACTGTACTGCTAGTAGGCTACGTACTGATTTGGCCAAAATGTAGTATGTAGTATGTAGTATGCAGTATGTGAACAAAAGCAAAAGCTGCAGTATGCGAAAAGTTCCCGGATGTCGTACTAATTCGGAAAATATTTCCAGTATCTGACCAGTCTACATCGCGTACTGTATCCCACAATGCAATGCGCCCCTGACGTCTAACCGTAACCAAAGACGGTAGTGAAGTATCTTCGCCGTGTACTGTAACTATAGTTTAATAAAATACAACTTAATGCAGACTGATCGGTTCATTGTAAAATATTTATTTATTTTTTGTAAATGTGGTGATTTCTGTACGTAACGTTAGGCTCCAGAGCCCCGAGGCAGCGCTGCTTACACACAAGAAGCTTCACTTTACATTCAAACAAACTAATGCTACTGCCACAATTGTTAGATTTCATCAATGAGACCAACATTTATCTCCTAAAAATAATTTAACCAGCCGGTGGTACACCTCTAAAAACCTGCGGGTAAGTTAATTAGCGATCGTTTTCTCCCCCTGGATGACGACGGAGGTTGGCCGGCCGAGCAGCTCTGCAGAGCGGCTGCTGCCTCTGTGATGTCCCGGTCGTTGCGGAGCTTCACTTCTCCGAAAAACATCGGAGCAAACTTTTAAACAGCCGTCATTTTGATAAACTGGCCGAATATTTGGGATCACTAGAGCGGGAAATAAAACAGCTTTTTGTCTGTTTTACAGCTACTGCTACCGGTTGCCGCGAAATGCATTCTGGGAAACTTGTATACTGCATACTGCGGTGTGAACGGTGTCGGTCTGCTGAAGTAGTATACTGAATCCCACATTCAGTATGCAGTATACAGTACTTACTAACGCAGTATGTAGTAGGCAGTACGGTAGTATGCGGTTTCGAAAACAGCCACAGACAGTTCAGAGTGCCGCGATGTGTTCACACGTCTCCTTCTGCTGCAGGAACTCAGAGTTTCTACCTGGAGCACACGGACGACATCCTGTGTCTGACCGTCAACCAGCACCCGAAGTACAAAAACGTCATCGCCACCGGACAGATCGGTACAGAGTGTGTGTGTATGTGTGTGTTTGTGTGTGTGCATGGCTCTGCTTTCCTACACCAACTCTCTGCACTATAAACAACTCCTGCTCTTCTCTCCTCTGCTTCCTGATTTTACTTCCTTCCACACTGCAAAAACTCAAAATCTTTCCAAGAATATTTGTCTTATTTCTTGTCAAAATGTCTCATTTCTAGTCAAAACTAATTTATTTCCCCTTAAAGTAAGACTCGCCACCTAAAAAATAACTAGTTTTTAGATATTTCTCACTCGTTTGAAACTAATTTTCACGTGAAATAAGTAGGAAAAATCTGCCAGTGAAAGCAGGTTCTTTGTGCTTGTAATAAGAAAGAAAAACTTGCTCCACTATCAGATTTTTCTACTTATTTCAAGTGAAAATATGCTTGAAAGGAGTGAAAAGTGTCTAAAAACAAGTTACTTTTTAATGTGCCCTTTTAAGCTCTTCTGGCCTTGTCAGCCACCGTACTTTGCAGACATTTTAACATGCAAAAAAAAAAAAAAAAAAAAGGCTGCTTACAGGTTTGGCTTTATTGAGAGTCGCCCATGAAAATGTCTTTACTGTCAGATTTTCATTTGATTTTTTTGTTTTGTTTTGTTTTTGTTGTCGTTTTTGTGTGTTTGTATGTGTCTATGTGTGTGTGTATGTGTGTTGGCCGGCCTCATTTGTCACCGTCGCTCTCTCAACACCTCAGGTGACGTCGGTGAAATCCCAGGTAAAATAAACAAAAAAGCCCAAAACTCCAGCACCTCCGTTCCCATGACACCAGATAACAGACCTGATACCCAGAGCTGGAAAAATGGAAACATCCCATCAAGCTGAATGACGTAATCGGACGTCATTCGGTGACGTTCTGGACTAAATCACGGCCAAATAGACGATGTTTTAGACGTCATTTTCAGGACGTCCTCACCAAGACGTCACCTCGATGGCTTTTTAATGGCCCCAACCGACCACATAACCGTCTAATTTATGTTCTCGAGAGGACGTCTTGGTAACCACGTCCTGGAAATGACGTCCAAATGTCCCCCTATTCAGCTGTGATCTGGCCCGTTCCTGAACGTCGCTGAAAAGCCGCCATCGCATCATATTTATTTAAACATCCAGAGCGAGAGAAAAGTGCCAAATCAAATTTTGCATTTTGCAAAGACTAGCATTGTCCAATTTAAGGCAAAACATGCAATACATGATTATAAATAGACATTGTCTTTTACAAAATGTAACGTTTCAGTAATTTCAGTACAATAATTTGAAAAATATATAAATAATAAAAACAATCTTGAACAATTTGAAGACACAAATGATTCAAACAAACCAAACTTTTTACAAATGTAATTAAAACCAAACACAACAGGAAGTGTTTCTGGGGACACGATAAAGTGAGGGACCAGTCTGGGGTCTTTAGTTGTTCTTCTTCTTGACTTTAAAAGTTGTGTAGACAGCTTCCTGTTAGTGGGTTTGACAAGAAGCTGAGTTTGTTTGGTTGATTAGAACGTCAATATCACATGTTTTTGATCACATGGACTGTTAGCTTAGCATTAGCCTTTAGTCCGTCACTTTATTGATCCTCCAGAAACACATCCTGTTGTGTTGTGAGTTGTTTTTTTTTCTTTGTGTTCCTGCTGCTCTGGTTCTCAGGGAGTTTCTGCTGACCCCTCTAACCGCTCTGTCTTTGTCCTGACACTTCCCCATCGTCGTTCCTTTGAACTTAATTTCCTCTTTCCGACTTTTCTGCCGCCGTCGTGACCTGGTAAATCGTCGTCGGCTCACGTCCTCTCTCCTCTCTCTGGTCTGCTGGTCTTCACCCAGGATCCACTCCGTCCGTCCACGTGTGGGACGCCATGAGCAAACAGACGCTGTCCATCCTCCGCTGCCCCCACACCAAAGGCGTCAGCTACGTCAACTTCAGCGCCACCGGGAAGCTGCTGCTGTCGGTCGGAGTGGAGCCTGAACACACCATCACCGTGTGGCGCTGGCAGGAAGGTCGGTCCTAATGACCTTTGACCTCCATTCCCAAACAAATCACAATCAATACAATACTATATACAATATAGTGTATGTGCAAATAGGTAGGTAGTTGTTTGTTTGTGTTGCGGACCCCAAGACAAATAGCTGTCACCAATGTGATAATTATTGGGCATCCATTTAAAGGAGAATTCCGGTCATTTTTGACCCCTAAATCGTTGTCCTGGTGGTCACCCGGTGTTGGGGGTCGAGCAAAAAACGCGACTAAAATTGCTGCAGGCAAACCGGAGTTACACCATAGCTAGACGGCGCTAGCAATAGCCACAACGCTAAAGTATGGGGGCCATTCTTTCAACCTCAACAAACACTCAAAAAACAATCAGATATCTCTGGTACATGACTGGAATCCTTAGAGACACCACTGAACTCATATAGTGTAGAGTATAAACAGTATACACTTTGTGTTTTTGCATGTAGTCACTCACCTCAGATAGCCCAACTCTGAAACATCCTGGAAAGACATTACTATCCCATCACAGAGCGCCTGCTCTCCCCGCCACAGAAACTAACACTTTTTCCTTGTTGTGATGATTTCTTTACAAAAATAAACGGTGGAGCAGTGCAGTGGTAATGTCCAAAATATCTCTGACCGTTTATTTTTGTAACAACACATCACAACAAGGAAAAAGTGTTTTTTTCTGTGGCGGGGAGAGAAGGCGCTCTGTGATGGGATAGTAATGTCTTTCTGGGATGTTTCAGAGTTAGACTATCTGAGGTGAGTGGCTACATGCAAAAACACAAAGTTTATACTGTTTCTACTCTACATTATATGAGTTCAGTGGTGTCTCTAAGGATTCCAGTCATGTACCAGAGATATTAAAAATGGCCCCCATACTTTAGCGTTGTGGCTATCGCTAGCGCCGTCTAGCTATGGTGTAACTCCGGTTTGCCTGCATCAATTTTAGCATTTTTTGCTCGACCCCCAACACCGGGTGACCATCAGGACAACGATTTAGGGGTCAAAGATGACCGGAATTCTTCTTTAACAAGAAACAGTATAAACAGATTAAACAACAGCGGTGTCTCTGCTGCAGGATCCAAAGTCTGCAGTAAAGCCGCTCATCCGGATCGGATCTTCGTCGTGGAGTTTCGGCCGGATTCGGACTCCCAGTTCGTGTCTGTGGGAATCAAACACGTCAAGTTCTGGGCGCTGGCCGGCGGCGCGCTGATGTACAAGAAGGGCGTGGTGGGGACGGTGGAGGACGGCCGGATGCAGACGATGCTGTCGGTCGCCTTTGGTGCCGTAAGTCAAGAACTGAACAAAACTCTGGGGCGTATTCACACCAGGAAAATACGATAGTTCACTTGCTTTGCTGCGGACCAATTCCTTTTTTTTTTTAACTTGGTGCATTTTTTTTTACAAGCAGACCAACTTTGTAAACTAAAGCACGTGTGTCCGACAGTCGCTCAATCATTGGATAAAAATTATTGTCGGGATCTTGCATAAAAAGTACACTATGTTATCATGCATCTTTGCCGAAGTCGCTACAACTAGAGAAGGTAGCGGTTGGCAAACTTGATCTCTTACTTACTAAATCCCTTTAATTTGGTAATTCCAGTCACACTTTGCATTTCCAGTGACAGCGACACTGAACATCACTGGTCCGTTTATGTCACTGGCTAACAGATGACAAATTCCGCATTTTCTGACAACAACCGAAGCCTGTTGAATCCAAAAATTGCATTCACACCACAAACGAATCATACCAGGGTTTGTTTGGGACTCTGGTGCGGACCAAACAAGTGAACCGAGTCCCAGCTGAAGAGGTGGTCTCGGACCAGAGTCAAAAACCACCAAGCACCAAGAAAAAAGTCAGTTTCCTCGTGTGAATACGCCCTCAGTGTTACCTCCTCATCATCTGGTTTGGTTTGGTTTGGACAGGATGACAGTTCCTTTGTTGTTTGAGCAGAATAACTTGACGTTCACTGGAGCCATTAACGGAGACGTGTACGTGTGGCGCGACCACTTCCTGCTGCGGGTGGTGGCGAAGGCTCACACGGGGCCGGTGTTCACCATGTACACCACCTTGAGAGATGGGCTCATCGTCACTGGAGGCAAAGAGAGGCCGTGAGTGACGCAGCAACACACGGATATACTGTGATACTGTCAGCAGCTGTGGAGTAAACGTGTGTGTGTTCTTGTTAGGTTAGGGTAAGGGGCTAGGGAATAGGCTACATTATGTCGACGAGTGTCCTAACAAAGATAGAATTACAAGAATGTGTGTGTGTATTCTTGTACTTACTATGTTGTGAGGAATATCAAAAGTTTTTAACCAACAAAGTGAGGACATTTTGGCCGGTCCTCACTTTTTCCAAGGGTTGTTTAAGGGTTAAGACTTAGGTTATAATTAGGTTTAAATTAGAGTAATGGTTAAGTTTAGGCATTTGTTTTGGATGGTTAAGGTTAGGGTAAGGGGCTAGGGAATACATTATGTCAATGACATGTCCTCACAAAGATAGATTTACAAGAATGTGTGTGTGTGTGTGTGTGTGTGTGTGTGTGTGTGTGTGTGTGTGTGTGTGTGCGTGTGTGTGTGCGTGTGTGCGTGTGTGTGTGTGTGTGTCAGGACGAAGGAGGGGGGGGCCGTGAAGCTCTGGGACCAGGAGATGAAGCGTTGTCGAGCGTTCCAGCTGGAGACGGGACAACAGGTGGAGTGTGTCCGGTCCGTCTGCAGAGGGAAGGTCAGGACCTTGTCTTCCTCCTCCTCCTCCTCATCCTCCTCTTCATCAGCTCCTCTCCTCCTGCTCTTCATCAGCTCCTCTCCTCCTCTTCCTCAGGGTAAGATCCTGGTGGGGACGAAGGACGGTGAGATCATCGAGGTCGGGGAGAAGAACGCAGCGTCCAACCTGCTGATGGACAGTCACGGCCGCGGAGCGATCTGGGGTCTGACCGCTCATCCCGTCAAAGAGCTCTGCATCACGGCCAGCGACGACGCCACCATCAGACTGTGGGACCTGACGGACAAGGTCACACACACACAGATGTTATTTACACACACAAGATGTTATATGAGATGATGCAACCCAACGTCAAGTCATGTAACCAGTATTTTTTTCCATAAGAATCTGACTATATACAGGAAAATAAATCTGGACTCAAATGTTGAAAATGTGTAATTCACTTATACAATGCAACACTAGCCAAGGCAAGGCAAGGCAATTTTATTTGTATAGCCCGTTTTTACAAACAGTTTGTCTCAAAGGGCTTTACATGGCATCATAACAACCAAAGATTGGAGAAACCTCAGGGTGAGCAACAGAGGGATCCCTCACCCAGGGCGGGCAGACGTGCAATAGATGTTGTACACAGACAAGAAAACATTGTTTCTTATTTAAATTTTATGTTATAGACAGGTATATACACAGATGTTATATACAGTTATATACACACACACACACACTCTGTTCTAAAGGTATACACGCAGATAGATGTTATATGCAGGTATATACACATAGAGATGTACTATACAGGTATACACACACATATATGTTATATATAGGTATATACACAGAGATGTAATATGCAGATATATACACAGAGAGAGATGTTATACACAGTTATATACACACAGATGTTATATACAGGTATATACAGAGAGAGAGAGATGTTATACACAGGTATATACACAAAGATGTTATATACTGGTATATACACAGAGAGAAAGATGTTATACACAGGTATATACACACAGATGTTATATACAGGTATATACAGAGAGAGAGAGATGTTATACACAGGTATATACACACAGATGTTATATACAGGTATATACAGAGAGAGAGAGATGTTATACACAGGTATATACACAAAGATGTTATATACTGGTATATACACAGAGAGAGAGATGTTATACACAGGTATATACACAAAGATGTTATATACTGGTATATACACAGAGAGAAAGATGTTATACACAGGTATATACAGAGAGAGAGAGAGCTGCTATACACAGGTATATGCACAAAGATGTTATATACTAGTATATACAGAGAGAGAGAGAGATGTTATACACACGTATATATACACAGAGAGAGAGAGATGTTATACACAGGTATATACAGAGAGCGAGAGATGTGATATACAGGTGTATACACACACACAGTTCTAAAGGTATATACACATATATATACATAGCCTACATAAACACACAACCACACACACAGAGTTGTTATATTAAAGTATACACACACACACACACACACACACTGTCGTCATAAAGGTATACACACTCTTAATGTTGTGTGATCAGAGCCGTGCTGTGACTCCTCCTCCTTCTCTCACTCTCGGTGTAGAAACTGCTGAACAAGGTGTGTGTCGGCCACGCCGCCCGGTGTGTGAGCTACAGCGCTGACGGGGAGATGTTGGCCGTGGGCATGAAGAACGGAGAGTTCCTCCTCCTACTCGCCAACTCGCTCAAGATGTGGGCGAAGAAACGCGACCGCAGCGCCGCCATCCAGGACATCAGGTAGTAGGCAGAGGGAGCGGGGTGGGGGGGGGTCACAGGTGTTAGAACCACTTGTGACATCTGTGTGTGTGTGTGTGTGTGTGTGTGTGTGTGTGTGTGTGTGTGTGTGTGTGTGTGTGTGTGTGTGTGTGTGTGTGTCTGTGTGTGTGTAGGTTCAGTCCAGACCGGCAGCTGCTGGCGGTCGGGTCAGTGGAGAACATAGTGGACGTGTACGACGTGAGCGGAGGACCGAGTCTGAACCGACTGGTTTACTGCAGCGACATCCCAGCGTTCATCCTGCAGCTGGACTTCTCTGCTGACAGCTGTTATATACAGGTATACACACACACACACACACACACACACACACACACACACACACACACACACACACACACACACACACACACACACACACACACACACAGCTGTTATATACAGGTACACACACACACACACACACAACTGTTACATACAGGTATACACATACACACAGCTGTTACATACGGGTATACACACACACACAGATGTTATACACACATACAAACACAGACACACAGGTACACACACACAGATGTTATATACAGGTACACACACACACAGCTGTTACATACGGGTATACACACACAAAGATGTTATACACACACACACACACACAGATGTTATACACACATACAAACACAGACACACAGGTACACACACACAGATGTTATATACAGGTACACACACACACACACAGCTGTTACATACAGGTATACACACACACAGATGTTATATACAGGTATACACACACACAGACACTACATGCAGGTATACACAGACGTTATATACAGGTACACACACAGCTGTTACATACGGGTATACACACACACACAGATGTTATACACACACACACACACACACACACACACAGACGTTATATACAGGTACACACACACAGGTTATATACAGGTATACACAGAGGTTATATACAGGTACACACACACAGGTTATATACAGGTATACACAGACGTTATATACAGGTACACACACACAGGTTATATACAGGTACACACAGATGTTATATATTGGTATACACACAGATGTTATATGCAGGCAGAGGGGAACCCTCTGGGCCTTCAAGGTATTCAGTGAAGGCCTAAGAAAAAATATTGAAATAATTATTGTACTACTATATATTTATTTTATTTTTAATTTTTATTTTATTTATTTATTTTATACAGTGAGCAACACACAAGTAATATTAGATAATTGTTATAAAGTTGGGACTAATATTTCTTGGGAAACAATGGGTTAATATAATGGAACGGCAAATGGACCAATCACAATTTTTCTTCCAATGGTATCTGGGCAGTAAATCATCGACTCCCCCTGCAGGGCCTTCAGTGGCTGTGACTGAAGGCCCGTGTAATGCAAGTCAATGTGGGCATGAATTTGAGATTGACAGGTGTCTTAGCCAATCATATTCCACTGAGTTGTGGGCGGGACCATATCACGACAGCTTCCGGGTATTCGCGAATACCCAGCAGAACAACATTGCCGCCAAAATAGTGAGGGAGCGGGTTGCCAAGTCCGCTTATTATACGTGATTTTGTTTTACGTGACTTTGTTTTTCTGTGAAGTCGCTTATATTGGTAGTCGTGGGTTGCGGGTTTTTGGGCTTGTTGTTAAAGTGTAGTTACTTATTTAGGGCTGCTTCCAGCTCCATGAGTTGTCAAGCAGATATTTTCGACATGTTATTTAAACGCAGGATAGTTTGTCCTTCTGCTGGACCTGTCACCCCCGCCCCTCCCTTCCCCCGTACACACACGACACTTTGCCACGTCGGTGACAACAACAACAACGAGATTGTCTTTCACCCTACAGTCTATGCTTTCACCACGCTGATCAAGAGAATAGTTACCGTAAGGAAAGAGCGGAGCCTACAGTCTGTGGCCGGAGCGCACATTTATTTATTAGAAGTTTAAATGGTGCTGATTAAACGCATGACTTTAAGCTGGGTCAGTTCTGCTGTTGAAGCCCCACAGACCCACAGACCCAGCGCCGCAGCAGCAGCAGCAGCAGCAGCAGCAGCAGCAGCAGCAGCAGCACAGAACTGAATTTGTACTGTTTAAACCTACAATTTGCTTATACCGGTAGTTTGATAGCCATTAAGGTCAGTGAAAATGGCTGAACATTTACAAAGAGCTTGTGCCTTTTTCCCATGTCACCTCAGGAGGTGTTTGTTTTATAGCCACTTTTGGCAGAAATATTAAATCCACAGTGAAATTCAACTGTGTATAAAGCTCAAACAAACACAAAAAACATTATCAAAAATACATCTTTAGTTGTTGAACAGCTCATGATTGACATTTTACTTTCATTCCAGCTAAACAAATAAGTTAATGTGTGATTTGCTAGTTTTTTTTTTTTTTTTTTTTTTTTAATAAGTGATTCATGATAGCCAGCTTTGAATGACTGTTTTTCCAGAATCACCTTGTGTGTTGTGAAGCCAGTTAGGGCAAAGAAACATGTAATATGCCGACCATCCATGTGACAAGGCTCTGGCTATTATTTCTATTGCTATGTTTAATTTTTTATTGCTACATGGTCCTATTGAAGGCCCAGGGTCTGGGTCCACGGTTCGCCACTGTATGCAGGTATACATACACAGATGTTATATATGGGTATACACAGAAGTTATATACAGGTACACACATAGATGTTATATACAGGTTCACACGCAGATATTATATACAGGTGTACACAGATGTATACAGGTACACACACAGATATGCAGCTATTATTTCAAGGCACATATAAACACCCACACATACAGTACATCATTCAGAAATCTTTTTTTGGTGTGTGTGTGTGTGTAGGTGTCGACAGGAGTGTATAAGCGGCAGGTGTTTGAAGTTCCTTCTGGGAAGTTGGTGAACGACCAGACCATCATCGACAGGATCACCTGGGCAACCTGGACCAGGTAACACACACACACATCCTTGTAACGCTATCTTTGTGAGGACACTTTTAACATAATGTATTCCCTAGCCCCTTACCCTAACCTTAACCATTACTCTTAACCTTATATGAACTTAATTAAAAGCTAAAGTGTTAACCCTTAAACAACCCTTGGAAAAAGTGAGGACCGGCCAAAATGTCCTCACTTACCAAAAATGTCCTCACTCAGTTGATTAAAAACTCTCGATGGTCCTCACAACGTAGGAAGTACAAGAACACACACACACACATTCTTGTAATTCTATCTTTGTGAAGACACTCATTGATATAATGTATTCCCTAGCCCCTTACCCTAACCTTAACCACCCAAAACAAATGCCGAACCTTAACCACTACTCTTAACCTATTTTTCAAATAAAAAATCTAAAGTCTTAACCCTCAAATAGCTGTTGGAAAAAGGGAGGACCGGCCAAAATGTCCTCACTTACCAAAAATGTCTTCACTTGGTTGGTTAAAAACCGGTCTTCACAAGTACAAGTACAAGAAAACACGCACACACACACGTTGGTCAGATTGAGTCCAGCTGCTCTTGTTTCCTCCAGCATCCTCGGTGATGAGGTTTTGGGGATTTGGCCTCGAAACGCAGACAAAGCCGACGTGAACTGTTCCTGTGTGTCTCACACCGGCCTGAACATCGTCACGGGCGACGACTTCGGATTGGTCAAACTGTTCGACTTCCCCTGTACAGAGAAGTTTGTGAGTCGCCGTCTTCTTTAAATACCTTTATCAACACGTAGAGAAAACACTGGTCACGTCACATGACGCGGAATAAAAACACTTGTGTGAATGTTTTCTGTCTTCAGGCCAAACACAAGCGCTACCTCGGCCACTCGGCTCATGTGACCAACATCCGCTTCTCCCACGACGACAAATACGTGATCAGCACGGGAGGAGACGACTGCAGGTAAACTCACCGATCACCGATCATTGATCAATAACTGAAGAGTTCATTTGCAAAAGCAGATAAGTGAACAAAGGAAAAAAGGGTCTCCCGCACACTGTCAAGTCACTTGCAAAAGACTTTAAAGCAGATATCAGCTTCACGGCCGTTTCGGCTAATGCTGCGTTCAAGGCAGGCTTTTGAAACCGTAAGTTACAGCTTCAAGTCACAACTACGACTTGGTAGCGTTCCAGGTAACCCGTAGCTCGTGTTTTTACCATCCTGTTGTCTGTGAAAGTTCCCTATAACGGCCACTCGTAACTTCCGACCCGTGAACTCGTACCAGATCGAACTGGTATGACTTCACAGGAAGGAAAAACACAAAGTACGAGTTTTTTTGAACGCACCATGAGTTAGCAGCCCCCGCCCTTGTCAGGCATCAATTGGTCCTCGTGCTACGTCACCACATTCACGCGCATCCCTTGGCTGCACACACAGCCCTTCATGCCGTTCTCTCTCCTCATTGGATAACACTTGTATCCCACAAGGAAAATTTTCTCCTCGGGTTACAGCAGAGCAGAGTGACGGAGAGACTCGTGTTTAGGCTGAAATACTTCATGTAAGTGATTGCTGACGGAAAATAGGACTATTTAGGACTTATATTAACAAAAACATTCCACTGATATCTGCTTTAATAAAACTAAAGTATAATATAGTAATAAAACTTGACAGTGTGCGGGAGACCCTTTTTTCCTTTGTTCACTCCTAGCCTATGCTCCTACGCACCTGTTTTTCAAGATTTTTTAGGTGTGCATCAGCCTCCACACCCCAAAAGCAGATAAGTGCCATTTTGAAAAAAATGAGCTGAGGCCTTGTAATTATTCTTTGCATAGTGTTGTTTTCAATAAAACTTAATTTTTTTGAGATATGTCTGTTTTTTTACATCTTAAAGTCACTCAACTTTGGTTTGACTGATATAACCTTATGTAAATAAAAAATACAAAAATGAAAATTCTAGAATTTTTTAAAAACGGAGTTATCTGCTTTTGCAAATGAACTCTTACTTCGCTCCACAGCACCCAAGTCTGTCAAACTCTGTGTTATTATTGTGTGTCCGTCTGTCGCAGTGTGTTCGTGTGGAAATGTCTGTGAGCGCACAGATTCCCGACGGCTCCCGACGCCTTAACAGCACCACAAGTGGATCCAGAGGGGAATCGAACCCACGACCTGAACCGCCAAAACGTTTTGTTGTCGGTGAACGCCACAGCGCCACGAGATCCATCAGACGGTTTCCACAGAAACCAGAGAGGCGACGGGACGGTCTATGACCTGCCGCCGACTGAAGATGTCATCATCCGGAGTTGCGCAGAGAGAGAGAAAGTCATAAACAGAGAGTGGACGTTCAACACTAATGTGCAAACAACAACAACAACACAGGATCCATTAATAAAAAGCTAATTAATCATTTACAACCTTATTAATAAGAGTAAATCGTCGTCATCATGGAAACGCCTGAGTGACCACTGAAACTAAACGCAGGAGGAGGATTTTTTACTGGAAGTTGCTCTTGTTAACGGCTCGTGAAGAATTAGTGAATGATTCATTAACATTATTTCTAATCAGATTTCTTTTTCTGATTAGGAAAACTTCTCAAAAACAGACGAGTGTCAGGTTTCTGTCCGGTCCAGAGGTCAGAGGTCAGAGGTCAGATACACGAAGCTGCAGTGGACCAACGAGGGTCACGTGACCGTCTAAAAACAACACAGACTGATTGAATATTAACAACTCTGTTCTTCCTGTTTCCTGTTTACACTATGAACATTTCATCGTTTATATATTTTCCTTACTTGTCTTTGTTGTTAGAAAAAAACCAAAAATTGAGTTCAAGATCAAGGAAAAGTGGGAAAATATTCACATTGAAGTTGCTGAGATCTAAGTTTTTATATATTTTGCGTCAGAAAAACATTATTTATGAATTTCTTTTTACAGTTTTTTCTCACTAATCTCCTTTTAAACCGATCGTTTAACCACCCAGCTGTAGAGGACTTGTTGGTGTCTGGGTGTGTGGCATCATAAAGTAACTATACAGCTCAGCTCTAAACATCACAGGAGACTCTTAATAACAAAAGAAAACAATGATATTGAACTTTGATGATTGAAAGAGATCCAACGTGTCCTTTTTTATTTAACTAAAATGTTTGTGTCTGTTCTTGTCTGACCTCTGGATTCAGTTCGTTACCGACACGTGTCCGATGATGCTGCATTTAAGACACTCAAGTGAGACTGACCGGAGTATTTACAGGATAAACTCCATTAACGAGGTGGTTCTGTACTGGGATCACTGGGATGTGATACTGAGACTGTGGGAAATGGTTTTTACAAACTTGACGTTTAATTTAAGGCCAATTGTCATTTCAGTTTCTCATCACACTTAAGTGCCTTTCTGGATCTTTCTACCTGTGTTTGATTTCTTTATTTTGGGGCGGGGGGTTCATACGCTGTAGTTTTTTTTTTTGTTTGTTTTTAATCCATAGTTGAACTTTTTTTTTCTACTGTGTCTGGTGCTACTCTGAGAATGTTCAAAACTCTAATTCATCCAAAACAGATGAGAAAACAAGAAGCATTTTTGCTTTTGCTGCTGCTTTTTTTTTTTTGGTTTATTTGTTTGTTTTAAATACATGAAACATCCAAAGCATCGTGATCGTGAAACTACACCAAGGGGAGTACAAAAAAGTAAAAAATGAAATAAAATAAAGACGTATATTTGAAGGAATATTTACACAGATATATAGATGTTATTTATGCCTAACCTGTGGACATGAGTGTGGATGAGTTTCCTGTGTCTGAGCTGTTGAATATTATCTTCTGTGACAAAAGTGTCAAACAGTGCGTTTGTGTAAAGATGAAGAAACAGAGATTACACACCTGTTCTGTTGACTTGTTTATCCCTGATACTTGATTTTACCAAGGTCCCTGAAGTAATCACCGAGGCCACCTTACTGTACGTCTGTAAAGAAACAACCACATCTGTCTCCCAGCTGGATTTCACAACATTAATTGCAAGTTTATTAAAAAAAATTCCACCTCTGAAACATGAACCAGAGTGAGACATTTGCACTTCTGAGTTCTGGTAGTATTGATAATATATTTTTTCTTCATCTTTGTCATAAACACCTCCAAAAAAGAAGAAGCCGAGACCTAATTCTTTGGTATTTTTGCTTAAAACCCCCTTGAAACAAATCATTTGTGAAATTTGTTGCTGATTAATTTCCTATTTATTTTCTTCTGGTTGGTTTCTGGGTGTGTGTCTGGGTAATAATCACTCATAGCAACCCTGCACATAAAAAAAAACACTTTTTATTTGGTCAGGAAAACAATTTTTATCTAAAAAACATGAATCTGTGATGTTGTGATCGTCATAAATCGCTTCATCCTCGTGATCAATGAACTAAAATTAAGACTTAGTGAAGAAATATTAATAAGTGAGTTAGAGAAGAAAAAAAAGAAAAGAAAATCAGTGTCTTTGTGCTGTGGCTTCAGGTTCAGTAGTAACAGTCTGATGTACCGGGTGTTTGTGCAGAGTGCATGTGTGGTGTGTTCACTTACTAGAAAACACAAACAGAAGAGGCTGGGGATGACACACAAAAATACAAAAATATATAGATATTGTTGAATATCTCAAAAGAAAAAGACAATAAAAACCCAAACACGCTGCACTCTGATCAGTTTTAGTCTGAAGGTGTTTGTGTGTTTACAGGTCGTCAGAGTGAGGCGCTCTCTTCTTCTTTTTGTATCATACTGTACATGGGGACAAAAGATGCTCTGATGCATGAATTTATTTTTCAACCAAAATTTGTCTGAGCAGATTTTATGGTGTGAATGACGTTCACAGGTTGATTTTTATACTGAGTTCACTCTGTGTGTGTGTGTGTGTATGAGTGTGTTATAGCCTGATTAAACAGATTAAATGAGAATTAATTTAAAAATGTGTCTGGTGTCTTTTTTTTTTATTCAAGATCTTCATTAATTTTAAAGAGATTTAATAATAAGTCAAATTTGTCCAAATGGAGATGAAACAGGAACGTTTTTAATAGGCTACATACAAATATAAATACAGTATACACACATAGCCTATATGTAGCCCTTGCTAAAACAATTCATTTATTTTGATAACAATATAGGCTATAAATAGATTCTATTAAAAAAAAGTTCATTATGTGTTCAAGTGTTTAAAATATCATAAACATGGTTGAAATAGAAAACACTTAAAAAATGTAAAATAAGTAGGTTAATGTGTTAAAATATAAGTTACGTCGTTTCATTTCATATAAAGAGTGAAGTTCATGCTGATAAATGTAGGCTAGTGCTGGAGAGATATGTGTCATTGTGTGTTATTAGTGATGATGGGAATAACGGCGTTACTAATGGCACTGACTCAAGACGTCCCATCAGAAAATAATACACCCGCACCATTTAACTGGGATTGGGTTAAATGTTTTTGAAAACAGAACAAAAACAGTTTATAGGTTGAAAAAGAGGCTAAAATACTAAACGTTTTTATTTGACATCGTTCACATTATTATTAATAATTCTAAGTCATAACGGTTTATCTGTCATCTATGAGAGATCGATTGCTGTTTAACTGACGGGAACTCGTTCATTAGAGTTGACTTGTTGCTGAGGCATCACCATGGCAACACTTTGTGATTATATTTCTCCCCATTCTACATCTATGTTGTTGTGGGTTGTCAACATGTTTGATTTGCTAAGAAGTTCAGAGTGGTCAGTGAACGTTTTTGTGACACTTGGTCACTAGTTAAAGCAAAGTTTTGTGTGCGCAAGTCGCCAGAAATCGGAGCCAGCGTTGAGTGCAGCCGCCATCTTGTGTCAAATACAAGTTAATTGATGCAAGTATTTCTATTTGTATTTGTGTATGTGTAATTATGGTGTTTAATGCACAACAACAGACATCAGACACACACACACACACACACACACACACACACACACACACACACACACACACACACACACACACACACACACACACACACACACACAGGACTCTTCACAAGATCTTTAAGATCCTTCACTCCTGCAGGTCGTTGTAGCTCAGGTGCAGGAGTCTCAGGTGGGAGGGGTCGTGGACTTCAGAGCAGAGCTCAGAGAAGAATGTAGGATCTCTGACAACTTGCAGCACTCCAATCTGAATGAAGAATAAAAGCAGTGAGTTGAGGACAAAGCTCCTTGTTGACAGCGTTCAGTGTCTCATCATCTGTTCAGAGCTGAAGAAGCTTCAGAAAGAACAAGTTTAGAAAGTCAAAGTCCAACAGCTGAAGCAACAGGAAGCAGGTTAAAGGTTGGGTCTGGAGTTTTGTGCCCAAAAATAAACATTAGACTTGTACAAATGAAATCCATCTTAATCATCACATATGGGCTTCAAGTCCTGTGTGGTGGTGTCTGTGTCTGCAGCCCCCCCTCACCCTGCAGGTTTTGTTGTGCACGTGGACGTTTCTGGGTGGAGAGCGAGAGAGTCTGTGTTTTCTCTCCAGCCAATGACGGAGCTCAGGTAGCAGAGTAGGAGGCTCAGGCCTGCTAGCCGCGCTAGCTGTCTCTGATGCTAACGAGTGCTAGCTCGTCTCTCTCAGCAGCAGCAGTCAGGACCGCAAAGTAAAATAAATAGTCTGAGTGAAGCTCTGGAGCCACGGACCGATTCCCCACCGTCACCGACAACTAAAGCCTCGACTGGTAACAAGTATGAGGACCTAGTGACCAGTGTTGGGCAAGTTACATCCAAAATATAATACATTACATATTAGTAGTTACTGTCATTTGAAAGTAATTAGTTACATTACAATATTACTGTCTCAGAATTGTAATGCGTTACACTACTTTTGTATTACTTTTGAGTTACTTTCACCAAAATAACAGCAGAAATATGACTGTAAAGCAGTGGTTCCCAACCTTTTCTGGCTCGTGACCCCTTTTTGACATCACAAATTTCTGGCGACCCCGTCGATCAAGATGCACCAGCTCAGATATTTCTATATGCTGCAACTCGATTTAAATTTGTGAAAGTATAGAATACAGTTGTTTAGGATTGCGTGTGGTGTTTTAATCATAATTTTAAAAAGAATAATAATTAGTTAAAACATATTTTTATCAATTACTAGACATTTCAGGCGACCCCATTTGAATTCCAGGCGACCCCAAATGGGGTCCCGACCCCAAGTTTGAAAAACACTGCTGTAAAATTTAGTTAATTGCAGCTGATAATACATTCAGTAGAGGGTGATGTAGCATAATGTGTAGGCCTCTGCAGCTACTAAAACTACGTTTTGCGGATAATCTACTAAGAGTAACTGCCTAATAACAGCACATGCAAACCGCAGGATTGAAATGACAGTTTTACGCATTGTAATTATGTCCTTCATGGAGAGAGAGAAGGAGAGCAGAGAGCTCCATGACCGCAAACGCAGAATGAAATTTGATCCAATGAATTAATACAAAGGAGCAAATAAACATATTGTTGATCTACGGTAAAGAAGAAACGTGGGAGAATATCTGAGAGAAAGTAAATGCATTGATACCAGCTGTCCATCATCGGACCGGAGGTGCGCGCCACGGCACAGCGCTATGGCGCAGAGCTCGGGCCACACTCTGATGTAAAAGCCCGGGCGAGAGGGGATCAAAGACGAGGTGGAAATAGAGGTGAGGTCTCGGTCCCGGACCCGGAGCTGAGCAGCCAGGTACTGGAGAGGGAGGTTAGGATCGCACTGTGGGCGCTGCACGGCTGCTTAACGGCGCTTCAAACACACTGCTACAGCAGCTGCAGTGACCCAGACGCCAGGAAAAGCAGAGATGAAAGAACTTTTACCACAGCATTAACTAACTCATTCATGTTAGCTGCTCCAAGTCGACCTGTCTGGTAGATATGAATTATGCTTTCCTTTTGTTTTATGTGTTCTTTTTGTAAACGTGAGAAACTTTCTATTAGCCTATGTACTCTGCTACTGCTGCGCTGATTATCACCTCCTTTTGAGGAGGTACCACCTCCTGATCAGACGCGGACACAGTCCCCGCGGCCGCGACTGTTATGTTTTCACACGTTTTTATGAAAATGCGTTGTAACGCGCGTTACTTGGATTGTAACGGGTAAAATATTACCGAAATTTTATTTGTAATGCGTTATATTACTGCGTTACAGCAAATAGTAATGCATTACTGTAATTGCGTTACTTTTGTAACGCGTTACTCCCAACACTGCTAGTGACCTAGCTCGATGCTAACTTCGGCTAGCAGTAGCGGTTAGCATCCGCCGCTAACACCATCTTCCCATCGCACCACAGCGGCATAACAACATAACACGGAGGCTCCCGGTGTTGGTGACGGACGGCTATCGGCCCACGGCTCCAGCGCTTCTTTCAGACTGTATTTCCTTTCCTTTGTTGTCATGACAACCACTGCTGTCTGGGGCAGGAGGCTACACAGCTTAGCCCGAGAGGAGGGGCTGAGTTTCAATGTTTTGTTTACAAAGTGCAACGAACAAAACTCCAGACCCTACCTTTAAACAGTCAGAGAGCGAAAACAGCTCATTAATACAGTGTTTCCCATTAGTTAACGAGGCGATGGCGGCCCCGACACGACAGGTGGATTCATGAAGTTTTGGCTTTTTACTCAAGAAAAGTTTGATTCCACTAAACTCATGAGTGTAGTTCACATCACCTCAGGTAAACTTCAGGTTATCTGTTTTAATACTCTGCTGTGTGTGTGTGTGTGTGTGTGTGTGTGTGTGTGTGTGTGTGTGTGTGTGTGTGTGTGTGTGTCAGCAGTGTGAGCACGCAAGCACATATGTGTGCTTATGTTCACATATGTTTATTCTACATCAACTCTGTGATTTTATCTCAAGGATTAAAAAAAAAAAAATTATCACAGAAAATTGTGCAATTAATTAGTTGTTTTTTTAATTGATCAACAGTCCTACTGGAAACATGAGACAACAAATGTTGTTCAATCATTAAATGAAAATGAATGATTCAAGTTGTGAGTGAAGATCAATCAAGTTCAGTTGTGGATCAAAGATCTCAGATCTACAACAGTAACAGTCAGTGAACTGACCTCAGAGTCTCCAGTCTACAGTCTGGACTCTCCAGAAAACCACTCAGATGCTTCACTACTGAATACTGCAGCTTATTTCCACTCAGGTCCAGTTCTCTCAGGTGGGAGGGGTTGGACTTCAGAGCTGAGACCAGAGAAGACCAGCTGGTCTCTGACAACCTGCAGCGCTCCAATCTGAATAAAGAATAAAAGCAGTGAGTTGAGGACAAAGCTCCTTGTTGACAACGTTCAGTGTCTCATCATCTATTCAGGGTTTTTTACTCAAGAAAAGTTTGATTCCACTAAACTCACAGTAACTATGAGTGTAGTTCACATCACCTCAGGTAAACTTCAGGTTATCTGTTATAATACTCTGCTGTGTATGTGTATGTGTGTGTGTGTGTGTGTGTGTGTGTGTGTGTGTGTGTGTGTGTGTGTGTGTCAGCAGTGTGAGCGCGCGCGCGCGCACACCTTTCAAGCTGACAGTGAATTTGATGTTGTCAGTGGAAATCTGTAGTTCACAGTTTAATAAGATTTAACCTGAATTAAAGCAGAAGTAAGCGATCCGGTGGTTTTGGCTAACTTCCTGTCAGCCGATGGAGTTAGCAGTCCCCGCCCTCGTCCCTACGCCACCACATTCACGCGCATCCCTTGGCTGCACACACAGAGAGGACTGCCCCTTTATGCTGTTCTCTCTCCTCATTGGATAAAGGTTGTAGGATACAAGGAAAGTTTTCTCCTCGGCTTACAGCAGAGCAGAGTGACTGACAGACCCGTGTTTCAGACCAAACACTCTATGTAAGTGATTGCTGTCGGAAGATATAACTATCTAAGACTTATATTAACAATAATATTCCGCTTACTTCTGCTTTAAACAACAGTGTCTAAACTTCATTTGTGTTGATTCTACATTAACTATGTTATTTTATATCAAGAAAATAAATATTTTCATAACAGAAAATTGTGCAATTAATTAGTTGTTTTTTTTAATTGATCAACAGTCACAAATGTAGCCCCGCAGTCTGAACAGCCATTCTAGTATCAGATTATCCATGTTTTCAGTTTTGGTGGCTCACCGCTGCCGCCTAGTGGTGTAACTGAGCGATAGGAAGTGGTGCACTGACGAGTGTTTCCAGTCAGAAAAAACAACAGACACGAGTGTGGAGAGTAAGCTTAGCAGCATCAGCCAAGAGCTGTTTTTTTTAGCACAAAACAATAGTTCACTTCTTGTCTTTAAAGTAGGAAGTAGCAAGGCTACGTTAGAAGAGTTTTTGACCGTGGAAAGAGAAGTCGTCCGACGTCGCGGAGGTTCCTGACCTGTCCGACGACGTGGCTATTGAATATCCCGGTGAGTTAGCTGTTAGCAAACACGGTGAATTAGCACATTCAACTAGCACGGTGAATTAGCATTCTGGTTGATAACTTGGAAAAGGTTCATAACTTCAGACTGTGAATTTATTGTGTTAAAAAACCAGTCGGGATAAGCTGATAAGCTCATGGTGATATTACGAACGGTGTGTTTATTTTGAAAATGTGTAAATACTGTGAAAAAATGCTAATTAGGCCTGTTGGTCAGCTAATTCAACTAATTTAGCAGACATGGGTAATATATATATTTTTTTTTTTGAACACTTTATTTATGGAAATTTTCAGGTTAAATTACACCAAATAAGAGACAAGATGACAATGACCAATACATAAACAGTAATAGAGAATATAATAAAAGACCAACAGTGACGCAGACATGTAAAATAAAAAGTAAAATACAATAAAATAATAAAATAATAAAAAATAATGATAAAAAAAAGAGAATAAGGGGACAAAGGTCACAGCAGTACCATCTGCTCCACTGTACAGCTGTCCATCTTACCAGGGAGGTGCATAAACAAGGTAAGTGGGTAAAGAGAGCATCAATGGTCGTTCATATGCTCTAGCACTGGGCTCCATATCCTGGAGAACTTCAGGGGATTACCAGAGAGTTCGTATCTTAGTCTTTCCACATGTAGGATACTTATGAGTTCCCTCTGCCAAGTCTCAAACTTGGGAGCTAACTCGGACTTCCACAGTTTCAGGATACATCTCTTAGCAATCATCATTCCATGAGTCAAAGCGGTACGCATGTTACAATCCAGGTTTTTCAAAGTATTGGAGTGTCCTAACAGAGCAGTTTCAGGGTCAGGTGTTACAATTATGTTAAAGGCAGATGAAAACCACTGGAAAATGAGAGACCAAAAGTTGTGTAATTTCGGGCAGGTCCAGAAAAGATGTGCAAGAGAACCTTCTACCGCATCACATCTAACATAATGTCCATAACACGTCTAACATTAAAGAAAGAGTATCGATTTGGGATGAAACCCGTCTGATCAGTGTGAATGATGGATTCTATACACTTGTTTAACCTGTTTGCAAGTATCTTAGTGAAAATCTTAAAATCTAGGTTGAGCATGGAAACTGGACAATATGATGAAGGCTCGATTTCATCCCTGTCCTGCTTCAACAACAGCGAAATGTTAGCATCATACAAGGCTGGAGGAAGTCTTTCAGATTCCATTGAGTGGGAAAACATCCTGTGTAAAATTGGAGTTATCTGATTTGCAAATTTCTTATAAAATTCAACGCCAAAACCGTCTGGTCCCGAGCTTTTTCCGTTTTGCATTGATCTGATAGAATCTAGTATTTCTTCCGGAGATAGTTCTGCATTAAGGGCCTCACGTGAGGTGTCGTCTAGTTTTGGTATGTTTAGGTCCTTTAACCAATTATCCACATCACCTGTAGCTTTAGATCTATAAAGCTCCTCATAATATTCTTTGAAGCGAGAGTTCATCAGCTTAGGGTCTGTTAAGATTACTCCAGAGCGAGATTTTATTTTGTGGATAGCCCTACTGGCCTGTTGCCCTCTAAGCTGGCGAGCTAAAAGTGTGTGAGGTTTGTCCCCAAGCTCGAAATATTGCCTCCTAAGTCGCAGGAGCTGGTCACAAACCTGACGTGATAAGATCGTATTATATTCATATTTAAGATTGAGAATGTTATTCAATGTTTGAGAGTTGCCTGTGCTTCTATATAATGATTCTAATTGTGTGATCTCGGAATCAATTTCGTCCAGCCGCATTTTGTTTGACTTCTTCAAAGCCGCCTCATATGCAATAATATGGCCTCTCATGACAGCTTTGAATGTTTCCCACAAGGTGGAATCAGAAACATCTGAGGTGTCATTATTCTCTAGGTATTCTGTGATTTTTACTGACATATGTTTACAAAATTTTTCATCTGCTAACAAAGATGGGCGGAGACGCCATGAGGAGCGCTGTCCAGTTTTTTTAAAATTGAGAGTAATGGAGGCCGGGGCGTGGTCAGAAATCAAAATGTTATGGTATTTGGTGTTTGTAACATTTGGTATGAGTTTCGCATCCAGTAAAAAAAAATCAATACGGGAATACGATTTGTGTTTATTAGAAAAAAAAGAATATTCTCTGTCTGTCGGGTGTTGGAGCCGCCATATGTCGACCAGATTAGTGGAAATTATAAGATTGTTCAGGACCGTGGAAGCATTACAGGGGTTACATATTTTGCTAGCTGACCTGTCAAGATGGAGGTCAAGTATTACGTTGTGGTCCCCAGCGACTATTAAATTTGTGTTTGATAGGTCAGGTAACTTCTCAAAGGTTTTTCTGAAAAATGCTGCGTCATCAATGTTTGGCCCGTAGATGTTCAGCAGCGTTACATGAATAGAATGAAGATGGCCTGTTACAATAATATATCGACCATTCGGGTCACATAGCGTTGAAATGTGTTTAAAAGGTATGTTTTTACGAATAATGATTGCAACGCCACGAGCTTTGCTTGAGAATGTGGATTGAAATATTTGGTCAGCCCAGCTGCAACGCAGACGCTTCTGTTCAGATGGTCTAATATGAGTCTCTTGACGGAATGCCACATCGGCAGCGAGAGAGTTAAGGTGTGCAAAGACCTTAGCACGCTTAATTGAATGACCTAGGCCATGAACATTCCAGCTGACCAAGTTCATACCCTCATCTTTACCTCTTGGTATCATAAGTAAGTGAGAATGATGTTATATGTACAGTAACATGAAAAATTGCCCCAAATAAAAAGAACATCAAAAACACTGAGAAAAACACATAAAGTTAACTCACATTTACCCACCCCAAGCTCCCACTTTCCCAAACAAAGTGAGAGAAAGTATCTTAACATGCCCTACAGGGGTCCTATACTAGTCAACACCTAACCGCTAGTCAGCTAACTTAAAAGCAGCGTCCCCTCCGATATCAGGCAATAAACATCAAAACATTTCCATGACAAAAAATAGAAAAAACCCAGGTGTTGATGTAAGATGGTATGAAGCAAAATTAATTAAGCACATAGAATAACCAAAACAGAACACATCTAGCACTTAGTGTTACTCAATATTAAAGATAAAGAGCCAGGCACTTAGTAAAACTGGTGAGAATAAGGCACACTGGGAAGAAACAAATATTTTTTAACAATAGTCCAGTGTTTTAACATTACCCTACAACTGCAGGTCTGTGCCACAGCAGGATACAGCAGGTTACAGCAGCCGGCACAAATCCGACAGACTATGCAGGGACATCACCCCTCCTCAGAAGCCCGGTAGTCGAGCAGGAAGCGATCGGCATCTTCTGGGGTATTGAAGATCATGTCAGGTGCCTTTGGTGACTCGGAGCCGTGCAGGATAGAGGAATCCGGTGCGCATCCCAGCATTGTTGAATTTTTTCCTCACCTCCTCGAATGGTTGGCGCCGCTTCATTATCTCCGCCGGGTAATCGGGATATATGTGGATCCGTGTCCCGTTGTAGGTCAGAGGGGTGTTCTCCCGTGCCAGCCGCAGTATTTTCTCCTTCACCCGAAAGCTGTGGATCCTGGCTATCATGACACGGGGACGTGCCCCGGCGTCGGATGGCTGTCCAAGTCTGTGCGCTCTGTCAACCTCTATCGGGGTGGGGAAGTGAGCAGCACCCAGCAAATTACGCAGAAAAACGGCAAAAAAGTCCAGGGCGCATGACGTCTGTCCGACCACCCATTTCTCCGACTCCGACCATACATTTCTTTATTTTTGCGTCATCAGTCCGACCTCCCACTTCTCCGACTTAAGTAGCCCTAACCCTTAACCTTACCCTAAACCTAACCTCAACACTGTAGAATGGGTAGTCGGAGAAATGAGCCGTCGGACTTGTGGGCAGTCGGACTGACGTATGCTCCCCAAAAGTCCACTGGGTTTTTACCCTCAGCTCTTTCTGGCAGGCCCACCACTTTTATATTCTGGCGTCTGGAGCGCGCTTCGAGGTCGATGACCTTTTCTTGGAGCGATTTGTGACTGGCCTCTAGCTGCAGCCATTGTTGTTTTAGCCCGGTCAGCCGGATGTCATGGTCACTGCTAGCCGCCTCCACAGTAGAAATCCGAGCATCGTGTTCAGTCAAGGTGGCCTGGGTAGCTTGCAAGGACGCCCCCAAGTTATTGAATCGGTCCTCCATCCTTTTACTCATGTCATTTATAGCCGCGAGGATGACAGATGCCTCGGTGTTTGCCGTAGCCGCTAGCGGAGCTAGCTCTGGAGCGTCGTCATTATCCCCGATGCTAGCGTTAGCATTAGCCTCACGGGCTGGGCTTGCAGAGGGTGTTTCCATGGCGTTAGGCTGCTGTTTTTGTTTCTTCTTGTTAGGCATAAGTGCACTGACGAAAAACAAGCGTGATGCTTGATCTTTTAGCGGGTATAAGCAGTACAGAAATGTTATATTGCTTGAATCTTGATGTATCGGACGGGAGCTCTGAGAAAGTACGTCTACACCATAGCGTGCGCTCTAGCGCCCCCCGACATGGTTAATATTATGTGGTTAATGTGTGAATATATTCTTTGTGAACTATTTTATTAAGCATATGATGCAAAAGTTAAAGCATATGTGAGTGTAATGTTATGATGTGAAGTATGAGGGATTGGGTGGTACTGTGTGTAACTCTGAGAGATAAAAAAAAAAAAAAAGAGAGAGAAAGAGACAACACACAGTGGACTTTTGATAAGGACAATTATTAATTTCCCCTGCACCTTTTGTGCAGGCTGGTTTTTGTTGAGCTTTCTACAGACTGGATCGAGTGCTCAAGCTGCCTTCATCCTGCTGCCTTCTGGTTTCCCCCTCATCACCCCCCCATCACTGCTCACTGGATCTCCAGTCATCATCCCCATCGTCTTCAGTCCCCTCTCCTCTACTCACCTCACAGCCTTCATCGTCTGTAACCAGGATGGACAGTCTTTATCATAAAGGGTGGTAGGAAACTTGAGTGCACTCAAAAATAACTGAAACATTCACAAACTTGGGTTGAGTAACCAAAGACTGACTCATACTCACCCTGTTCACACAAGTGTACTTTTTTTGTTATTGAGATCTCAATTTTTTATTTTTATTTTGTTTTTTATTTTAGTTGGGTCCCAACAATTTATTTGTAAATTTATTTGTACATTGATACAAGGTTGAATACAAGTTATCGCTAAATTTCATGGTGGTAATTAAGTTGCCATATTTGTTTTGATATTGATCATTTAACTTCAAATTGGGCATGTGTGTTTAAATTTGGTCATGCCCAATTGTGTACCAGGTTAAAGGTCCTGGTTACAAATATAAAAAGGTGTATTGAAGGGAAATAATCCATTTAAAGCTATTAAGCTATTGTTTAACTCAAAGGTGAATACCGGGTAAAAAGTGAAACAAACCGTTAAATATTGAAAGATTGAAACAGAAACCAATACAGTGGATTTAAACAGTATAACGGTTGGTGTGAGTTATTGTGGGAAGAAATAAAAGTGTTAATTTGCTACTTTACTGCTCTATTTCTACTTTCCGTCTCCTCTTAGAACCTAGACATTAGATATACCTGCAGGGTTGGTGGAACACACGCCAGGTGGGTTACACAAACACTACTTCAAATGTTGTTCATTCATTAAATCAAAGTGAATGATTCAGGTTCTGAGTGAAGATCAATCAGGTTCAGTTGTGGATCAAAGATCTCAGATCTACAACAGTAACAGTCAGTGAACTGACCTCAGAGTCTCCAGTCTACAGTCTGGACTCTCCAGAAAACCACTCAGATCCTTCATTCCTGAATACTGCAGGTTGTTGTCACTCAGGTCCAGTTCTCTCAGGTGGGAGGGGTTGGACTTCAGAGCTGAGACCAGAGAAGAACAGCTGATCTTTGACAACCTGCAGTCCTCCAATCTGTATAAAGAGGAAAAGCAGTGAGTTGAGGACAAAGCTCCTTGTTGACAGCGTTCAGTGTCTCATAATCTGTTCAGAACTGAAGAAGCTTCAGAGAGAACAAGTTTACATAAAAGCAGCAGTGGTTGGGGCAATTTTGTACAAATTTAGGAAATTCTGAGTAACAAGAGACAAAATAGGAAAACAACAAGAACATCGACATTACAATGAATTTCAGGTCCTGATTAAAGATTCCACTGACGATGCTCAAGTTTTCAAAGACTACATCAGATAAAATAAGTAAACTGACCTCAGAGTCTCCAGTCTACAGTTTGGACTCTGCAGTCCAGCACACAGAACCTTCACTGCTGAATCCTGTAGGCCGTTGTTACTCAGGTCCAGTTCTGTCAGGTGGGAGGGGTTGGACTTCAGAGCTGAGGCCACGACTTCACAGTGAATCTCTGAGAGTTTACAACCAACAAGCCTGTGAAGAGAGGAAATATGAAAATCTGTCATCTTTCAATTGTAGTAAAATACAGTCGATGCATCTGATGTTAGAATGTGATGATGTGATGAACATCTGAGGCTCAGTGCATCTTCTCTGACTGTGTTTGACATGAAATGCTCAGGACCAGCACAAGTTTAAGTGAATCTTTGTTTTAGATGAAGGAGGAAAAAGCTTCATCGTGTGATTTGATTCAGAGTCAGGATGAAGACATGTTGTTCAGAAAAAACATTTTAACAGAATGTATCATCATCATCTCTGGTTACAGACATATCCTTCACTTCTCCTCGCATGTTTTTCACACCTGTGACCTGAGTCTGTGTGGGCGGAGTCTGAAGACATCACCTGAGACATGTATCAGGCCCTGTTTACGTGACAACATATGCTGATGAACGATATATTTTATTGGATGTGCCTTTTGTTTAGACGGCGTTGACGACAGCGTTTTTGGGGCTTCAAAACGCAAAAAAGTGAAACCACCCTCCAGAGTGGAAATCTTAAAAACGCTCCATCGTTGCGTTCCTGTCAAAAGGGTAAAAACTAGTCTGGGGCTGGTTAGTGACTGTTTTGGTAAGCAGAGCAAAAAAAGGCTTGCGCACATCCAGAAGTGCAGCCAGGTGCTGAGTCCAGGGAAACGAATATCAAAAAACAAGAAAGGACTCGCCACACTGTAGTAGCTCCCAAATATACAAAAATTCGAAGAGCCCACTACTCGAAACGTTGTCCTTTTTGTGGTCCTCTAATAAATTTTTGTATATTTGGGAACTACTACAGTGTGGCGAGTCCTTTCTTGTTTTTGATGTTTTGGTAAGCAACCAGAACCAGGGCGAGAGAGACAGGCCTTTAAAATAAAAGCGCCAAGCTAATTAAATGCGGTGAAACTTCTTAATTTAAAGAATATAATTTACAAGAAAATCTCAGAGCCATTAAGTTAACCTTATTCTTTTATTGTATTTAGTTGTATTACAAGTTATTGTCTATTTCATAAGTTTTATGTTGGTGAACACTTTTATTCTGTGAATTCCGGATTCACTCTCTAGACCGAAACCAGAATCCAGACAAAATTCAGAATGAACGGAAACCAGGCTCTTCTCTCTGTATGAAGAGCCTGGTGACGCGAGGCTAGGTAAAAACGCAAAAGTCTGCTCCAATTAGTGATCACTAGAATCAGTTCATTATAATGAGTCATTCAAAACATTTGTTCACCGAATCACTCAGTGCTTATGGAGCCCTGACTGCAAAGTGCATTATTCTCCAACTTCCTGAACTGATACACAGCCAAACAATCGGTCACTAGGTCATGATTCAGCCCTGAGGTTCACATTTACTCTGTAACACGTTCACTGCACTTAACTCATTGAGTGCTGCGCTCCTTTCCAAAGTTTTAGTCAAGTGTACCGGCAATTTAGACCATTTTTGACGATTTTTGTAGAGCCACAGTGTATTCTATATTATTGCCACCAACACATACTTTGGCTCATTTGAAAGGTGAAACTTTATGCTTCAAATGGCCACAAACCGTTTGTTTCTACGTGCCTCTGTTCCTGAGAAAAGTCAAGCTAAACATGGTTGGGTTTCACCAAAATCCCTCCTTTTTTTCTAGAAAAGGAGATAGAGCGTCTTTTATGAAAGGTGCTCTGTTTGTGCCTGTCGCTCTTCTGACACTCGCATTTCTGGATCAAAGGGCTCGTGTAAGATAAATATATACAACAAATGTTGTTCTATTCACAAAACCACCATCGGGGGCGGGGGGGGGGGGGGGGTGGGGCGCCACTAAACAGCAATAACACAGACGCACCGTGCCGTGTCACAGCCTCTCGCCGCGGAACGTGAGGGTCTGTCGGCCAAAAGCAGGTCGGGAACACCGGACCCACCGGTGGTCGCAGTCCTTCTGTGGTACCGGTCGGTGATGCCGGTCTGCTTTGACCGAGGGATCATCACATTTTACCGCGGGAGGACCTTGGGGAGGACACGGTGTTGCTCCAGATGAAGACCGGGCGGGACTGTCGGCTTAGAGCTTCCTGTTTTGGCTCCGAGCTGCTGGAGCCTCGCGGGTGAGAGCAGAGCAGCTGCTGCATCCACATGCAGAACTCCGTTTGCAAAAGCCGAGTTATGATGAAAACTTCCAGATCATGAGCTGTCATGAGTTTTTGATCATCATCTATTTCAGTTTTACTCGTCGTAGAGTCCCCAAATTTACACATAAGGTGTGTTAAAGTGTCTAGTTTCATAATTAAAAAAAAAAAGCAAAAAACGAGAAATCTCGTTTTTGGCACTCAACGCATGGGAACAAAAAACGAGAAATTACGTGGTTGAGGGACCCTTGACCCTTGTTACTGCACGCACAGTCGAAAGGATGGTGTCTATCTGCTGGTCATGGACTCGGGAGTGAGGCAAGACACTTAATACTATGCTTCATGTGTGACAAACACACGTACTTTTTAAAATGAATTTAATAGCAACAAACACCTTCAGAAAAAACACAACTGACCTGTAATTTTTCAAAGTTAAACTAATAAGAATAAATGAAAACTTTGTTCATCTGAATTTGACAGATCTACTCACTCACTTGACTCAATAGTGATATTGATCATGTCTGGACTCACCGAGCCTTCCTGCAGTTCCTCACAGCTGGTATCAGCCTCAGTCGTCCCTGATCTGATGTCTTGTACTTCTTTAGGTCCAACTCGTCCAGAACCTCCTCTGACATCAGCAGCATGTAGGCCAGAGCTGAGCACTGGAACTCAGAGAGGTACTTCTTTGATCTGTTCTCTGACTTCATGAACTGTTGGATCACCTGATGACCTGACTGGTCGTTCATCTCCGTCAGACAGTGGAAGATGTTGATGCTTCTGTCAGGAGGGATTTTGTCATTGACCATCTCCTTCAGGTAGAACATGGCTATCAGGATGGTGTCTTGATGAATGTCTGTCTGACCCAGCAGACCTCCTAACAGCCTCCGATTGGACTCGAGAGAGAGGCCATGAAGGAAGCGAACAAACAGGTCCAGGTGACCGTTTCTACTGCTGAAGGATTTCTGCATGGCTCTCTCCAGGAAGTCATTCAAGGTTAAATCTCTGTCATGATTTCTAAAACGTTTTTCTGCTGAAGACCAGTCACTGTTAGAATTTTTCTCTTCCTGGTTTTCCAAGAACTTCTTGAGGACCTTTGTGTTCCTGTTGGTGAAACAGTGGAACATGTAGACTGCAGCCAGAAACTCCTGAACACTCAGATGAACAAAGCAGTAGACTGTTTTCTGGAAGATCACACTCTCTCTCTTGAAGATCTCAGTACAGAGTCCTGAGTTCACCAAGGCCTCTGTGACGTCCAGACCACACTGCTCCAGGTCTTCTTGGTAGAACATGATGTTTCCTTTCTCCAGCTGTTCAAACGCCAGCCTCCCCAGCTTCAGAAGAACTTCCCTGTCGGCCTCTGTCAGCTCCTGTTGACTCGTCTCATCTCCTTTACCGTACTTGTTCTTCTTCCTCTTTGTCTGGACCAGCAGGAAGTGTGAGAACAGGTCAGTCGTGGTCTTGGGCAGCTCTCCTCTCTGGTCTGTGGTCAACATGTGCTCCAGAACTGTAGCACTGATCCAGCAGAAGACTGGGACTTGACACATGATGTGGAGGGTCCTGGACCTCTTTATGTGTGAGATGATTCTTCTGGACAGTTTTTTATTACTGGACCTCCTCCTGAAGTACTCCTCCATCTGGGCGTCAGTGAAGCCTCGGACCTCTGTTACCCTGTCAACACATGTAGGAGGGATCTGATTGGCTGCTGCAGGTCTGGAGGTGATCCAGACCAGAGCCGAGGGAAGCAGATTCCCCTGGATGAGGTTTGTCAGCAGCACGTTGACTGATGACGTCTGTGTGACATCAGACACAACCTCACTGTTGTTGAAGTCCAGCGACAGTCGGCTTTCATCCAGGCCGTCAAAGATGAAGAGAAGTTTACAGACAGCCAGCTGCTCTGCTGTGACCTTCTGTAATGTTGGATGGAAAACATGGAGCAGCCTGAGAAGACTCAACTGCTGATCTCTGATCAGGTTCAGCTCCCTGAACGAAAGCAGAACCAGCAGACTGACATCTTGGTTCTCCAAGCCCTCGGCCCAGTCCAGAGTGAACTTCTGCACCAAGAAGGTTTTTCCAGCACCAGCGACGCCGTTGGTCAGAACCACTCTGATGGGTCTCTGTTGGACAGGTGAGACCGTAGAGACGTCCTCTTTCTGTTGGACAGGTGAGACTGTAGAGACATCCTCTGTCTGTTGGACAGGCAAGTCTTTAAAGATGTCGTTGCACTTGATTGGAGTGTCATGGAGGGTCTTCTTCTTGGACGTTGTCTCCAGCTGTCTCACCTCATGTTGGGTATTAACCTCTTCACTCTGTCCCTCTGTGATGTAGAGCTCAGTGTAGATCCTGTTGAGGAGGCTTCCACTTCCTGTTCCACTTCCTATTCCTTTGCCTTTGCCTTTGCCTTTGCCTTTGTCTTTGCTTTTGCTTTTGCCTTTGCCTTTGCCTTTGCCTTTGCCTTTGCCTTTGCCTTTGCCTTTGCCTTTATTGCCTTTATTGTCCCATAGGGAAATTCCCACAGTTCTTTCAGTCACTCGTTCACATCTGCTCCTCAGACTGATCTTATGTTGATCTAAAACCTCCTGCAGACCACGATCTGCTGAGAGAGAAGAGACAGAGTCAGACTGAAGACAGAGAGTCTGGCAATCTGATCAGATCATTTTCATCAGCTACAGAAAAACTACAGACAAAGAAAATGTTTGAACATTGTGTCGTTGATCATCGACATTAACATCATCAGGTGTTCAGTCTCACTTTGTACACAGCTGCTCTGATTGGCTGTCTGCAGTCCACCTCTGGTTCTGGGTCTTTTTCCACACTGGGGACAGGAGGGGGGTCCTGAAGAACCAGACTGGTCCCAGTCTGAGGTGAAGCACTGTCTGCAGAACCAGTGTCCACAGCTGGAGGAGACTGGATCCTTCAGGACGTCCTGACAGAGACCACAGCAGGACAGCTGCTGGTCCACAGAGACACCACTCCTCTTCCTCCTGTCAAGACATTTCTGGATCAACAACATATCACAGTCACTGATCTATATCTGTGCTCTGATTGGCTGCCCACCTTAAGAAGGCGTAACCTGAGTAACCAGAGAGGCAGAGAGAGAGAAAGTAGAGGAAGACAAGTGGAGAGAGACGAGCTGAATGAAGAAAAATCTTGAGTCAACAAACTCCCTGTCATTTTGAGTCTCTTCAGTTTGAGCATCATCATTGTGAAAACTAATATTATTGTACTGTTACAGTCATGTCGACTGCAGCAGCTCAACACACTAAACTCTAATACAGAGACAGTTTGGAGGTTCACAGGTTTGTAGCTGCTCTCTTACTGTGACTCTGAGGGTCCAGGTCCTGGACTGAGGTTTGGAGGAATAAAATCTTTAGACCGGTCACTCTTCAGAGACAGACAGATGGATCCTAGAGACTCTGCTCTGTGTCTGTGCTTCTGACATCTGCAAACACAAAAAACATATTTATCAAATCAAAATCAAAATTGAGCAATGTACATTTTCTGTTTATTTTGTGGCTGTGAACTGAATTTGCCTTGGCAACAAATTTCCCCCCAGGGGGACAATAATGTAGATATCTGTCTATCTATCTAAGTCGTCACTGTTTCAAAGAACCATCTCTGGATTTATATTGTTGTTGTTGTTGTTGTTGTTGTAAAATCTCATTATTTTATTGTAACTGATGTTATTTCCTGTTCCAGTGACGACGACTGCAGAGACAGTTTGGAGGTTCCAAGGTTTGTAGCAGCGTCTTACTGTGACTCTGAGGGTCCAGGTCCTGAACTGAACTCTGGAGGAAGAAGTTTGGACCAGTCACTCTTCATAGACAGACAGATGGATCCTGGAGACTGTGCTCTCAGTTTGTGGTCCTGATCTCTGCAAACACAAACATGTTTTCATTCATGATTCATGACAACACTGTAGAGTTTGAGTTGTGATGTGAGGATTGTGGAGCTACTGTAGCACAAATGATCATAATGGACAATAAAGTTATTTTAAGTGAGTTAGGTTAAAGTTCAGCCGGTGTGTTTGTTTATATCCGCTCTCTTACTCTGACTCTGAGGGTCCAGGTTCAGGACTGAGGTTTTGAGGTTCATCTTTGGACGTGTCACTCTTCAAAGGACAGATGGATCCTGGAGACTTTGCTCCATCCTCCTCTTCCTCCACATTAACACTCATATCAGGGCTTCAGTCAGTCTGACTGTAAGAAAATACACACGCACTTAACAACATAATTCAACTTGTCTGCGCAGCTGCAAACTGCATAGCCCTCCCCCACCCACTCCCTTCTCAAAAAACTCATGTATTTTCAAACTTAAATGTTGGCAGGTATGAGACAGACACACACAGTATAATAAACTCCCCCTGGTCGTTTTATGTCTATTACTGTAAACTGTTTTCTTGTTTATATACAAAATCTAGTGCATGTCTGCCCTTCCATCCCTCCTCTGTTGCTCACCCTGAGGTTTCTCCAATTTCTTCCGTTAAAAGGGTTTTCTTGGGAATTTTTCCTCAGCCGATGTGAGGGTCTGAGGTCAGAGGATGTTGTTATGATGCTGTGTAAAGCCCTTTGAGACAATAATAATAAGGATAAAGCTGTGTTAACACTCACCTGCCCCAGACTTCAGTTTCCTTCTTTCTGCTCCGAATCCTTTAAAATCGTGTCTGAACCTGTTGAATACCTTTAGTTTTAGTGGCTCCTCCTTCCTCTCTGCATTTACGGGAAATCACATGACTCTCTGTGTGTGTTAATCAGTTACAAGTTAGGGTTAGGGTAGCAGTTGTTATTTGCTTTTAAGTCAATCAAATATAACATTTACCCCAACTTTATACAAATAATGTTGAGGATTATTGTGATAAGAGAGGGGGGGAGTAACTTGATACAGGTAGAGTGACGCCATCTGCTGGGTAACTCTTGGTATCACCATTATCTACATGGAGAGATGAAATCTGACACCATGATTATAGCTAAAGTAGCCTACAGCAGTAGTAAAAGAGGAACTGGAAAATGTATCAAAACAGTAGAAGCAACACAGTCACACTCCATTACAGGTAACATTAAAATTCACATCTAAAACAAATATATATTAGGCTACTAAATAGGCTAGCTACTAGTTACCACTTAGACCAAATGACTCTCTTGTGTATGTATCTATATTCAACTGGTAACACCAAAGCAGCAAAGTCTGGTAGCTCAGAGTTTTTGCTCAACCTTTGCTTTGTTTTTGTACTTTTTTGTCATATTTTGTCAACTACTGATGGATACTTGTGTGGGAAGAGAAGATTGTTCAGGAGAGGATCTTCTTTCATTAAAAATGGAGCAAGTCTGGAGGATGCCACTCGGTTCCAGCTGAGATGAAGAGGTGCTTTCAGGGTTGCTGTGCTGTTGGTGCAAAGATGAAGGCTTGGAAGTGGAGATGTGCTGTAGCTACATCTTCTGCTGTCAGTCATCATGGGAAATGTCAAATCTCTGCCCAACAAGAGGGATGAGCTGGAGATATTGGTGTAGACTTTTTTTTCTCCTTAAATTATAACATCACTTGTGTAGGCTACATTGGCTTCGCTGAAGTGAATCTCTCCATTAAGTTGTTGCAAGGATACAGACTTAACATCCTAAAGCTTTTTTTGTTGTAAACCCATGTAATAAAAGTAAAAACAAACCTACAATATACGTCAGTCTCTTATGGACGAAATTAGTATGCAAACATTTAAGAAATACCTATTTAAACATGTTTTTTGTTTTTTTTTAAGTGAAAACCACAGTGAAAATAAAAATATATTATTTTTTGATCTCACTTTTCCCTTGAAGGTGTTAAAAATTAAAGAAAGAAAATGTATCCTGGCTAGAATAACTTCACATTCCCTTCAATTTTTTTTAATCTTTTATGTTGGGTTCATATTAACTTTTGCCATGACTTCATCTACATCCCCAACCTGGATATTAAATGAATGATTGTTGGGTGTGTTGAGGCTCAGATGACACGTTTCCTGTTTGTAACGGTCGGAGAGAAAGGCTACGCTCTGCTGGATCTCCAAACTGGTTGGACCTGCTGCCACACTGTTCCTCTGCTGGCCTGGCAATAATCTCTCCCTGTGCTCTTCTTTCCATCCAGATCCAGGTGTGTGTTTGCTGCTGCCCGCATATAAGGGCGGAGGTTCTGCGCGCTCTCCCTCTCTCTCCTCC
Organism: Trachurus trachurus; assembly: GCF_905171665.1. Lineage (NCBI taxonomy): Eukaryota > Metazoa > Chordata > Actinopteri > Carangiformes > Carangidae > Trachurus > Trachurus trachurus. The sequence continues at coordinate 2,758,892 of NC_139906.1, forward strand.
CCCTCCCTCTGGTCCTGTGCTCCACCACCACCACCACCAGGCCACGCCTCCTCCCGAGGGTCCGGAAGCTTGGCACACGTTCTGCTGGCTGGCAGACTTTGATTCGGTTTTGCTTGTCGTTTTCAGGGATTAGGTTTGGTTTTGTTGGGGTGAAGGCCGGTGCCATGTCCGACGGCCCTGTGTGGGCTGGCTGCGGTGGCCGTCCTTTCCTTTCCCTTTGTTTATTTTGTCTGCCAGACCAGCCGCTTCCATTGCTCCACCTGTGTTTTATTTACATCTAGTTTTGTAACAATAAATCTTTTATGTGCATTGCAAGCTTCTGTCTCCGCCCCCTCCCGTAATAATGCATAGGGGTTGTCTGGAGTCGTAACAACACCAGTCTCTAACGCTTGGCCAATCACAGAACTGGAAATGTTGACAGCGTTCAGTGTCTCATCATCTGTTCAGAAACAGTTCAGCTCATTGGATGAAGGGCATACTAATACTATAATTACACACCTGTTCTGTTGACTTGTTCATCTTCGATACTTGATTTTACTGAGGTCCCTGAAGTATTCACAGAGGCTGTATGTTTGTAAATAAACAACCACGTCTGTCTCAATTTCACAACATTTGGTTTTGGATTTATTTATTTATTTGTTTAATTGCAAATGTCTCTTATATTTGTATTGATTAGCCCATATATATTTTTCTCAAAACTCTTTGTTCGAAACACCAACAAACATGAGTTTAATGTTCCAGAAAGGGAAAAGATAATCACACTGAAGAAGCTGAGAACAAATAATCAAATCATTCGCATTCAAGCATTTCCCATAAATCTCCTTATGGTTGGTTTCTGGGTGTGTGTCTGTGTAATAACAAGTTATAGCAGCCCTGCACATCACAGTGGACTGTTAAAAACACTTTAAATAAACTTTTTATTTGGTCAGGAAAATAATTTTTATCTAAAAAACATGAATCTATGATGTTGTAATCGTCATAAATCGCTTCATCCTCGTGGTCAATGAACAAAAATTAAGACTTAGTGAAGAAATATTAATAAGTGAGGGAGAGAAGAAAAAAAAGAAAATCAGTGTCTTTGAGCTGTGGCTTCAGGTTCAGTAGTAACAGTCTGATGTACAGGGTGTTTTTGTGCAGAGTGCATGTGTGGTGTGTTCACAAAAATAAAAATATATAGATATTGTTGAATATCTCAAAAGAAAAAGACAATAAAAACCCAAACACGCTGCACTCTGATCAGTTTTAGTCTGAAGGTGTTTGTGTGTTTACAGGTCGTCAGAGTGAGGCGCTCTCTTCTTCTTTTTGTATCATACTGTACATGGGGACAAAAGATGCTCTGATGCATGAATTTATTTTTCAACCAAAATTTGTCTGAGCAGATTTTATGGTGTGAATGACGTTCACAGGTTGATTTTTATACTGAGTTCACTCTGTGTGTGTATGAGTGTGTTATAGCCTGATTAAACAGATTAAATGAGAATTAATTTAAACATTTGTCTGGTGTCTTTTTTTTTCATTCAAGATCTTCATTAATTTTAAAGAGATTTAATAATAAGTCAAATTTGTCCAAATGGAGATGAAACAGTGATGTTTTCAGTAGGCTACATACAAATATAAATACAGTATACACACATAGCCTATATGTAGCCCTTGCTAAAACAATTCATTTATTTTGATAACAATATAGGCTATAAAAAAGATTCTATAAAAAAAAAGTTCATTATGTGTTCAAGTGTTTAAAAATTCATAAACATGGTTGAAATAGAAAATACTTAAAAAATGTAAAATAAGTAGGCTATGTGTTAAAATATAAGTTATGTCGTTTCATTTCATATAAAGCGTGAAGGTCATGCTGATAAATGTAGGCTAGTGCTTGAGAGATATGTGTCATTGTGTGTTATTAGTGATGATGGGAATAACGGCGTTACTAATGGCGCTGACTCAAGACGTCCCATCAGAAAATAATACACCCATTTAACTGGGATTGGGTTAAATGTTTTTGAAAACAAAACAAAAACAGTTTATAGGTTGAAAAAGAGGCTAAAATACTAAACGTTTTTATTTGACATTGTTCACATTATTATTGATTATTCGGTAACACTTTATTTTAAGGGGTCCTTGTTCCTGTGTATCTACCTAATTAATTACAGTGTAATTACCCATGTAACCGTATGTAATAACATGTACTTACATTGTAATTACATAGTGTATTTTAATGTACTTACAGGTCCTTGTTACACTTGTAATAAGAAATGCTTGTTACAATACTTTGTCAAAGTGGCCTCTCTCTTTGGGGAAGGGGTACACCTGCAAGAAAAATGGGTGAAACCACAACCCATGTTGCCTGGGCAATCTTTTCCATCAATCTTCCTCCTGCCTCTTGAGTCTTGGAACATTTATGCTGTTACACAACTTAGTATATGTAACAGTTGTGTTAATACACCGTTGTTACTCTTTGATTCAGTGGAATAAGCACATTAAAATAAAGTGTACCTGCTGGGATACCTCAGTTCTTACACATTAACTGCAATAATCAGTGTCTTCAATAGTGTACCACGTGTGCTGTTACACAACTTAGTATATGTAACGATTGTGTTAGTACACACTTGTTACTCTTTGATACAGTGGAATAAGCACATTAAAATAAAGTGTACCTGCTGGGATACCTCAGTCCTTAAACATTAACTGCAATAATCAGTGTCTTTGATAGTGTACCACGTGTGCTGTTACACAACATAGTCTATGTAACGATTGTGTTAGTACACACTTGTTACTCTTTGATACAGTGGAATAAGCACATTAAAATAAAGTGTACCTGCTACATACTTACATGTAACATCATGCAGAAACTCTAAACTGGTGTTGACCTTGGTACTCAAGTATTTTTATATATAAACCAATAACTAGAATAGCATTTTTTCAGAAAATGAGACAATGCTGGATAACTCAGTTAATATGGAACTGAAAACATCATCAGCAATCTGTATGCATAAACCACACACTCAAAAAAATGCATTTCAGTGTTCCTTTATTGTGCATTTTGAACAATATTGTCAGTACCACATCTGCCGAACTTGTGTTATGCTGTGCAGCAATTTGCCTGCATGGAACTGCATAGAACATAAATTGAAAAATAGGCAAGTAATTTAAAGAGTAATTTCACTGTAAATTGATTGTTCAATCTCACCACATGATGTAGCCCATAGGAAAAAGAAGACTGTACTGCCCTCGCAGTGCGTGCGCCGATGCAAAGCTAGACAGTCAATGAAACGTATAGAAACTCCCCTAAAAACCACAAGGCTTGATCTTTTCTGGTCCTTTAATGGAGTCCTCTATTTCTCCTCCATAAAACTGAAATAATCACAGAAACACAATTTACTTACAGTATTTACAGTAGCATTGCATGAATACACTTCAATTAGCATCCAGATTAACAAAATGAAAAGAGTTAGCATAGACTGAAAGCTAGCAAGGTATATTTACCGAAAACATAACTAATCATGTCTTAATTACAAAAATACACAATCATGTAACACTATTGACATATTCTACTCACAGATAGACATTCCCCAAGGCAAAAGCGTCCAACAATATTATTTGGCAGTCTGTTTAGCCGTCTGTACTCACTTTTACACCCGAGGATGAGAACTGAGCATGCAACAGAAAAAACACAACATAGCTGGACTTGACGAGCCGAGCGCTCACTTCGACGCGGTTTCTCTGAACCAAAGAGAAGACCACTCACTCGGACGTGGTTTCTTTGAATCAAAGCCCTATACTTTTTAAACCTGCTTAATTATCAACTCATGAACTTTAACTTAACATTTTAACTTTTTTAACCCTCAAAGACAGTAGTACAAAGACACTGGTCATCGCAGTTAATTTATAAGAGTTGAGGTATACCGACCCAGGTACACTTTATTTTAATGTGCTTATTCCACTGTATCAAAGAGTAACAAGTGTGTACTGACACAATCGTTACATATACTAAGTTGTGTAACAGCACACGTGGTACACTATCGAAGACACTGGTTATTGCAGTTAATGTGTAAGAACTGAGGTATCCCAGCAGGTACACTTTATTTTAATGTGCTCATTCCACTGAATCAAGGAGTAACAACGGTGTATTAACACAACTGTTACATATACTAAGTTGTGAAACAGCACACATGTTTCAAGACTCAAGAGTTAGGAGGAAGATTGATGGAAAAGGTTGCCCAGGCAACATGGGTTGTGGTTTCACCCATTATTCTTGCAGGTGTACCCCTTCCCCAAAGAGAGAGGCCACTTTGACAAAGTATTGTAACAAGCATTTCTTATTACAAGTGTAACAAGGACCTGTAAGTACACTAAAATACACTATGTAATTACAATGTAAGTACATGTTATTACATACGGTTACATGGGTAATTACACTGTAATTAATTAGGTAGATACACAGGAACAAGGACCCCTTAAAATAAAGTGTTACCACTTGTTCATTATAGTTGACTTGTTGCTGAGGCATCACCATGGCAACACTTTGTGATTATATTTCTCCCCATTCTACAGCCATGTTGTTGTGGGTTGTCAACATATTTGATTTGCTAAGAAGTTCAGAGTGGTCAGTGAACGTTTTTGTGACACTTGTGTGACGAGTTAAAGCAAAGTTTTGTGTGCGCGAGTCGCCAGAAATCGGAGCCAGTGACGAGTGCAGCCGCCATCTTTTGTCAAGTGTAAGTTAATTGACGCAAGTATTTCTATTTGTATTTGTGTTACATGTGTAATTATGGTGTTTAATGCGCAACAACAGACATCAGTCATTGCATCAAGAGTTCAGAGGATTCACTGAAGGTTCAGTCCGTCAGGTCACAATCTCTCAGTCCCAGCTTCACTTTCCCTCCTGATCAGTTCAGTTCAGTTCAGTTCAGTTCACACACACACACACACACACACACACACACACACACACACACACACACACACACACACACACACACACACACACACACACACACACACACTGGACTCTTCACAAGATCCTTTACTCCTGAATCCTGCAGGTCGTTGTAGCTCAGGTCCAGGTGTCTCAGGTGGAAGGGGTCGTGGACTTCAGAGCCAGAGAAGAACGTCGGATCTCTGACAAACTGTAGCTCTTCAATCTGAATAAAGAATAAAAGCAGTCAGTTGAGGACAAAACTCCTTGGCTGTGTTCGAAACCGCATACTTCTCCTACTACTCGTACTACTCATACTAACGATTTGAGTATGCAGTATGTTCACACTGCGCAGTATGCGATTTGCAGTAGGCGAGAAGTTCCCGGATGCATACTAGATTCGGCCGAAATGTTGAGTATACATCATGAGGTCACTACTCATACTCAAACTACCCAAGATGCAACGCAACGTGACGTCAAGGACCGCCTCTTCCTTGCCGCGAAAAAAAAAAAAAAAAAAAGAACGGAGAAGGAGGAGCACGAGGTCGGTCCAAACGGCGTTTCCAAGCTAGCCACAGTGGGGACAGGTTCACTTCCTGTTTATAAAGTAAGAGCACTGACGTCATTGTAACGGCTTTCTTTATGGTCAATTGCAACGGGTGCTTTATTTTGACACAGAAACCGGAAGTACAGTGCTCACTACGGCTGGTTTTACTAACGCCAGAGAAGTCCGACTTCGTCCGAATAAAATTGTAAATAGGTGTTATTTTGTCATTTTTTCAACACCATGGGGATACGAAGTAGTACTTTCTCGCCTGAAAATGTTTCAAATGTTGCTGAAGTTATATATTTACAGAGTTTAGAGCTTAAAGGCCCCATGCTGTGCACTTTTCTCTGGGTTTATTTACCTGCTGATATCCCTAACAAGATGTATCATTGGTTTTGAGTACCTGTGATCTGCTTCATATCGTTTATACTGCCCCTTTCTGTTGCCTCTTTCTGGAGCTCTAGCAGGCACAGGTCATTTGGCCAATCAGAAGAGAGAATGAGAACCTCTCCTCTGATTGGCTCACTGTTTTTGAGTTGCATGTGGTCGGGCCAATCACAGGCAAGTAACTGAAACCTAAGCTGCATTCATAAAAATTGAAAGAAAACAACTGGTCACGGTGGGCGGAGTTACCTTGTGTGTGACATCACAGAAAGGAGGAAGTGCTATCTGCTCGTCTCAAAGAGAATGTTCCTACAAATGGGCGGTGTGTGTTTCTCCATTTATGACCAGTTTGATGCATGGGGCAGTATATACGTGGCCCAGAGACCTCCCCAAGCACGAAAAAATAACAAAAATCACATTTTTCATGCCATGGGGCCTTTAAGTGAAATCAGCTTCAGGGCTGCTGATTTCGGCTCGGGCAGGAGCGAAATGCATTGTGGGTTATCATAGTACGCAGCAGTGTGAACGCTCTGCATACTGTATGATGTACAGTGTACGATTAGTATGGAGTATGGAGTATGGAAGTATGCAGTATGGAAGTATGTAGTATGGAGTATGTGGTTTCGAACACAGCCCTTGTTGACAGTAGTGATGTGTCGGTCGCGAACGATCCGGCTCTAAGAGCCGGCTCTTTGAAGTGAACGACGGGAGCCGGCTCCTCATTGGGAGCCGTTTTAGTTTTTTTTTTCTCCTCTGCTTGTTGTAGTGAAAGCCACAGATCGACGGGGGAAGGGGGTAAAAACGAAACTACTCAACCAGCGCATCCAGCACGAGCCATGTGGCAGCACCTCTCTCTCTCTAGCTGGTGCGGGCACTCACGCAGGCACAGGTAGGGTAGTGACAGTAATAAACAAATGCGCTAAATCGCGCTAATGCGTTCAAATTGCTATCCTCCCCCCATCTGACAGTCTGACCGTCCGACGGAGGGGGGGCATTTGGGCATTTAAATAAGCAGTAAGCAGTTCAAAGGCAGAGTGTAGATTGTGCAAGGTGAAAATCTCATATGGAGCAGGCTCCACAAACAACCTGCACAGGCACATCTGTATGCAGGATGTACAGCATTGACAATTTTGATTGATTATTTTGATTTAGATTTTTTTTTTTTTGACATGAGAAGTTTTCATCCATAAGTGCAAAAGAAAAGTTAGTCTGGAGCCCTGGACTTTGTTTTTTATAGGCCTACTTTATAATTTATTTTTGTAACACTCTATTCAAGGTTGAGTGTGTTCAGTAAATAAAGGCATAAATGGCGTATGTATGTGTAGTGTGAGTGGTGTGGTGTCAGGGTGTGTGTGTATGCATGTGAGCCTTTGGGTGTGTTGTGAAGTGTGTGTGTGTGTGTGTGTGTGTGTGTGTGTGTGTGTGTGTGTGTGTGTGTGTGTGTGTGTGTGTGTGTGTGTGTGTGTGTGTGTATGTGCATTGGTGAGAGGTATGGTTGAATATGTACATTGCAGTGCATTGCAGCAGACTTGCCATCCTTTTTGCCTTGTTTTATTATGATGTTGAAAATTAATAAAAAATATATATATAAAATAAAAAAAATAAAGGCATAAATGAAAATATTTGATATAATGTTTGTTTTTTTACATTAGTAATTAATTTTACACATAGTTTTGCATTATTTTGGTGATAAGCAACATAAAATCTGAGGAGCCACTTGGGAGCCGAAAGAGCCGGCTCTTTTTAGTGAGCCGAGCCGAAAGAACTGGCTCTCCAAAAAGAGCCGTAATTCCCATCACTAGTTGACAGCGTTCAGTGTCTCATCATCTGTTCAGAGCTGAAGAAGCTTCAGAAAGAACAAGTTTAGAAAGTCAATGTCCAACAGCTGAAGCAACAGGAAGCAGGTTAAACAGACAGAGAGAGAAAACAGCTCATTAACACAGTGTTTCACTTTCCTGAAGGGATATAGTCCAGAGTTTTGAAGGGATATAATCCAGAGTTTACTGGAAACAACATCATTTAGGACATTTTTACAGTCTACTGTAAACAGTCCTGTATTGAATTTGCCTGGGTTGCGCTCTCGCGTTCACGTGTGTGAACATCAGAGCGCAATACAGGACTGTTTAGGCTGTAAAAATGTCCTAAATGACGTTGTTTCCAGTAAACTCTGGACTATATCCCTTCAGGACACTTGGATTGCAGTGGACGAGAAGTGTGGAGGAATATTACAAGGTTTTTGTGTAGTTTTATGGACCTTTTTGTGTCGGGCCCTATTGACTCTCATATAAAGAAAAAAATTATTTTAATCACAGAAAATCAAGTTCTGAGTGAAGATCAATCAGGTTCAGTTGTGGATCAAAGATCTCAGACAGTAACAGTCAGTGAACTGACCTCAGAGTCTCCAGTCTACAGTCTGGACTCTCCAGAAAACCTCTCAGATGCTTCAGGTCTGAATCCTGCAGGTAGTTTCCACTCAGGTCCAGGTGTCTCAGGTGGGAGGGGTTGGACTTCAGAGCTGAGCCCAGAGAAGAACAGCTGATCTCTGACAAGCTGCAGCTCCTCAATCTGAATAAAGAATAAAAGCAATGAGTTGAGGACAAAGTTCAAGTCATTTAACCATATTATATGTTGATTAATTAATTATCTGATTTTATGTCAAGAAAAAAAAACTATAATCTCAATCACAGCAAATTAATTAGTTGTGTTTAACTGATCAACAGTCCTATTAGAAACATGAGACAACTAGGGCTGTCAGTTTAATGCGTTAATTAGATTAATTAATTACACTGCAAATTAACGCGTTAGAAAAATTAACGCAATTAATTCTGAGCGGCAATTCAATGCGCGAGCACTTTAAACTTGGCCCATTGAATGACCCTGGCTAATTGGCAGTGGCACGTCACGGTAGCATAGCACTTCCCACCTGCGTCTCTGGTCAAAGCAGAGTGACCGACATGGACACGACTCACAGCCCGGACGCACTGCCCGCGGAAGCGGAGCGGGAGCAGCGCTCGTCCTCACAGGCGCTTGGCTGGCTGCACAGGGAGCTGCTTCTCCTGCTCTCTCCCCCCCCGCCGGTCAAACATCGACTCCACTCGCATCTCTACCCGTCTGTACTCGGTTTTCCACACACACAGGTCTGTTTTATTTTGAAAATTGACCGGATTCTCTCGTCTTTTCTGAGGCCGACTTCCTGTCTGGTACGATCTGGTCTATCCAGCTAGACAACAGCGCTCGCTGCTCGTGTGAAAAATAGAACAGACGGCGAACTGAAGCGCTGCAGCGGCGCCCCACAACCCGAGATGTGCGGCCAGAGAGGGACGCCGAAGCGCTGCGAAGCGGAGCGGCCGCATCCCTCCAGTTCACACCAGAAGCTGATTTCTCCGCGGCGGTCGCAAGCGCCTCTGCTCCTCAGCTGTTGTTTACTCACATAGAGCTGTTTTTTTTACATCATGGATAAGTAAATAACCTAATATAATTATAATGCCGTGTGCTGTGGGTCAAACAACTCCCTCCACTTCGTCTCTGCCACTTCGTCACTCGTCTCTGCCTCTCTCTCTCTCGCTCTTTCCCTGTTTGTTTGTGTGTTTTGTGTGTGTGATCTGAAACTGCCTCCGCTCCAGGGCGCTGCGCTTCGGTTCCTCACCTGACCTAATGGGCTCTATGCACAGCTCCAGCACTTCCTGAACTTAATGCAGCTCCTTTGTTTCCTGTCTTACATTATTGGAGAAACTGATTAATCCAGGTGTGTCTGACCATTGTGACTACTCAGACCAGTGGCGTAACATCATGGTGATGGGCCCTGGTGCAAATTTTTTTTTTTGTGCCCTATACCTGCTGCCCTAAACACACACACGCACGCACGCACACACGCACGCACGCACACACACACACACACACACACACACACAGCCACTTGAGAGAACTGCTATTGTCATTGTTTTCACACAAACTGGTGCAAAAATGACACATTGTTTCATTTTGCAGCCCATATGTATTACATTTACACACGTTTGTTTTTTCTCTGGTCCAAACCATGGATGTGTTATGATCCAAATGCCGCACCACTGTCAGAGCGTCATGTTTCCATCATGACAACTGACGAGAGAAAGACGTGTGGCACGTTGTCATGTTTACATGAGCTCAAACTTGTGGCGCACACTGAGCAGAAGGCTCGAGGTCCGGCTGCATTCACATACTACAGGGACCGCGAGCTCGACTGCAGCCGCACCGAGACCTCGCGCTGCTCAGACTCACGTGCGTATTCTGTCCGTGTCAGTCCCGACAGCGATCGACACGGTCCGCCGAGAAAAAATGCTGGTACTGACGTATTTTTTGCGTGTCAGCATCGACTAATTGTTGGTCCAAGCTGCTTTTAGATCGGGGGAGAAGAATACCGAGCGGCGCAGCTACACTACGGAGGCTAATGGAATTTCTTGGTTTTGCTCATCAAACTCAGCAAATACACAACCAAAAAACTCAAAAACGCTGTGGTGGACAAGTTGTGACCTGCACATTCACCACGCTATGAGATAATAGCGGAAAGTTGCGAGATGGAGTTGTTTTAGAGGCAAAGTCGGACTTTACACTCTAGACGGCTGCTCGGCGGAGTGATTTCAAAAGCGCCTGTTTACTGCAGATACGTCCGTATACTACGGCACTGGCTGAGGTGCGCACACTGTGTCCCTCCGACCAGTGGTTCACTGAAGAAAGTAGTTCCGAGTATTTGCTTCACTTCTCTTAACTTTCCGCTATTATCTCATAGCGTGGTAAATGTGCAGGTCACAACTTGTCCACCACAGCGTTTTTGAGTTTTTTGGTTGTGTATTTGCTGAGTTTGATGAGCAAAACCAAGAAATTCCATTAGCCTCCGTAGTGTAGCTGCGCCGCTCGGTATTCTTCTCCCCCGATCTAAAAGCAGCTTGGACCAACAATTAAAGGTAACGAACCTACTGCTATTACTAGGGGGATCATGGCGATGGGCCAATTTTCTAAAATGTTGAACTATCCCTTTAAGCACCACGGACAGCGGCTCCATATCAACTTATCTAACAGCCTGCCCTGACCTGGGCTCAAACCGCGCCTCATCATGACTGACAGGTATCAAGGTGATTGGATAAATTATCATTTCGTCCTCCCATACCAGCCACTCAGCGTTACCTTACCGACCCGCCCCGAGCTATGCCATTCACAAAAACAGAGGCCTGTGGCAATACTGGACAGCTGTTTTTTCTTTTTCTTTTTTTCTCTTCCTTCATGGGCCCCTGACGGCGCCTGGGCCCCGGTGCAGCCGCACCGGTTGCACCGTCGATATTTACGCCACTAACTCAGACACACCTGGATTAATCAGTGTGTCCAATAATGTAAGACAGGAAACAAAGGAGCTGCATTAAGTTCAGGAAGTGCTGGAGCTGTGCATAGAGCCCATTGGTTTGCTGAGATGTGCTTGACCATTTTCTTTTAAATTTCATTTATGAAACGCACTTATAAAAATGTGGATTTCAAATCTTCTCTTCTGGGTGTATTCAATTGATTAGTCATGCAATACAATTTTGTAATGTCCTATAGAATTTGAATTCTTTATTTGGGTAACTTTAGCAGATATAACATTAAAATGCAATTAATTAGATTAATTAATTACAAATTCTATAATTAATTAGATTTAAAAAAAATGTAATCGCCTGACAGCCCTAGAGACAACACCTATTTCAGATGTCATTAATCAATTAAATCAAAGTGAATGATTCAAGTTCTGAGTGAAGATCAGTCAGGTTCAGTTGTGGATCAAAGATCTCAGATCTACAACAGTAACAGTCAGTGAACTGACCTCAGAGTCTCCAGTCTACAGTCTGGACTCTCCAGAAAACCACTCAGATCCTTCACTCCTGAATCCTGCAGGTCGTTTTCACTCAGGTCCAGTTCTCTCAGGTGGGAGGGGTTGGACTTCAGAGCTGAGACCAGAGAAGAACAGCTGATCTTTGACAAACTGCAGCTCTTCAATCTGAATAAAGAATAAAGGCAGTGAGTTGAGGACAAAGCTCCTTGTTGACAGCGTTCAGCTGAAGAAGTTTCAGAAAGAACAAGTTTAGAAAGTCAAAGTCCAACAGCGGAAGCAACAGGAAGCAGGTTAAACAGTCAGTGAGAGAAAACAGCTCATTAATACAGTGTTTCCCATTAGTTAACGAGACGATGGCGGCCCTGACACAACAGGTGGATTCATGAAGTTTGGGCTTTTTACTCAAGAAAAGTTTGATTTTGGTTGAGTTTGGCGGCGCCTGTGGACCAAAGCGGTAGTGTTTTGCCTGAAGGAAGACTCCATTTCCCATGAACACTAGCGTGAAGCCCTGTAAATATCCTGCATTAAAATTAACAGAAGACATCAAAACTAAGTTTCTGTTTCCAGTGGATCATTTCAAAATGAAAACACAAACAATTGCTAAAGTGCCGTTTTGCCTGTTCCCTCCTTGTTGTGACTCGCAAGAGTGAAAGTGAAAGTAAAGTGAGAGCCGGTTTCCTACCATGCTCCTCAAAGCTGCTTAGTGCCAGAGAAAGAGATACAGACCCCCTCAGACCATGACAGAGGTGTCATTCAACTTGTTGTAAGTCGATGTATCATCACAAAAGTTATGAAAATATTTTATGAAGGTTGAAAAGTTACTTAGTGCTGGTTTAACTGTGATATTATTGTTGTGTGTGAAAGACTGACACGCACACGTGTTGCTTCAGAACATACACTGCCTTTCTTTACTTCAGTCTCATGTGTAGATCAACACTTCCTTGTTTTACAATGCGCGCGCATTACACGTCACGTCGCATCCCATAATAATCACACAGTCTCTTAAAGGGACCGTAACCACTATTTAGCAACATACAGCAAACCCATGTATCATAGTGTGACCATGTTATTAGAACATAACATTTTCCTCCCCCCACGAAAAAGCAAACAGCATACCACCCCAACTAACAACCAACCCAAACATTCGTCAAGAAAACTGAACATCTAATCAAGATATCAAAATGTACTAGGCAAGAATCAGTGAAGACAACCGCTAAACTAAGCATGGTAATTCGTGACATAGTCCTGCAAGGCAACAGGCCGAGCCCTGGCCCGCACCGGCCTCGGGTCCGGCACCACAACCTCCTGGCGTGGTGCTGCGGGGGGTGGGACAGGGGCGGGGGGTGCAACCGGGGCCGGGGGTGGGCCCGGATCAGTGGCCATGTTGTAGGGGAATTGTGACTGGGCTCGTGCCGTGGCCAAGTGCTCAGAGAGGGGTGCTGGGACTTTCCTCAACCGACTAGCATGCCACCGTGATCCGTCGTCGAGCAGAAATGTGGCGGGCCCAAGAAGGCGACTGACCTGTCTGGGTTGGGACCAGAACGAGGCCAACTTGTTGTGTCGTTGCGGCCGTCGAGCCCTGACCCAGTCTGAGACCTGAAGGGACGGTGGCCTCGCCCTGCACTTCTTGTCCACCCTTTCCCTCGTCTCCTGCTGCCGTGCAGCAACAGTCTCTCGGATTCGGGCCAGGGAGGGCATGGGAAAGTCACAATTTGGTGCTCGGAGCCTGTGTAATGGCAGTCCCAATTCTCGTCCGAGCATCAGAAACGCTGGTGACACAAGCGTGGTGGAGTGATGGCTTGCTCTGTAGTGCAGCAAGGTCTGGTTGAGTGCCTCCTCGAATGCACAGCCCTGGGCCAGGTGTGCACGAATCCCGTTCTTCAGTGTTGCATTAAAACGCTCTACTCCACCGTTGGCCTGTGGGTGGTAAAAAGCGGTTCGGATGTGCTTGACACCCCTGCTGGCAAGAAAGTCAGAGAACTCCGCAGATGTCATCTGCGGGCCATTATCTGTTGTTATGGCCCGAGGCACGCCCCAGCGGGCAAAGAGGCCATCCAGTATCCGAACCATGACGTGCGACGTCACCGTCCCCACTGGCACAACCTCCGGCCACTTAGAGTGGAGGTCATAAACGACCACCAGGAAGCGCTGGTGGTGGGGAACACCACGGCCATGGATTTCCCCACAGATGTCCAGCTGTACATGTTCCCAGGGACGTGAAGGCCAGGGGAGCGGTTGCAGGGGAGGGGTTGAAGGGGGTCCGGTTTTCCCACTGAGGAGGCACGCTGAGCAGTCCTGGACCAGATGTTCAATATCGCGGTCGATGGCTGGCCACCACACCAACTCACGGCACCGCTGCTTGAGTTTTACGATTCCCAGGTGACCCTCATGTGCCATTGACAGGACACGTGCACGCAAAGTGTTTGGGACGACGGTGCAGAGCCCCCTCGAGACACACGTGTCTGCCCAGCAGGAGAGCTCATCTTTCACCCGAGCAAACGGTTTCAACTCTTCCGGGATGTGGGACGGCCAGCCGTTTCTGATGTAGGTGCACAGCTTTGATAGTATCGGGTCTCTTCCTGATTCAGTGTTCAGTTCCTCCAGTGTGACTACTGGCTGCAATGGTGCATAGAGCGCTTGGATGAGAGCCGGTTCTTCATCGTGTGATGGTACAGAAGGGTTTGGGGCTGCGATGGAGCGAGAAAGGAGATCTGCCACCACGTTTTCCCTGCCCGGCGTGAAGATGAGGTCATAGTGGTACTGGCGGAGGCGTTCCGCCCAGCGATGGAGTCGGAGAGGCTTGTGTCCCGAACCTGACGTGGAGAGCACTGTTGTGAGGGCCTGGTGGTCCGTCCTGATGGTGAAATGACGGCCATAGACATACATGTGCCACCTCTCGCACGCCCACACACAGGCCAATGCTTCACGTTCACCCACGGAGTACCGCTGCTCAGTGGGTGTCAGGGCCCGAGATGCGAAGGCGATTGGCCTCTCCGTGCCGTCATGAAGCTGCGACAGGACAGCTCCAACTGCAGCAGTGGAGGCGTCGCAGGTGATGAAGGTTGGGCTTGAGAGGCTGAAATGGGCGAGGACAGGAGGTGAGGTTAATTGTTTTTTCAGCATGGAAAATGACTCAGAGCACTGTGGTGACCAAGCCCACGGCTCCTCCTTCTTCAGGAGCTGGCGGAGGGGTGCTGTCGTTTGTGAGTAGTTGGGCAGGAAACGCAAATAATAAGCCGTCATTCCTAGGAACGATGCAACCTGTGTGATGGAGGTTGGTTCAGGGATGCGTTGTATTGCGTCAACGTTGGAGGAGAGAGGTGCAATGCCATCAGCTGAGAGGCGGAATCCAATAAAGTCCACAGTCGGTACTGAGAAGAGACATTTCTCCCCGTTCAGTGTCAGGTGATGTTTGGTGAGGGCCACAAACACTCTGTGTAAGCGAGCATCGTGGGTGGCTTGGTCTGGCCCATGCACCACAATGTCGTCCAGGTAAACTGCTGTCCCCGGGACCCCAGCGAGAATTGTAGACATGACCTTTTGGAAGCAGCTGGGGGCAGAGCTAAGACCAAACGGCATGCGTGTGTACCTGAACACCCCAGCGTGTGTCACAAATGCTGTCAGGTCCCGGCTGGCCGGGTGAAGGGGAACTTGCAGGTAGCCCTGGCGTAAATCCAACTTTGTGAAGACCGTTGATCCATGGAAAAGAGAGGTGAGCTCCTCAGCTGTAGGTAAAGGATATTTGTCTGGAATGATAGCTTTGTTGACCTGTCGCAGATCCACACAGACCCGGAGGCCCCCTGACTTTTTCTGTGCGACCACCAGGTTTGAGATCCAAGGTGCTGCATTTATTGGCTCGATGATGCCCTCTTCTAGCAGGGAGGTGAGCTCTGCAGTGACGCCCTCCCGGAAGGTGAGTGGCAGGCGCCTGAGGGGCTGCATAACTGGTGTCACGGCAGGGTCAACCAGGGGCCGATGAGTGAATGCTGTCAAGCGGCCCAGGCCGTCGAACAGCGCTGGCCACTGCTGGTGCATCGTTGGGGAGACCTGCATTATAGCTCTTCCACTATTGTCCATCAGAGAGAAGCCCAGTGCAATGAAGAGATCGAGGCCAAGAAGGTTGGTTCCCCGCTGTGCCACATGAAAAGGGAAGGAGGGAAGGTGCGTTGTACCATAGCGGACAGGCAGGTCAATTGTGCCCACAATCTCAATGGCAGAATTTGCATATCCCCGCAAGCTTGTGGATGGGGGTCCCAGTGGCATGCGGGAAAAGAATTTCCTGTATGTGGCCAAATTGAGGAGCGACGCTGCAGCCGCAGTGTCCAGGATGAGTGGCACGCTTACCTCCCCCAGCTGCACTGTGCAAGTTTTGAATGATACTCGTGTAGAACGGATATTACTAATTTCTGTGTATCCGGAAGTGGACTGGGGAAGCCTGTGCTGCTGTGCTGCATTGGTTGGAGCTGAACGACAGACTTTAGCAAAGTGGTTTAATTTAGAACAGTTTCTGCAAACCTGTCCACGGGCAGGGCACTGTGATGCTCTTGTAGCATGAGAACTGGATCCACAGTTGCCGCAATTGCGTCTGGAGCCCACAGTGGGGCGCTGTCTATTCATTTGTTGCACAGGCAGGCTGTCATCGCTATCAGTGGACGGGGAAAACTGTGACGTTTCTGCGCGCTGCAGCTGTTGTGCTAACGCTGTGTGGTGAGCAGGGCTGGTCAGCAGAGTAGAGCATTCTAGAGCACATTCCACTTGCAACGCTATTTTGATTGCATCAGTCAGTGTCAAATCATCAGGTTCCATAAGCAGTTTTTCCCGTGTCTTGTCACATGACGTGCCTTCTATCAGCTGGTCTCTGATCATTTGGTCATGCAATGCTCCATACTCACAGGCTCGTGCCAGCTCACGTAGGTCAGCTACAAAAGTCTGTATGGACTCGCCGGGTCGTTGGTGGCGCTTCCTGAGTCTGTACCGCCGTATCAGGACACGTTGTTTCCCAGAGAAATGGTCCGTCAGCAGCTTGACTGTATCCTCGAAAGTTGTTGCCGAGCCGAGCGCTCCAAGAACACGCTGGCCCTCGGTACCGAGGCAGTGGACGAGGATAGCGGTCTTTCGCTTGTCGGGAAGCTCGTCGTCGGCGAATCCGAGCGCATCAACATAGGCATTAAAACCAGTCAGCCACCGTGTCCATGGCACTGCGGGTTCCCCGGGCACCGCGAGAAACACTTCGGGTGGGGGAAGGCTAAATCCAGCCATCCTTGTCGCCAAATGTTGTGTGTGAAAGACTGACACGC
Organism: Trachurus trachurus; assembly: GCF_905171665.1. Taxonomy (NCBI): domain Eukaryota; kingdom Metazoa; phylum Chordata; class Actinopteri; order Carangiformes; family Carangidae; genus Trachurus; species Trachurus trachurus. Next base: position 2,775,871 of record NC_139906.1, read on the forward strand.
ACACGTGTTGCTTCAGAACATACACTGCCTTTCTTTACTTCAGTCTCATGTGTAGATCAACACTTCCTTGTTTTACAATGCGCGCGCATTACACGTCACGTCGCATCCCATAATAATCACACAGTCTCTTAAAGGGACCGTAACCACTATTTAGCAACATACAGCAAACCCATGTATCATAGTGTGACCATGTTATTAGAACATAACAATTATCTCAATTATTTTTTTTTAATCACAGAAAATTGTGTAATTAATTAGTTGTTTTTTTAATTGATCAACAGTCCTACTGGAAACATGAGACAACAAATGTTGTTCAATCATAGCCTGACAAGCCAGACTATATCATTAAAATGTCTAGTCTGGGTAGGACCAGTAGACCTCGGCTCAATCCAGGGGGCGGGATGAAGGCTGTCTTTCAAACTGCCTCTGCACCAATAGGCTAGTCTGGGGCCGCTGACTCACTGTTTTGGTAGGAAACGGATCCAGGGCGAGAGAGACAGGCCTTTCCGTCAAAATAAAAGCACCAAGCTGATAAAATGCGGTAAAACTCTTTAATTTAAGGAATATAATTTACAAGAAAGTCCCCGAGCCATTAAGTTAACATTTTGCTTTCATTGTATTACAAGTTAATGTCTATTTTATAAGTTTTATGTTGGTGAACACTTTTATTTTGGTGAATTTGGTGATTTTGGTATCCGCTACAGACGGGAACCAGAATGCAGACAAAATTCGGAGGTAACAGGCTCTTCTCCTCTCTGAAGAGCCTGGTGACGTGAGGCTAGCAATAGGGTAGCGTAGGGCTGGGCGATATGAGAAAAAATCCTATCACGATAATCTTTTTCATATCAGTTGATATCGATATATATTACGATATGACTCAAGTCACTATTTTTGTCAAGCCTAAATTAGAGCTGGGCGGTATGACCAAAAATTTATATCACGGTATTTTTCATAATTATATTGGTTTCACGGTATTTGACGGTATTTTTTTTTTCATGCATGACTGGGTGTTAACACCATTTTCTAATAATTTAGAGAATAATTACTGCAGTAAATTGGCTTAGAATGACCGATTTTACTGTCACGAGGAGTGAATATTGTAGAAGAACATTAGTATCCAGACTAGTATTAACACAGGGTTGAATGGTCCCACAAAATGCTGCTGTTCACAAAGAGGTGGCAGTGGCACTCATAACTGTATTGAGGTGAAGGAATCAGAATGTATGACTGTTGAAGTCAAAATACAGAAGCCTTTATTAATATTATACAGACTAAAAAAAATAATCAAGTTGATTATATATAAAGATTTTTGCACGTGAAAATAATCATCAATCTAAATGCTATCTAATAAACATCTGTTCTCAAAATGAATTCATGACATCAAATAATCATTTCTTCACACACAAAAAACTCCAGACAGTAGGGCTACTGCTTTGCAAGTCAGTCTGTGTCCTGGAACACGGTGGCATAGGGGGACTATGTGCTCAATCAGAAAGGTGTGGCTTCAGATCATAACTCCAACAGGTTGAAAGCCAGAGGACTTCTCTCTGTCTGTGTTAACTGTGGCAAACACACCTGCATTAGTGGCCTTGACTTTATGAAATTGGTCACCTTGATACTGTCGTTTAAAATCTCATGTAACAACAACCTGAATTCATAAAATTTCCTCTTGAAACACTCAGGAGACTTGACATGACGTGCATGTTTTGTGTTGAGATGCGTCTGGAGATGAGCCAGCTTCATGCCACTGTTTGCTAACTTCTCCCCACAGAAAAAAACGAAACATGATGCCTAGAGTGGGTTGCAACTCGTGGACGTAAATCCCTTCATCACAAATTTGTCTGAATACTGTCGGGATTTTACCGACGCTGGTTTCGCCTTTTTTTTTTTTTTTCACTTATCCCTCCGTGGTTTAGCAGCGCTGCTGCTGCTACACATCAACCACGACTCCGTTGTTTGATTGACAGGCGATGCTGGCAAATGCCAGGTTGGGTTAAACCATCTGGTGGGGAGGGGGACTCGGTTAAGTAAAAGGAAAAACATTTACAGATTATGGTTGTTTGATCAGCGTGAGATTTTTTTTTAAAGCCTTAGTAGTTCCTCTGTGGCTGTGACATTTTCTCCGTTATTCACCAGCTCAACCCAGGCATGCAGCTTGTTTGGTACAACTGCAAAACAATCCCCCTCTCAAACAATGTCCCGCGGCGCGACGTTCCGCCTCTCTGTGTTCCCAACGTTTTGTATACGCTACACACTCACCGGTATTGGGGTATATGAAAAATTCATATCATAAAAAAAAATCACCGGTATTCGGTATGAACCAGTATACCGCCCAGCCCTAGCCTAAATGTTCCATCATACACACAAGTGAGATTTGAAGATATCAGAAGGTTATTTTTGATTTAAATATTTATTTTCTGTCAAAAAGTGAACATGCAGATGTAATGATGAACATATAATAAAAGCAATGAGTAATAACAGTTTCAGATAAATAAAACTGGTATATATATTTATACAATAGTAATTTGATTGGACAGGAGACATTCCATGAGTGCTGATATACTGTATAACAGCACTGGGACTTTTACAGACACACTCTGCTGTTCAGGCGTTCTTTAAAGCAGAAGTAAGTGATATGTAAGGGATAATGTATAGTTCGGAGGTTGTTATGGAGAAATAAACCCCGACAGGTTGTATGGAACCCCGACGCGAAGCGGAGGGGTTTCATTCAACATGAAGGGGTTTATTTCTCCATAACAACCGACCAACTGTACATTATCCCGCTTATTACACGGTTTACGAGTGAAATAATTAATTTGAAACATAATGTTGACCAAAATGCGACTTTCATCGATTTAAAATTGCATTTAGCGAATCTGCAAGACCGGTCACTTCCGCTGTTTTGCCGAGCCTCCTCCCGTTCGTGCATTTGAAGCCTTTGATAATCACTCAGTGGATCGATGGATTACCATACACGTGTTAAAATGTGTGTATTGTGTGTAGTCGTATCTGTCATAAACAAGAGATTAACTTTACTGTTTACGGGGTGCGTTTGTGTCGCGGAGCCGCGGTGCCACCGAGACGAGAGGAGAGCTGTGACACCGGGTCAGAGGCTCTGATCAGCAGGTTTGGTTTCCAGCCACGATGTGGAAGGAGCCTCCACTCTACTTCTAACAGGTTACAAATCATTTATCTAACATCACTATTAGTCCGACGCTGTTTAATGCCGGTAAAAATGAAACACAAGGTAAATATCCTGCATAGTTTCTCTTTTCTGTGCTGCGCTGATCAGAGAGGCGTCCCTAGCAACGGTCTGTTATACATGACGACGGTCTGTTATACAGAAATAACGGACCGCAGAACGCAGCGCTGGACCAATCAGAGAGCAGGATTCAATAGAGCCGTGTAATAAATTTGTGTTAATATAAGTCTTAAATAGTTTTATACCATGGTCTGGGTGAATTCTCGATTCTGATTGGCTGCGGGGTGTCCATTAAAAAGTGATAATGGACACCCATAAAGATGTTCCGGTCATATTGCCTGATTACGTTCTAAATATTACTGCGCTGGCTCAAACGCTTGTTGGTAACCACGGCAACGGACACTCGGACCATAACAACTTTTTTTCAGCGCATCACGGCACTGGAGTCTGTAAACACACAAGCGGTAAGAAGTGCACTGGCCGTCTGAAATAATACTTTGTGTCACGTAACATTTGAGCCGTCACATCACCTCCCTTCACTGATCAACTACCGGCTGTGGCAGAGTCACTGGCTGTAACGTTACGCTGCGGTCACAGCGGGTCCCTCTTTTTTTTTCTTTTATCGCCGACGAGTGTTATTAAATAGTCTGCTCGGCTCAGCCGCTTAAAGACGTATGATTTTAACGGTAAAAACAACATTTTAACGGTAAAAACAACATTAAATTATAAGTAATTGATTTAATATGTATTTATCTCGTAAGTGACCATGGTATAAGCAGGATAATGCCCGACGAGGTGTCCATTATCAGAGATTAATGGACTTCGCGGACTCCGCTTCGCGTCGGACGGTTCACGCCTCCGCGTCGTCCATTAATTTCTGATAATGGACACCTCGTCGGGCATTATCCCTTACATATCTTCCGACAGCAATCACTTACATAGAGTGTTTGGACCGAAACACGGGTCTCCCAGTCCCTCTGCTCTGCTCTGCTCTGAGCCGAGGAGAAAACATTTATCATATCCTACAGCAGTGATCATCAACTGGCGGCCCACGGGCCGAATCTGGCCCGCCGAACCGTTCAATCCGGACCGCGACTGGATTCCAAAATTGTGAGGAGAAAAAAAAAAGGAGAAAATATCATGTGGTCCACACTATTAAAGCAACTGAAAATAGCAACAACGACTGACTCTTAACTATCAGTAATCCCCACCAATTATGACTCTATTTAGGATTTATTCCGAAATGAGGACAAACTCGCTGCACTTTTTTTTTTTTTTTTACATTTATTGTTTCACACAGTTCTTGTTATTTTCCACACATAACTTTTCCTTATGCCCTTACTTAACGTTTGGTTTTTATTTCAAAGTCTCAACAAACTTCAAACCAGACTTCTCCGTACAAAAAAAGGAGAGAAAACCAACTGGCTGGCATAACTTAAAATAGCATGGTAAATAAATACTAACTGGTATCCGAACAAAAACAGGTTACAAATAATGTTTGCACATCAAATAAAATGTTAAGTGGGCTATAGCGATTTCAAATCACAAGGCTGAAATAGGTTACTCACACTGCTCAATGGCTAAAATTGCATTTCCCCTCTGACACCAACTTTTTTACATCAGGCTTGGCCGCTGTCAGACTTATGTGCAAAGAGTCCTCCAAGGACTGGTGTGACAGCCGGTTCCTCTCATGTGTTTTTATGTTGTTCATTTTGGAGAACGCAACCTCACAGGTGTACGTCGAACCGAACATGGTGAGCACATACATAGCCAGCGTCTTCAGTGTACCATACTCCTCGGGACAGGACAACCAAAATACGCTCAGGCTTTCAGCACCACGGAGAGCAGCCTTCAAGTCACCTGCGGCCTAGATTTCAGCCAGCTCGCTCTGAATGGCCGCTTCGTCCAAAGGCATCATTTTCACTGCGTTTGTGGAGAATTCTCCACTTGGGTTGATGGTGAAAGGATCACGCACAAATCCAATGACATCCCTGGGAATTAAAAAGTCATCGAACCTGGAGGAGAAGTTGTCTTTTAATTGTGTGATGAATTTCTTCATCTTGTCTGTTACGTGGCTTTGTCCCACCGTCTTCAGTGTGCTGAAATGCAACAGCCTCCCCGACAACAAATCTGCGTTAAAAAGGTCAAGGTTGTTCCCAAACGCGTCGAGTTTTTCCACCAGATCCACCACTGATTTCTCTTTTCCTTGCAGCTGGAGATTAAGTGCATTCAAATGCGAGAAAATGTCTGTCAAAAATGCAACGTTGGACATATATTCGCTGTCCTGCATGGTGCGGAGATGGTCAGCTGCCGCTTTTGCTTTGCTTTGTTTCAAAACTCCACTACCTGGGCACTGAGTTCAACGAAGCGCTCCAGTGCTTTGCCCTTACTGAGCCAGCGCACGTCATCGTGGAGTAACAGGTCATCATGAGAAGCCTCGGATTCGAGCACAAATTTGCGGAACAGGCGATGCTGTGTGCTTGAGGTTCCTCTGATGTGGTTGATAATTTTCATTGTTTTCTCCATCACCTCTTTGAGCTCCCCACTTAGCTTTGCGCACAGCACACTTTGATGGATAATGCAGTGAAGCGCATTAGTTTTAGGAGCGACAGTCTTTATTCTGCTCACCAGACCCTTGTTTTTGCCAATCACGGCAGGTGCTCCATCTGTCACTATCAGGTTGATTTTATCAAAGGACAATCCATGACTTTTAAAAAAAATCATCCAGTTTTCCAAAGATGATGTCAGCAGTGGTGTTGTCCTCCAGCGGAAGCAATGCCAGCAGCTCCTCTCGGAAATCTTTGCCATCAAAGAATCTGACAAAAACGCACAACTGTGAGATATCCGTATTGTCCGTGGACTCATCAATGGCCAACGAAATGTATTTGGCTTCCTTGATCCCGTCTATGACAACTTGCTGGACATGCTCTGCCAAGACGTGTACACGACGCGCGGCAGTTGAAGCAGAGAGCGGTATTTGTTTGACAGCTGCAATAATTCTGTCCATGGATTTGTCGGGGGCAAGTTCCTCCAGAACTGTGACCATGCACTCCTTGAAAACCTCACTTTCTGTGAAAGGCCGATTATGTTTGCAAAGCACCCAGGCAGCCTGCATTGATGCACACGTTGCTCTCTCTTGATCAGTTAAAGCTCGAGTAATAATGCCACTTGCACGGGAGTAGGCTGATTTCAATGTGGCTATTTTTCTCTTTCGGGCCTCTGACTGCTCAGGATATGAATCCTTGAAATTTGTGTGTTTAGTGTTGTGATGACGGCGCAGATTATATTCTTTTGCAACAGCAACAGTTTCGTTGCAAATGAGGCACACAGGTAACGCATTTCTGAAGGTTGGCATGATAAATGCGTACTTTTCAGTCCATTCGTCATTAAAGGATCTGTTTTCCGCGTCAACTTTTCGTTTCATGGCCTTTGAGAGTGCCATTTTAGCCTACCTGTGTTAAGAGGCCTTTTCCTTCCACTAACTGAAACTGTATTAGCGCTGAAGCCAGGGACGACAGCCCTATATCAATACTTTGTTTCATCTGTTTGTTTTTCAAGTGCTCTATAAATAAAGTTTACTTGAATTGAGACAAAGTATCTCTATCACTCCTGGTGGTTGACTGTGGTACAAGTGATGGGAGCCTGACTCATAAAGGCAAAAAATGCCTTCAGTTTTGTAATGAAATGAAAAAATATAAACAAATAAACATTAAGCAGAGCAATAGATGAAGGCAGGAATGAATGTTTATAGCGATTAGTTCTGTAACTGCTCGCTCTATAGCGTCGCCCTGAAGGTAGCATTTCATATTCCAGGTAAAGGATCTGAGATGGATCTTTCAAAATCCTTTGGGCCTGGTTGACTACTGTTTTTTCAAATATGGAATGTAAGGGCGGATAACTATCCTTGCCCATCACCTTCATTGCTGTCTTTATCAGCTTTTCCAGTTTAGATTTGGACTGGACTGTCAGGGGTCCAAACCACGCAGCCATCCCATACCTAATTAGGCTGCCCAGTACAGCATTATAAAATGAGATCATGATCACTGTACTGACTCCGTACAGTCTCAGTCTTCTGAGAAAATGCAGTCGTTGGGACAGTTTTACACACAAAGCATCAACATGAACATTCCATTTCAACAAATTATCCATATGGATATGTTGTAAATCTCTGGGCAGGGCTATGGGCTGGCGTTGCTAACGGGAGGAGTGCAGAGAGTCTTCTACTGCAATTAAAGTACTTAGGGGCTATTTGTAGATCATACAACCCCACTCTAAAAAAATGCTACTATCCCTTTAAGTATTGCAACACACACATATACACACAAACAGAACTGTACACACACGCTATACAGCTTCTTTTTTCTCTCAGTGTCTCTGTCTGGACTGAAGTTCACTGCGACTCTTCTTTCCTCCATAGTCCACAGCGACAAACTGACTCACACAATCTCACACTTAATAATTATTATAATTACGATGTATTGACACTCACCTGCCTCAGGCTTCAGTTTCCCTCTTTGTGAACCTGACGAAGGTCTCAGGACCAAAACGTTGTTCAGCTCAATAAATCTATGCAAGTGATGACATGACAGTGTGCGGGAGCTTTTTCTTATGCTATAATATGGTGTCTGAACTGACTGAACACTTTCACTTCCCTCCTCATGCATTTACAGGAAATTACATAACCGCGAGTGTGTGTTGCTCAGTTACAAGTATTTTTTTTACATCAGTCATTATTTTAAATAACAACTAATGTACTTACAAGTAAATCAAATTGATAATTTACCCAAACATTACATCAGAGAAGGGTAGTCACTTGATTCAGGTAGATTGGTGCCATCTTCTGGGCAGCTCTTGGTATTACAGCTGTATGGACAGATGAAATCTAACATTGGTTGAGGTAAAAATAAAGGATAATGTGGATTTGTGTGTGGCTGTGGTCCTACGGAAACAGAAATAAACACATTATCAAACATTAAACACAGCTACAGGAATAGCATCCTAAACCTATAATAATCACTATCGATCAACTCCTGATGGAATAAATAATTGTGAGGTGAACAGAGCCCTCTAACGGCCAAACATCATAAATACTGTAGTCCCTTTGTAACGCACAACCTTGTAGGAAAGGTACAGGTAAGAAAATTCATTATAACACTTATTTTCCTAGACAAATAACTAAGTCCAGTTGCTTTCGATTTAACCTCCTTTGAAAAATTATAACACTTATTAGAGATTTCACAACAGGAGCACCGTGGAATGTGAAAATTAGACTCAGAAGGCAAAGGTTCAAATGTAAAAGTAATGCCAGCTTTAGTTAGAAAAATAATGAATTGAATAGAATAAACAGTTAAATAGATAAACAAATAAATAGATATGTAATAAGTTAAAACAAGACAAACAAAATTCTCTGACAAAATGAAACAATTAAAGTCCCGGTACGGAGCTTTTAACTGGATACGCAAAAGTCTCTGGTTTCTGCTGATGTGTCTGTTACCTACAACAGCAAATGAGCCCATCAGTGTGAAGATACGCTATTTCTAAGTCGTCTAATTCTATATCTCTGTAAGACATGGTCGGGTCGGACCACTGACGAAAAGATATGAATAGATACATTACCTCATCCATATGCACGCTGCAGATAGCTGCTAAAAAAAAGTTTTCAAAGCAAGTCCCGTCTTCTTTCTGACATTTCCAAAACAAATCTCCACGCGCCGGCCAGACAAACGTCTTCATGACAGTGGGAAATGCAGTCTTCATTCAGGCAAAACAACACCGCTTTCGTCCACAGGGGCCGCCAAAATCAACACTAAATGAAAAGTGTGTACAGGGGCTTTAAATAGATACTACATACAATAATATCACGCGAGTATCTCATTTAGCTAAATATTCTAACAACCTGAATTCTATGTTTCAATTTCAAATTTCAGTTTCTCTGATCCAATATAACAGTTTTCAGTAAACCAAAGGAAAAAAAAAAAAAAAATCAGTTAAAATACATCACTAACGGGGCAGTGTCTAGCTCAGTTGGTGGAGCACCCGCCCCTATAGTCCTCGCTGCAGGCGGCCCCGGTTCGAGTCCCGCGTCGGACGGCCCTAACCTGCATGTCATTCCCCAAATCTCTGCCTCCCATTTCCTGTCACACTCTCAACTGTCCTATCGAATAAAGGCATGAAAAGCCAAAAAATATAATGCGGTGCTTTACGTTATTTACTTTTCTCCTACTTCATTTTATTTGATGTGCTTAATGTAAGTGACGAAATAATATTTTAAATGGGTACCATTTCTGTTAAATACTAATTTTCTCACTGAACCCAAGTGATTTATTTCATTACCTATCTATTTATTTTGAACTTAAATACTTTCTCAACACGTAGAGAAAACACTGGTCACATTCACATGACGCAGAATAAAAACACTTGTCAAAACTAAAAGCATACAAAAGTGACACTTGTGTGAATGTTTTCTGTCTTCAGGCCAAACACAAGCGCTACCTCGGCCACTCGGCTCATGTGACCAACATCCGCTTCTCCCACGACGACAAATACGTGATCAGCACGGGAGGAGACGACTGCAGGTAAACTCACCGATCACCGATTAATAACTTCGCTCCACAGCATCCAAGTCTGTCAAAAAAGTCTGTGTTATTATTGTGTGTCCGTCTGTCGCAGCGTGTTCGTGTGGAAATGTCTGTGAGCGCACAGATTCCCGACGCCTCCCGACGCCTTAACAGCACCACAAGTGGATCCAGAGGGGAATCGAACCCACGACCTGAACCGCCAAAACGTTTTGTTGTCGGTGAACGCCACAGCGCCACAAGATCCATCAGACGGTTTCCACAGAAACCAGAGAGGCGGCGGGACGGTCTATGACCTGCCGCCGACTGAAGATGTCATCATCCGGAGTTGCGCAGAGAGAGAGAAAGTCATAAACAGAGAGTGGACCTTCAACACTAATGTGCAAACAACAACAACACAGGATCCATTAATAAAAAGCTAATTAATCATTTACAACCTTATTAATAAGAGTAAATCGTCGTCGTCATGGAAAAGCCTGAGTGACCACTGAAACTAAACGCAGGAGGAGGATTTTTTTACGGGAAGTTGCTCTTGTTAACGGCTCGTGAAGAATTAGTGAATGATTCATTAACATTATTTCTAATCAGATTTATTTTTCTGATTAGAAAAACTTCTCAAAAACAGACGAGTGTCAGGTTTCTGTCCGGTCCAGAGGTCAGAGGTCAGAGGTCAGATACACGAAGCTGCAGTGGACCAACGAGGGTCACGTGACCGTCTCTCAACAACACAGACTGATTTAATATTAACAACTCTGTTCTTCCTGTTTCCTGTTTACACTATGAACATTTCATCGTTTATACTGTATATTTTTCTTACTTGTCTTTGTTGTTAGAAAAAAACTAAAAATTGAGTTCAAGATCAAAGAAAAGTGGGAAAATATTCACATTGAAGTTGCTGAGATCTAAGTTTTTATATATTTTGCGTCAGAAAATCATTATTTATGAATTTTTTTTTACAGTTTTTTCTCACTAATCTCCTTTTAAACCGATCGTTTAACCACCCAGCTGTAGAGGACTTGTTGGTGTCTGGGTGTGTGGCATCATAAAGTAACTATACAGCTCAGCTCTAAACATCACAGGAGACTCTTAATAACAAAAGAAAACAATGATATTGAACTTTGATGATTGAAAGAGATCCAACATGTCCTTTTTTATTTAACTAAAATGTCTGTGTCTGTTCTCGTCTGACCTCTGGATTCAGTTCGTTACCGACACGTGTCCGATGATGCTGCATTTAAGACACTCAAGTGAGACTGACCGGAGTATTTACAGGATAAACTCCATTAACGAGGTGGTTCTGTACTGGGATCACTGGGATGTGATACTGAGACTGTGGGAAATGGTTTTTACAAACTTGACGTTTAATTTAAGGCCAATTGTCATTTCAGTTTCTCATCACACTTAAGTGCCTTTCTGGATCTTTCTACCTGTGTTTGATTTCTTTATTTTGGGGTGGGGGGTTCATACGCTGTAGTTTTTTTTTTTTTTAATCCATAGTTGAACTTTTTTTTTCTACTGTGTCTGGTGCTACTCTGAGAATGTTCAAAACTCTAATTCATCCAAAACAGATGAGAAAACAAGAAGCATTTTTGCTTTTGCTGCTGCTTTTTTTTGTTGGTTTATTTGTTTGTTTTAAATACATGAAACATCCAAAGCATCGTGATCGTGAAACTACACCAAGGGGAGTACAAAAAAGTAAAAAATAAAATAAAGACGTATATTTGAAGGAATATTTACACAGATATATAGATGTTATTTATGCCTAACCTGTGGACATGAGTGTGGATGAGTTTCCTGTGTCTGAGCTGTTGAATATTATCTTCTGTGACAAAAGTGTCAAACAGTCTGTTTGTGTAAAGATGAAGAAACAGAGATTACACACCTGTTCTGTTGACTTGTTTATCCCTGATACTTGATTTTACCAAGGTCCCTGAAGTAATCACCGAGGCCACCTTACTGTACGTCTGTAAAGAAACAACCACATCTGTCTCCCAGCTGGATTTCACAACATTAATTGCAAGTTTTTTTTGTTTTTTTTTAATTTCCACCTCTGAAACATGAACCAGAGTGAGACCTTTGCATTTCTGAGTTCTGGTAGTATTGATAATATATTTTTTCTTCATCTTTGTCATAAACACCTCCAAAAAAGAAAAAGCCGAGACCTAATTCTTTGGTATTTTTACTTAAAACCCCCTAGAAATTTCATTTATTCCCTTCTGGTTGGTTTCTGGGTGTGTGTCTGGGTAATAATCACTCATAGCAACCCTGCACATCAAAAAAACACTTTAAGTAAATGTTTTATTTGGTCAGGAAAACAATTTTTATCTAAAAAACATGAATCTATGATGTTGTGATCGTCATAAATCGCTTCATCCTCGTGATCAATGAACAAAAATTAAGACTTAGTGAAGAAATATTAATAAGTGAGTTAGAGAAGAAAAAAAAAGAAAATCAGTGTCTTTGTGCTGTGGCTTCAGGTTCAGTAGTAACAGTCTGATGTACAGGGTGTTTGTGCAGAGTGCATGTGTGGTGTGTTCACTTACTAGAAAACACAAACAGAAGAGGCCGGGGATGATACACAAAAATAAAAATATAAAGATATTGTTGAATATCTCAAAAGAAAAAAGACAATAAAAACCCAAACACGCTGCACTCTGATCAGTTTTAGTCTGAAGGTGTTTGTGTGTTTACAGGTTGTCAGAGTGAGGCGCTCTCTTCTTTTTTTGTATCATACTGTACATGGGGACAAAAGATGCTCTGATGCATGAATTTATTTTTCAACCAAAATTTGTCTGAGCAGATTTTATGGTGTGAATGACGTTCACAGGTTGATTTTTATACTGAGTTCACTCTGTGTGTGTATGAGTGTGTTATAGCCTGATTAAACAGATTAAATGAGAATTAATTTAAAAAAAATTGTGTGGTGTCTTTTTTCATTCAAGATCTTCATTAATTTGAAAGAGATTTAATAGAAGTCAAATTTGTCCAAATGGAGATGAAACAGGAACGTTTTTAATAGGCTACATACAAATATAAATACAGTATACACACATAGCCTATATGTGGCCCTTGCTAAAACAATTAATTTATTTTGATAACAATATAGGCTATAAATAGATTATATTAAAAAAAAAAAAGTTCAATATGTGTTCAAGGGCCCTAGTTTCCTTGACCGAGCGAAGTCTAAGCTCAGCGCAGCTTCGCCACGTCAACGGGGCGTGGACCAGGTCCATTTCGCAAGATTGGTGGGCCGCGCAGTCAGACTTAGACCAGCGCAAGCCCTCCCCTCGTCCCTCCCACCGGCGCAAACGGCAAAGAGGGAGGAGAGAGGGCGGGAGGGAGACAGGAGGAGGAGAGAAAGGCGTGGAGTGGGTTTGACACAGCCGAGTCAGATCTTCACCAATCAAATGAGCTCCTCTCCTCACCTTTAACTGCGCGGCGGGTGATGCGCGCTGCAAGTTTGTCATTTTATACTTGGACATGGACGGAGGAAACAGCGACGCCAGAGGCCGAACCTCTACCCGGAGGAAACAGCTGTGCGGTCCGGAGGTCCGAGCTCAGAGTGACCAATAATGAGTTTACTAATATACTTAACCAGGATTGATCTGATACACTGAGAACCGGTGCTCAGTGTAAGAAACAACAACTAATAAACTAATAAAGAAACTCACATTTATTCAAACTCTGTGTAAGCAAGATGAGAGGTGTAGCCTACACTAATCACAACATAAACAAACACCATGAAATCAGCGTAAAGGACGCGCTCTCTCTCTCTCTCTCTCTCTCTGTCCTCCTCTCTCTCTCTGTCCGTCTCTTTTTTTCTCTTTTTTTTCTGTGATAGAGAGTACTGTAGTAGGCTATATACTGACTATCTGATACAGAGGCTGTTGTGGTGGACTAAGAGAGATGATGATTTGTGTTTTGTTTTTCATTACGGCTGCGTGATGCGGTCGCTCGCTCTAATGAATTAATAAGTAAATAAATAAATAAAGCAATCATCACAAGGGCAGAGTAGTATCTCAACACGGCAGCGACATGCAGTCATCCACCCTCAGTCCTGCTTGGGACACCCACAGCTGCTTTTCAGTGCCAGTTCGTCCCTGCTGTGTTAATTCAGGTGGAGTTTCCTTTACGCGCCGACAGCCTTTGATCTCTGCTTTGATCTGACGTCAGATGTGACGGGACAATCTATATAGATATAAATTCACTGTTGATTCCATTAGTTGCATTAAATAGTGGTTATTGTGGATATTTATTGCATTGAAATGTGTCTGGAACTGTGTAAATCTGCCTGTGAGGTCTTGGTGACGTGTGTACACTGCAGGTCAGTCAGCCAAACTTCCACTGCACCTGCTGCGCTCCGCCCTGCGCTGAGACTAGACCTGGTTGGAGGTGGCGAGCTTTCAGCGCAACCTCGGCGGGACATTTTCGCACAAAACTTCCACTGCACCAAGCTGAATCTGTGACGCCTCCCCCTGCTGCGCGGCCACGCCTGGCTCAGCGCAGCGCGATCTACAAATCTCCCAATCTGACTTTGCGCTAGGCTGCGCTGGTCGAAACTTGCATTACACCGGCTGCGCTACCTTGCGCCACCTGCGCTGCGCCAGCAAACTAGGGCCCCAAGTGTTTAAAAATTCATAAACATGGTTGAAATACAGAACACTTAAAAAATGTAAAATAAGTAGGCTAATGTGTTAAAATATAAGTTATGTAGTTTCATTTCATATAAAGAGTAAAGTTCATGCTGATAAATGTAGGCTAGTGCTTGAGATATATGAGTCATTGTGTGTTATTAATGATGGAAATAACGGCGTTACTAATGGCGCACACACCCGCACCATTTAACTGGGATGGGTTAAATGTTTATGAAAACAAAACAAAAACAAACGGACGAACAGTTTATAGGTTGAAAAAGAGGCTAAAATACTAAACGTTTTTATTTGACATTGTTCACATTATTATTAATAATTATAAGTCGTAACGGTTTATCTGTCATCTACAGTGACGGGAACTCGTTCATTAGAGTTGGCTTGTTGCTGAGGCATCACCTTGGCAACACTTTGTGATTATATTTCTCCCCATTCTACAGCCATGTTGTTGTGGGATGTCAACATGTTTGATTTGCTAAGAAGTTCAGAGTGGTCAGTGAACGTTTTCGTGACACTTGTGTGACGAGTTAAAGCAAAGTTTTGTGTGCACGAGTCGCCAGAAACCGGAGCCAGCAACATCTTGTGTCAAATGTAAGTTAATTGCCGAAAGTATTTGTATTGTATTGTATTTGTGTTACATGTGTAATTATGGTGTTTAATGCACAACAACAGACATCAGTTATTGCATCAAGAGTTCAGAGGATTCACTGAAGGTTCAAAGTCCCAGTCTCTCAGTTCCAGCATCACTTTACCTCCTGATCAGTTCAGTTCAGTTCATTTCACACACACACACACACACACACACACACACACACACACACACACACACACACTGGACTCTTCACAAGATCTTTCACTCCTGAATCCTGCAGGTCGTTGTAGCTCAGGTCCAGTTCTCTCAGGTGGAAGGGGTCGTGGACTTCAGAGCTGAGACCAGAGAAGAACAGCTGATCTCTGACAAACTGCAGCCCTCCAATCTGAATAAAGAATAAAAGCAGTGAGTTGAGGACAAAGCTCCTTGTTGACAGCGTTCAGTGTCTCATCATCTGTTCAGAGCTGAAGAAGCTTCAGAAAGAACAAGTTTAGAAAGTCAAAGTCCAACAGCTGAAGCAACAGGAAGCAGGTTAAACAGTCAGAGAGAGAAAACAGCTCATTAATACAGTGTTTCACTTTCCTGAAGGGATATAGTCCAGAGTTTACTGGAAACGACATAATTTAGGACATTTTTACACATTTTTTACAGTCTAAACAGTCCTGTATTGAATTTGCCTGGGTTGCGCTCTCGCGTTCAAGCATGTGAACGTCAGAGCGCAATACAGGACTGTAGGCTGAAAAAATGTCCTAAATGACGTCGTTTCCAGTAAACTCTGGACTATATCCCTTCAGGAGACTTGGATTGTAGCAGACAAGTAGTGTGGAGGAATATTACAAGGTTTTTGTGTAGTTTTATGGACCTTTTTGTGTCGGCCCTATTGACTCTCATATAAAGAAAAAAAACAAATTATTCATTATTCATCACAGAAAATCAAGTTCTGAGTGAAAATCAATCAGTTTCAGTTGTGGATCAAAGATCTCAGATCTACAACAGTAACAGTCAGTGAACTGACCTCAGAGTCTCCAGTCTCCAGTCTGGACTCTCCAGAAAACCACTCAGATCCTTCAGGTCTGAATCCTGCAGGTTGTTTCCACTCAGGTCCAGTTCTCTCAGGTGGCAGGGGTTGGACTTCAGAGCTGAGACCAGAGAAGAACAGCTGATCTCTGACAACCTGCAGTCCTTCAATCTGAATGAAGATTAAAAGCAGTAAGTTGAGGACAAAGTTCAAGTCATTTAACCATATTATGTGTTGATTCTAGATTAATTATCTGATTTTATGTCAAGAAAAAACAGTCGTACTAGAAACATGAGACAACACTTATTTCAGATGTCATTAATCAATTAAATCAAAGTGAATGATTCAAGTTGTGAGTGAAGATCAGTCAGGTTCAGTTGTGGATCAAAGATCTCAGATCTACAACAGTAGCAGTCAGTGAACTGACCTCAGAGTCTCCAGTCTACAGTCTGGACTCTCCAGAAAACCACTCAGATCCTTCACTGCTGAATCCTGCAGGTTGTTTCCACTCAGGTCCAGGTGTCTCAGGTGGGAGGGGTTGGACTTCAGAGCTGAGCCCAGAGAAGACCAGCTGATCTCTGACAAACTGCAGCTCCTCAATCTGAATAAAGAATAAAAGCAGTGAGTTGAGGACAAAGCTCCTTGTTGACAGCGTTCAGTGTCTCATCATCTGTTCAGAGCTGAAGAAGCTTCAGAAAGAACAAGTTTAGAAAGTCAAAGTCCAACAGCTGAAGCAACAGGAAGCAGGTTAAACAGTCAGAGAGAGAAAACAGCTCATTAATACAGTGTTTCCCATTAGTTAAGGAGACGATGGCGGCCCCGACACAACAGGTGGATTCATGAAGTTATGGCTTTTTACTCAAGAAAAGTTTGATTCCACTAAACTCACAGTAACTATGAGTGTAGTTCACATCACCTCAGGTAAACTTCAGGTTATCTGTTTTAATACTCTGCTCTGTGTGTGTGTGTGTGTGTGTGTGTGTGTGTGTGTGTGTGTGTGTGTGTGTGTGTGTGTGTGTGTGTGTGTGTGTGTGTGTGTGTGTGTGTGTGTGTGTGTGTGTGTGTGTGTTTGTCAGCAGTGTGAGCGTGCACAAACACACCTTTCAAGTTGACAGTGAATTTTGATGGTTTCAGTGGAAATCTGTAGTTCACAGTTTAAGAAGATTTAACCTGAATTAAACTTCAATAAACTTAATTTGTGTTGATTCTACATTAACTCTGAGATTTTATCTCATGAAAAAAAAAAAAATCTTAATCACAAAAAATTGTGCAATTAATTAGTTGTATTTAATTGATCAACAGTCCTATAGGAATCATGAGACAACTATTTCAAATGTCATTAATCAATTAAATCAAAGCAGAGTCCTGCATCGGGTCGGATCCCCGCGGGTATCCGACGGGTAACCCGCAAAAACGGTGTTCAACGGCTGGATAAGCTGTCTTGTGAAAATTCACGGGTCGGGCACGGGCGGTACTCAAATGAACGCGGGTGGGTAAGCGGGTGTATGTGGCCTACAGAGGAAAACTCACGCGCAGCTGCATGAACCAGCGTAGCAAATCTTTTTTTTTTATCACTCACGGCAACAACAGAGCAGCATCTTGATGTAAATAAACGATCTTTGGCCGCTCGTGTGACCGCTCACAGCTTTCCCTGGAGTTTAGCCTGTCATGGCTTGACTGCTCGGCTTCTGGGTAAGCTACAAACACACCGATGGGATCAATGTAAAGGCCAAAGTGTCCTGCTTTCATTAAAAAAAGAATTACGTCGCTATCATTCTCCGTTCTGGAATTAGCCGCGAAAGAGTACGCCCCCCCCCCCCCCCCCCCCTCTTTTCTTTTCTTTTTTCTTTTTTCTAAAGAGTACGGCTGTACCCCGTTATCACCGGTGATGACGGCGATCTAACGGGCAGAGGGTCGGGCAACGGGTCTTAATATTGACGGGCGGGTCGGATCCGGGTTGTAGTCAGAAATAATCACGGGTGACGGGTCGGGACACGGGCTTAAAAACCAACGGGTCGGGCGGGCGCGGGTTTCCAAAATTGGACCCGTGCAGGACTCTGATTCAAAGTGAATGATTCAAGTTCTGAATGAAGATCAATCAGGTTCAGTTGTGGATCAAAGATCTCAGATCTACAACAGTAACAGTCAGTGAACTGACCTCAGAGTCTCCAGTCTACAGTCTGGACTCTCCAGAAAACCTCTCAGATGCTTCACTGCTGAATCCTCCAGGTAGTTTCCACCCAGGTCCAGTTCTCTCAGGTGGGAGGGGTTGGACTTCAGAGCTGAGCCCAGAGAAGAACAGCTGATCTTTGACAAACTGCAGCTCCTCAATCTGAATAAAGAATAAAAGCAGTGAGTTGAGGACAAAGCTCCTTGTTGACAGCGTTCAGTGTCTCATCATCTGTTCAGAGCTGAAGAAGCTTCAGAAAGAACAAGTTTAGAAAGTCAAAGTCCAACAGCTGAAGCAACAGGAAGCAGGTTAAACAGTCAGAGAGAGAAAACAGCTCATTAATACAGTGTTTCCCATTAGTTAAGGAGACGATGGCGGCCCCGACACAACAGGTGGATTCATGAAGTTATGGCTTTTTACTCAAGAAAAGTTTGATTCCACTAAACTCACAGTAACTATGAGTGTAGTTCACATCAACTCAGGTAAACTTCAGGTTATCTGATTTAATACTCTGCTGTGTGTGTGTGTGTGTGTGTGTGTGTGTGTGTGTGTGTGTGTGTGTGTGTGTGTGTGTGTGTGTGTGTGTGTGTGTGTGTGTGTGTGTGTGTGTGTGTGTGTGTGTGTGTGTGTGTGCATGCACACACTGCTGACACACACACAGCTGACAGTGAATTTAGATGGTTTCAGTGGAAATTTATAGTTCACAGTTTGAGAAACTTTAACCTGAATTAAACAACAACATTAACAACTTAAATAAACTTCATTTGTGTTGATTCTACATTAACTCTGTGATTTTATCTCAAGAAAAAAAACAATTATCTTTATCACAGAAAACTGTGCAATTAATTAGTTGTATTTAATTGATCAACAGTCCTATAGGAAACATGAGACAACAACTATTTCAAATGTCATTAATCAATTAAATCAAAGTGAATGATTCAAGTTCTGAGTGAAGATAAATCAGGTTCAGTTGTGGATCAAAGATCTCAGATCTACAACAGTAACAGTCAGTGAACTGACCCCAGAGTCTCCAGTCTACAGTCTGGACTCTCCAGAAAACCACTCAGATCCTTCAGGTCTGAATCCTGCAGGTTGTTGTCACTCAGGTCCAGTTCTCTCAGGTGGGAGGGGTTGGACTTCAAAGCTGAGACCAGAGAAGAACAGCTGATCTTTGACAAACTGCAGTCCTTCAATCTGAATAAAGAATAAAAGAAGTGAGTTGAGGACAAAGTTCAAGTCATTTAACCATCACAATTACTCCCTTTAAAATAAACTTAATGTATTGATTCTAGATTAATTGTCTGATTTTATGGCAAGAAAAAAACTATAATCTCAATCACAGCAAATTAATTAGTTGTGTTTAACTGATCAACAGTCGTACTAGAAACATGAGACAACACCTATTTCAAATGTCATTAATCAATTAAATCAAAATGAATGATTCAAGTTCTGAGTGAAGATCAGTCAGGTTCAGTTGTGGATCAAACTTCAGAGCTGAGCCCAGAGAAGACCAGCTGATCTCTGACAAACTGCAGCTCCTCAATCTGAGTAAAGAATAAAAGCAGTGAGTTGAGGACAAAGCTCCTTGTTGACAGCGTTCAGTGTCTCATCATCTGTTAAGAGCTGAAGAAGCTTCAGAAAGAACAAGTTTAGAAAGTCAAAGTCCAACAGCTGAAGCAACAGGAAGCAGGTTAAACAGTCAGAGAGAGAAAACAGCTCATTAATACAGTGTTTCCCATTAGTTAACAAGACGATGGCAGCCCCGACACAACAGGTGGATTCATGAAGTTTTGGCTTTTTACTCAAGAAAAGTTTGATTCCACTAAGCTCACAGTAACTATGAGTGTAGTTCACATCACCTCAGGTAAACTTCAGGTTATCTGATTTAATACTCTGCTGTGTGTGTGTGTGTGTGTGTGTGTGTGTGTGTGTGTGTGTGTGTGTGTGTGTGTGTGTGTGTGTGTGTGTGTGTGTGTGTGTGTGTGTGTGTGTGTGTGTGTGTGTTTGTCAGCAGTGTGAGCGTGCACAAACACACCTTTCAAGTTGACAGTGAATTTTGATGGTTTCAGTGGAAATCTGTAGTTCACAGTTTAAGAAGATTTAACCTGAATTAAACTTCAATAAACTTAATTTGTGTTGATTCTACATTAACTCTGAGATTTTATCTCAAGAAAAAAAAAAAATCTTAATCACAAAAAATTGTGCAATTAATTAGTTGTATTTAAATGATCAACAGTCCTATAGGAATCATGTGACAACAACTATTTCAAATGTCATTAATCAATTAAATCAAAGTGAATGATTCAAGTTGTGAGTGAAGATCAATCAGGTTCAGTTGTGGATCAAAGATCTCAGATCTACAACAGTAACAGTCAGTGAACTGACCTCAGAGTCTCCAGTCTACAGTCTGGACTCTCCAGAAAACCACTCAGATCCTTCACTGCTGAATCCTGCAGGTAGTTTCCACTCAGGTCCAGGTGTCTCAGGTGGGAGGGGTTGGACTTCAGAGCTGAGCCCAGAGAAGAACAGCTGATCTTTGACAAACTGCAGCTCCTCAATCTGAATAATGAATAAATGAAGTGAGTTGAGGACAAAGCTCCTTGTTGACAGCGTTCAGTGTCTCATCATCTGTTCAGAGCTGAAGAAGCTTCAGAAAGAACAAGTTTAGAAAGTCAAGAACCAACAGCTGAAGCAACAGGAAGCAGGTTAAACAGTCAGAGAGAGAAAACAGCTCATTAATACAGTGTTTCCCATTAGTTAACAAGACGATGGCGGCCCCGACACAACAGGTGGATTCATGAAGTTTTGGCTTTTTACTCAAGAAAAGTTTGATTCCACTAAACTCACAGTAACTATGAGTGTAGTTCACATCACCTCAGGTAAACTTCAGGTTATCTGATTTAATACACTGCTGTGTGTGTGTGTGTGTGTGTGTGTGTGTGTGTGTGTGTGTGTGTGTGTGTGTGTGTGTGTGTGTGTGTGTGTGTGTGTGTGTCAGTAGTGTGAGCGTGCGCATGCACACACTGCTGACATACACACAGCTGAAAGTGAATTTAGATGGTTTCAGTGGAAATTTATAGTTCACAGTTTGAGAAACTTTAACCTGAATTAAACAACAACTTTAACAACTTAAATAAACTTAAATTGTGTTGATTCTACATTAACACTGTGATTTTATCTCAAGAAAAAAAACAATTATCTTTATCACAGAAAACTGTGCAATTAATTAGTTGTATTTAA
This sequence comes from Trachurus trachurus, assembly GCF_905171665.1. Classification (NCBI taxonomy): domain Eukaryota; kingdom Metazoa; phylum Chordata; class Actinopteri; order Carangiformes; family Carangidae; genus Trachurus; species Trachurus trachurus. The sequence continues at coordinate 2,797,317 of NC_139906.1, forward strand.
TTGATCAACAGCCCTATAGGAAACATGAGACAACAACTATTTCAAATGTCATTAATCAATTAAATCAAAGTGAATGATTCAAGTTCTGAGTGAAGATCAATCAGGTTCAGTTGTGGATCAAAGATCTCAGATCTACAACAGTAACAATCAGTGAACTGACCTCAGAGTCTCCAGTCTACAGTCTGGACTCTCCAAAAAACCTCTCAGATGCTTCACTACTGAATCCTGCAGCTTGTTTCCACTCAGGTCCAGTTCTCTCAGGTGGGAGGGGTTGGACTTCAGAGCTGAGACCAGAGAAGAACAGCTGATCTTTGACAACCTGCAGTCCTTCAATCTGAATAAAGAATAAAAGAAGTGAGTTGAGGACAAAGTTCAAGTCATTTAACCATCACAATTACTCCCTTTAAAATAAACTTAATGTATTGATTCTAGATTAATTGTCTGATTTTATGTCAAGAAAAAAACTATAATCTCAATCACAGCAAATTAATTAGTTGTATTTAATTGATCAACAGTTCTACTAGAAACATGAGACAACAACTATTTCAAATGTCATTAATCAATTAAATCAAAATGAATGATTCAAGTTGTGAGTGAAGATCAGTCAGGTTCAGTTGTGGATCAAAGATCTCAGATCTACAACAGTAACAGTCAGTGAACTGACCTCAGAGTCTCCAGTCTACAGTCTGGACTCTCCAGAAAACCTCTCAGATCCTTCAAGTATGAAACCTGCAGGTTGTTTCCACTCAGGTCCAGTTCTCTCAGGTGGGAGGGGTTGGAGTTCAGAGCTGAGACCAGAGAAGAACAGCTGATCTCTGACAAACCGCAGTCCTCAAATCTGAATTAAGAATAAAAGCAGTGAGTTGAGGACAAAGCTCCTTGTTGACAGCGTTCAGTGTCTCATCATCTGTTCAGAGCTGAAGAAGCTTCAGAAAGAACAAGTTTAGAAAGTCAAAGTCCAACAGCTGAAGCAACAGGAAGCAGGTTAAACAGTCAGAGAGAGAAAACAGCTCATTAATACAGTGTTTCCCATTAGTTAACGAGGCGATGGCGGCCCCGACACAACAGGTGGATTCATGAAGTTTTGGCTTTTTACTCAAGAAAAGTTTGATTCCACTAAACTCACAGTAACTATGAGTGTAGTTCACATCAACTCAGGTAAACTGCAATACTCTGCTGTGTGTGTGTGTGTGTGTGTGTGTGTGTGTGTGTGTGTGTGTGTGTGTGTGTGTGTGTGTGTGTGTGTGTGTGTGTCAGCAGCGTGAGCGTGCGCATGCACACACTGCTGACACACACACAGCTGACAGTGAATTTAGATGGTTTCATATGGAGCTATTATTGTTGCAATATTATTTGCAAATGCGTATCTCAATCTGTGTATGCGTATTCAGATCTGTGTGTGCGTATTCAGATCTGTGTGTGTGTAATATGATCTGTGTGTGTGTATTCAGATCTGTGTGTGCGTATTCAGATCTGTGTGTGTGTATTCAGACCTGTGTGTGTGTAAAAAAAATCTGTGTCTGTATTCAGATTTGCAAGTGAAGACAAATCTGCAAGTGCATGCAAAGATCTGTGAATGTGAACACAGATCTGTAAGTGTACATAGATCTGTAAATGTGTAAACCGATCTGTAAATGCGTACTTAGATCTGTAAATGTCTGTCATCACTTACAACTCAGGCAGGAGCTCTCAATTGGCTGTGTTTTTACACGTGAATTTTGCAACACTTCTGCCGCGGCAGATCTGCTATCTGAAAATGTGTAGAAATGAGATTTGTCTGTGACCTCAGTGTTCCTTTGCCCTGAGCTCAGGCTCACAGGCTCACGTTGTTCACTTTGTACCATGAGAAATGTCGTTTTTACCGGTATTTCCTGTTTGATTGACGTGAGACGTACAACGCAATTCAGCGCACCGAAGTGCCCGCTTGTTCCTTTCTCCAACTTGTACAATGAAAATTGAAAAAGGAAGTCGAGAGCCGGAACCAGCCTTCAAAGTAAAAGCTCCGCGTTTTGATGGCTACAGCAACGGACAATTTAAAAGAAAGAAGAAGAAAAACTCCGAAACGAATTAAATACTTAATTCACAACAAATCGCCTCCTAAACGATTACCATTTACCCCAGTAAAAACGACATTTCTCATGGTACAAAGTGAACGACGTAATTGAATTATACTTAGTACACGGACCGCGGTAGGCTACTGCTACTGCAGCCAGGCAGCATGAGCCTGTGAGCCTGAGCTCAGGGCAAAGGAACACTGAGGTCACAGACAAATCTCATTTCTACACATTTTCAGATCACAGATCTGCCGCGGCAGAAGTGTTGCAAAAGTCACGTGTAAAAACACAGCCAATTGAGAGCTCCTGCCTGAGTTGTAAGTGATGACAGACATTTACAGATCTATGTACGCATTTACAGATCGGTTTACACATTTACAGATCTATGTACACTTACAAATCTGTGTTCACATTCACAGATCTTTGCATGCACTTGCAGATTTGTCTTCACTTGCAAATCTGAATACGGACACAGATTTTTTTTACACACACACAGGTCTGAATACACACACACAGATCTGAATACGCACAGATCTGAATACACACACACAGATCATATTACACACACACAGATCTGAATACGCACACACAGATTGAGATACGCATTTGCAAATAATATTGCAACAATAATAGCTCCATAGTTTCAGTGGAAATTTATAGTTCAGTTTGAGAAACTTTAACCTGAATTAAACAACAACTTTAACAACTTAAATAAACTTCATTTGTGTTGATTCTACATTAACTCTGTGATTTTATCTCAAGAAAAAAACCCAATTATCTTTATCACAGAAAACTGTGCAATTAATTAGTTGTATTTAATTGATCAACAGCATTAATCAATTAAATCAAAGTGAATGATTCAAGTTGTGAGTGAAGATCAATCAGGTTCAGTTGTGGATCAAAGATCTCAGATCTACAACAGTAACAGTCAGTGAACTGACCTCAGAGTCTCCAGTCTACAGTCTGGACTCTCCAGAAAACCACTCAGATCCTTCAAGCATGAAACCTGCAGGTTGTTTCCACTCAGGTCCAGTTCTCTCAGGTGGGAGGGGTTGGACTTCAAAGCTGAGACCAGAGAAGAACAGCTGATCTCTGACAAACTGCAGCTCCTCAATCTGAATAAAGAATAAAAGCAGTGAGTTGAGGACAAAGCTCCTTGTTGACAGCGTTCAGTGTCTCATCATCTGTTCAGAGCTGAAGAAGTTTCAGAAAGAACAAGTTTAGAAAGTCAAAGTCCAACAGCTGAAGCAACAGGAAGCAGGTTAAACAGTCAGAGAGAGAAAACAGCTCATTAACACAGTGTTTCCCATTAGTTAATGAGGCGATGGCGGCCCCGACACAACAGGTGGATTCATGAAGTTTTGGCTTTTTACTCAAGAAAAGTTTGATTCCACTAAACTCACAGTAACTATGAGTGTAGTTCACATCACCTCAGGTAAACTTCAATACTCTGCTGTGTGTGTGTGTGTGTGTGTGTGTGTGTGTGTGTGTGTGTGTGTGTGTGTGTGTGTGTGTGTGTGTGTGTGTGTGTGTGTGTGTGTGTGTGTGTGTGTGTGTGTGTGTGTCAGCAGTGTGAGCGTAGAGGATGTAACGATTCACTCAACTCACGATTCGATTCGATTCACGATTTTTTGTTCACGATACGATTTTCTCACGATTCTTTTTAGATCAAAAATGAGCTACAGACAAATTATGACCTAATAAAATGATCTTTTATTCATAAGAGAAAGATAGTCTGAAAAATTCACCTTTCATTACAGATACACTGCACATCTTCATTTATCACCTTTTATCACAAGTAAAACTGGTCTTATTTACAAATAGTCGTTCAATTAATAAAGAAAATCTAATAGGTTATGAACCAATTTCATTGGTCGATTGGTCTGAGAAAAAAACAAACAAAATAAACATTTGGAGCCTAGGCTTGTCAAAATTAAATCAAAATCAATATGACTGAACCGTGTATGAAAGGTTGGAGGGCTTTTAATTTGAAGGGCCACATACAGGAAGTCGTGACACTGTCAGCTTTTTTTCTTCTTTTTTCTACACGGCAGGTCCCTGCGTTTTTTCAGATGTTGTTACAGACTTGTCTGGTTTGGAGACTAGTCCGACCATGGATCTATTATAAGATAATATTATACATCCATGACTCCGACGTGAATTCACGTCGGCCGTCACTGCTGTTTTCAACGAGCCGCCGCGGTCTCAAAGCACTCCCAGGCTGTCAGTTGGAGCAGCAGTCCGCTGCAGTCAGAGGCAGAGCCTTGCAGCGCTGCATGCTGACCAACTCACCTCATCTACTGTGTTTATTGGTGATAAACAGGCATAATGTAATTAAAACCCGTGTTGAATCCCGGACCCAACACTGCCAGACTCATAAGCAACGAGCGACCGCGCGCGCGGGGGGGAGGGTTAGCACCGAGGGACAAGAGAGATAGAGAGAGAAAAGAGAGTGAATTGGTATGTGTGCGTGGCGGCGGCGTCTGGTGTCGAACAAATTAATCAACCAGTGACTTTTGGGATAATGTAAGCTACTTCTCACCAGAGACTTTGTTCTCACGCATCGCGATTTTTTTTTATTTTCACCGATGCGAGTCGTCACGCATTTGTATCGATTTTTAATCGACTCACGATGCATCGTTACATCCCTAGTGAGCGTGCACAAACACACCTTTCAAGTTGACAGTGAATTTTGATGTTTTCAGTGGAAATCTGTAGTTCACAGTTTAAGAAGATTTAACCTGAATTAAACTTCAATAAACTTAATTTGTGTTGATTCTACATTAACTCTGAGATTTTATCTCATGAAAAAAAAAAAATATCTTAATCACAAAAAATTGTGTAATTAATTCGTTTTTTGTTTTTTTTAACTGATCAACAGTCCTACTGGAAACATGAGACAACAACTATTTCAAATGTCATTAATCAATTAAATCAAAGTGAATGATTCAAGTTCTGAGTGAGGATCAATCAGGTTCAGTTGTGGATCAAAGATCTCAGATCTACAACAGTAACAGTCAGTGAACTGACCTCAGAGTCTCCAGTCTACAGTCTGGACTCTCCAGAAAACCACTCAGATCCTTCACTCCTGAATCCCACAGGTAGTTTCTACTCAGGTCCAGGTGTCTCAGGTGGGAGGGGTTGGACTTCAGAGCTGAGACCAGAGAAGAACAGCTGATCTCTGACAACCTGCAGCTCTCCAATCTGAATAAAGAATAAAAGCAGTGAGTTGAGGACAAAGCTCCTTGTTGACAGCGTTCAGTGTCTCATCATCTGTTCAGAGCTGAAGAAGCTTCAGAAAGAACAAGTTTAGAAAGTCAAAGTCCAACAGCTGAAGCAACAGGAAGCAGGTTAAACAGTCAGAGAGAGAAAACAGCTCATTAACACAGTGTTTCCCATTAGTTAACGAAACTATGGCGGCCCCGACACAACAGGTGGATTCATGACGTTTTGGCTTTTTACTAAAGAAAAGTTTGATTCCACTAAACTCACAGTAACGATGAGTGTAGTTCACATCAACTCAGGTAAACTTCAGGTTATCTGATTTAATACTCTGCTGTGTGTGTGTGTGTGTGTGTGTGTGTGTGTGTGTGTGTGTGTGTGTGTGTGTGTGTGTGTGTGTGTGTGTGTGTGTGTGTGTGTGTGTGTGTGTGTGAACGTGCGCGTGCACACACTGCTGACACACACACAACTGACAGTGAATTTTGATTGTTTCAGTGGAAATCTATAGTTCACAGTTTAAGAAGCTTTAACCTGAATTAAACAACAACTTTAACAACTCAAATAAACTTCATTTGTGTTGATTTTACATTAACTCTGTGATTTTATCTCAAGAAAAAAAACAATTATCTTTATCACAGAAAACTGTGCAATGAATTAGTTGTGTTTAATTGATCAACAGTTCTACTGGAAACATGAGACAACAACTATTTCAAATGTCATTAATCAATTAATTCAAAGTGAATGATTCAAGTTCTGAGTAAAGATCAATCAGGTTCAGTTGTGGATCAAAGATCTCAGATCTACAACAGTAACAGTCAGTGAACTGACCTCAGAGTCTCCAGTCTACAGTCTGGACTCTCCAGAAAACCACTCAGATCCTTCAAGTATGAAACCTGCAGGTTGTTGTCACTCAGGTCCAGGTGTCTCAGGTGGGAGGGGTTGGACTTCAAAGCTGAGACCAGAGAAGAACAGCTGATCTCTGACAAACTGCAGCTCTTCAATCTGAATAAAGAATAAAAGCAGTGAGTTGAGGACAAAGCTCCTTGTTGACAGCGTTCAGTGTCTCATCATCTGTTCAGAGCTGAAGAAGCTTCAGAAAGAACAAGTTTAGAAAGTCAAAGTCCAACAGCTGAAGCAACAGGAAGCAGGTTAAACAGTCAGAGAGAGAAAACAGCTCATTAATACAGTGTTTCCCATTAGTTAACGAGGCGATGGCGGCCCCGACACAACAGGTGGATTCATTAAGTTTTGGCTTTTTACTCAAGAAAAGTTTGATTCCACTAAACTCACAGTAACTATGAGTGTAGTTCACATCACCTCAGGTAAACTTCAGGTTATCTTCTTTAATACTCTGCTGTGTGTGTGTGTGTGTGTGTGTGTGTGTGTGTGTGTGTGTGTGTGTGTGTGTGTGTGTGTGTGTGCGCGTGCGTGCACGCACACTGCTCACACACTGCTCACACACAGTGAACACAGTGAACTGACCTCAGAGTCTTCAGTCTACAGTCTGGACTCTCCAGAAAACCACTCAGATCCTTCAGGTCTGAATCCTGCAGGTTGTTCTCACTCAGGTCCAGGTGCCTCAGGTGGGAGGGGTTGGACTTCAGAGCTGAGACCAGAGAAGAACAGCTGATCTCTGACAACCTGCAGCTCTCTAATCTGAATAAAGAATAAAAGCAGTGAGTTGAGGACAAAGCTCCTTGTTGACAGCGTTCACTGTCTCATCATCTGTTCAGAGCTGAAGAAGCTTCAGAAAGAACAAGTTTACATTAAAGCTACAGTGGTCGGAGCCTGGGAATTTTTGTACAAATTTAGGCAATTCTGCGTAACAAGAGACAAAATAGGAAAACACAAGGACATCGACATTACAATAAATGTCAGGCCCTGATTAAAGATTCCCCTGACGATGCTCAAGATTTCAAAGACAACATCAGATAAAGTAAGGAAGAGTAAGTGAACTGACCTCAGAGTCTCCAGTCTACAGTTTGGACTCTCCAGTCCAGCACACAGAACCTTCACTCCTGAATCCTGCAGGTCGTTGTTACTCAGGTCCAGTTCTGTCAGGTGGGAGGAGTTGGACTTCAGAGCTGAGGTTACGACTTCACAGTGACTCTCTGAGAGTTTACAACCAACAAGTCTGTCAAGAGAAAAATATCAAAGTCTGTCATCTTTAAAGAGTAAAGTAGTAAATTTACAGTTCATGCATCTGATGTAGGATGTGATGAACATCTGAGGCTTGTGCATTTTCTGTGACTGTTAAACTTGTGCTGGTCCTGAGCGTTTCATGTTAAAGTGAATCTTTGCTTCATTGTGTGATTTGATCCAGAGTCAGGATGAAGACATGTTGTTCAACAGTTTTAACAGAATGTATCATCATCATCTCTGGTTACAGACATATCCTTCACTTCTTTCTAACGCACACCTTCACACCTGTCACCTGAGTCAGTGTGGGCGGATTCTGAAGAGCCTGGCATGCATACAACATACAAACTTTTACGTCACCTAATGCACAGAGATTTCCCCCCAAAAAACGCTTGTTTGAACGCAGAATAAAAAGTGGGAAAGCAACGCTTACGCCACTTATGCGTTTTCTGTTCAGACCGTTTCCGTATGAACATAGCCTCAAACTGCACACAGCTGCCTCTGGAGACAGTCAAGTGTTAATACTATGGTTCATGTGTGACACACACTTTTTTTAAAATTAATTTAACAGCAATAAACAAACACCTTCAGAAAAAACACAACTGACCTGTAGCCTAATTGTTCAAAGTTAAACTAATGATAAGAATAAATGAAAACTGTGTTCATCTGAATTTGACAGATCTACTCACTCACTTGACTCAATAATACTGATCATGTCTGGACTCACCGAGCCTTCCTGCAGTTCCTCACAGCTGGGATCAGTCTCAGTCGTCCCTGATCTGATGTTTTGTACTTTATCAGGTCGAACTCGTCCAGAACCTGCTCTGACATCTGCAGCATGTAGGCCAGAGCTGAACACTGGAACACAGAGAGTTTCTTCTCTGATCTGTTCTCTGACTCCAGGAACTGTTGGATCTCCTGATGAACTGACTGGTCCTTCATCTCCGTCAGACAGTGGAAGATGTTGATGCTTCTGTCAGGAGAGATTTCGTCATTGACCATCTCCTTCAGGTAGAACATGGCAATCAGGATGGTGTCTTGATGAATGTCTGTCTGACCCAGCAGACCTCCTAACAGCCTCCGATTGGACTCCAGAGAGAGGCCATGAAGGAAGCGAACAAACAGGTCCAGGTGACCGTTTCTACTGCAGAAGGATTTCTGCATGGCTCTCTCCAGGAAGTCATTCAAGGATAAATCTCTGTCATGATTTCTAAAACGTTTTTTTGCTGAAGACCAGTCACTGTTAGAATTTTTCTCCTCCTGGTTTTCCAAGAACTTCTTGAGGACCTTTGTGTTCCTGTTGGTGAAACAGTGGAACATGTAGACTGCAGCCAGAAACTCCTGAACACTCAGATGAACAAAGCAGTAGACTGTTTTCTGGAAGATCACACTCTCTCTTTTGAAGATCTCAGTACAGAGTCCTGAGTTCACCAAGGCCTCTGTGACGTCCAGACCACACTGCTCCAGGTCTTCTTGGTAGAACATGATGTTTCCTTCCTCCAGCTGTTCCAACGCCAGCCTCCCCAGCTTCAGAAGAACTTCCCTGTCAGCCTCCGTCAGCTCCTGTGGACTCGTCTCATGTCCTTCACCGTACTTGTTCTTCTTCCTCTTTGTCTGGACCAGCAGGAAGTGTGAGAACAGGTCCGTCGTGGTCTTGGGCAGCTCTCCTCTCTGGTCTGTGGTCAACATGTGCTCCAGAACTGTAGCACTGATCCAACAGAAGACTGGGACTTGACACATGATGTGGAAGGTCCTGGACGTCTTGATGTGTGAGATGATTCTTCTGGACAGATCTTCATCACCGGACCTCCTCCTGAAGTACTCCTCCATCTGGGCATCAGTGAAGCCTCGGACCTCTGTTACCCTGTCAACACATGTAGGAGGGATCTGATTGGCTGCTGCAGGTCTGGAGGTGATCCAGACCAGAGCCGAGGGAAGCAGATTCCCCTGGATGAGGTTTGTCAGCAGCACGTTGACTGATGACGTCTGTGTGACATCAGACACAACCTCCCTGTTGTTGAAGTCCAGTGACAGTCGGCTTTCATCCAGGCCGTCAAAGATGAAGAGAAGTTTACAGACAGCCAGCTGCTCTGCTGTGACCTTCTGTAATGTTGGATGGAAAACATGGAGCAGCCTGAGAAGACTCAACCGCTGATCTCTGATCAGGTTCAGCTCCCTGAACGAAAGCAGAACCAGCAGACTGACATCTTGGTTCTCCAAGCCCTCGGCCCAGTCCAGAGTGAACTTCTGCACCGAGAAGGTTTTTCCAACGCCAGCGACGCCGTTGGTCAGAACCACTCTGATGGGTCTCTGATGGACAGGTGAGACTGTAGAGATGTCCTCTCTCTGTTGGACAGGTGAGACCGTAGAGACGTCCTCTCTCTGTTGGACAGGTGAGACCGTAGAGACGTCCTCTCTCTGTTGGACAGGTGAGACCGTAGAGACGTCCTCTCTCTGTTGGACAGGTGAGACCGTAGAGACGTCCTCTCTCTGTTGGACAGGTGAGAACGTAGAGACGTCCTCTCTCTGTTGGACAGGTGAGACCGTAGAGACGTCCTCTCTGTGTTGGACAGGTAAGTCTTTAAAGATGTCATTACACTTGATTGGAGTGTCATGGAGGGTCTTCTTCTTGGACGTTGTCTCCAGCTGTCTCACCTCATGTTGGGTATTAACCTCTTCACTCTGTCCCTCTGTGATGTAGAGTTCAGTGTAGACACTGTTGAGAAGTGTTCCACTTCCTTTACCACTTCCTGTTCCCTCAGTTCCTTCAGTCACTCGTTCACATCTGCTCCTCAGGCTGATCTTATGTTCATCTAAAACCTCCTGCAGACCACGATCTGCTGAAAGAGAAGAGACAGAGTCAGACTGAAGATAGAGAGTCTGACAATCTGATTTTCATCAGCTACAGAAAAACTACAGACAACAAAGAGAAGGTTTGAATCATCATCTTAAATGTCTGCAGTCCACCTCTGGTTCTGGGTCTTTGTCCACACTGGGGACAGGAGGGGGGTCCTGAAGAACCAGACTGGTCCCAGTCTGAGGTGAAGCACTGTCTGCAGAACCAGTGTCCACAGCTGGAGGAGACTGGATCCTTCAGGACGTCCTGACAGAGACCACAGCTGGACAGCTGCTGGTCCACAGAGACACCACTCCTCTTCCTCCTGTCAAGACATTTCTGTATCAACATATCACAGACACTGATCTATATCTGTGCTTTGATTGGCTGCCCACCTTAAGAGGGTGGGGCTTCAGTAAGTAAAGGAGCAGAGAGAGAGAAAGTAGAGGAAGACGAGTGGAGAGAGACGAGCTGAATGAAGACCTGGCTGACTCAATCTTGAGTTGAAAACAAACTCCCTGTTAGTTTGAGTCTCTTCAGTTCGTGAAACTCCATGTTAGTTTGTGCATCATCATCCTGAAAACTCAACACACTCAACTCTGACCCAGAGACAGTTTGGAGGTTTAAGATTTGTAGCAGCTCTCTTACTTTGACTCTGAGGGTCCAGGTCCTGAACTGAAGTCTAGAGGATAATGTTTGGACCGGTCACTCTTCATAGACGGACAGATGGATCCTGGAGACTCTGCTCTGTGTCTGTGCTTCTGACCTCTGCAAACATAAAAAACATGTTTATCAAATCAAAATCAAAATTGAGTAATGTACATTTTCTGTTTATTTTGTGGCTGTGAACTGAATCTCTAAGTCGTCACTGTTTAAAAAATAATTTATTGTTGTTGTTGTTGTTGTTGTTGTGTTCTTAGATCTGTTGTAGTGATTGGTCGGCCAAATTTTGGCCCCTGCTCCTTACACAGATGACCAAATTTCGTCATTGATATGTCAAATCTTCTCTCTTTTCTGCTGTGAAAAGGACAGGCTTTCTTCATTTTCCATAGTTGTTACATGCCATTATTTCAAATTAATACTCTACCGTGTAAATTCAATAATTTTTATTCAACTTCTGCTGTGTAATTGTAACAGTGGGAATTTAAACACACAAAAATGCACTCAAAGCAGGCACATTTTCAACAGATGCCACATTAGTTGACAACAAATCAACAGTGTGTTAGTCTGTCTCTAAGCCCCCGCCCCTCTGTCTGTGGCTCTGAACTCATTGGTTTCTATTGAAGATGTGAATATATGAAAATTTATGAAGAAAAGCGAATCTCCCTGCACAGCCACAGTTCCTCAGGTGCAGGTGGGTAGCAGGAGTGCGTAAATTCAATAGAAAAGGATGACCACCGCACACTGATAAGACTCTGCTGATATACTTTTATTATGAACAAAGCATTTCGCTTAAAGAGGAACTAAACCCCTAAACCACTTTTTTCTGCTGAAAACAAATATATTTGGGTATAAGGTAGTGTTGTCGGTTGATTCTGGTCCAACTTTTGACATTTTAGTCAAAATATTTCAATTTGGTGTATTTTGTAGTAAAAATGTAGAGTGACTGCCCTCTATGGGTTGAAACACGGCTATTACAATCGAATTTTTCTATTGGCTGAGATCGAGGCAGATGACGCTTTGGAGGCAGCTTTCGTCACCGGCCACCAGCTCCCCGACAAATCAGGCTGCTGCCTGCCGCTAACGGTTGCTAGGCACTCTAGCTGCTCTGCTGCGGCTAACGGCTGCTAACAGCTGCCTGAATGAGAATCGTTAGTAGTGCGGCCGGCGCTAACAAGCCGTTAACGAGCTAAGGAGCCCGCGGATCAGCTGTAGATGCACTGTGTCAGGGCTCCTAGTAGTGTCCACGCTACTAGTGCTGTTAGAGTCGCTCGTTAGTAGCTCGTTAGCGCTAGCAGAAGTGTCGATGTGTGTTTATTACTTTTTTTCTCTCTTTTGTGTGATTTCGCGGGTGTGAATGGGGCGCAGGGGGGAGGGGGGATCGGAGAGTGCTCCTGGAGCCCCGCCCATAATCAAGGCATTTTTTTAATTTCAAGCTTAGAGCACGTCATCCAAAACTGAGGGGTTTAGTTGCTCTTTAAGCGAAACGTATATCAGCGTTTATATCGTATATCAGCAGAGTCTTATCAGTGTGCGGTGGTCGTCCTTTTCTATTGAATATGAAAACTTATGTTATTGTATTTTACCAGTCACATCGACTGCAGCAGCTCAACACACTAAACTGTGATACAGAGACAGTTTGGAGGTTCACAGGTTTGTAGCAGCTCTCTTACTGTGACTCTGAGGGTCCAGGTGCAGAACTGAGGTCTGGAGGAAAATCTTTGGACCAGTCACTCTTCATAGACAGACAGATGGATCCTGGAGACTCTGCTCTCAGTTTGTGGTCCTGATTTCTGCAAACACAAAAACCATGTTTATCAAATCAAAACCAAAATTGAGCGATGCACATTTTCTGTTTATTTTGTGGCTGTGAACTGAATCTCTAAGTCGTCACTGTTTCAAAAAACTAACTCTGGATTCATATTGTTGTTGTTGTTGTTGTTGTTGTTGTTGTTGTGTTCTCACTAAACTGACACAGAGACAGTTTGGAGGTTTAAGGTTTGTAGCAGCGTCTTACTGTGACTCTGAGGGTCCAGGTCCTGAACTGAAGTTTAGAGGAACATTTTTTGACCGGTCACTCTTCAAAGACAGACAGATGGATCCTGCTTCATCCTCCTCTTCCTCCACTTTTGCACTCATATTCAGGACTTCAGTCAGTCTGAGAGAAAACACACACACACAGCACATCCGTTTATACTGTACAACTGCCCCTCCCCCACCCCCTTTCTTCACTAAAAAGTTTATGCATTTTCAGACGCAAGTCTTGCAACACACACACACAAATAGAACTGTACACACAGACACTATACAGCTTCTTTTTTCTCTCAGTGTCTCTGTGTGGACTGAAGTTCCCTGCGACTCTTCTTTCTTCCACAGTCCACAGCGACAAACTGACTCACACAATCTCACACTTAATAATTATTATAATTACGATGTATTGACACTCACCTGCCTCAGACTTCAGTTTCCCTCTTCATGAACCTGACGAAGGTCTCAGGACCGAAACGTTGTTCAGCTCAATAAATCTATGCAAGTGATGACAGTGTGCGGGAGCTGTTTCTAATGCTATAAAATGGTGTCTGAACTGACTGAACACTTTCACTTCCCTCCTTCTGCATTTACAGGAAATTACATAACCGCGAGTGTGTGTTGCTCAGTTACAAGTATTTTTTTTACATCAGTCATTATTTTAAATAACAACTAATGTACTTACAAGTCAATCAAATTGATAATTTACCCAAACATTACATCAACAATGTTGACAATTATTGTGATAAGAGAGAAGGGTAGTCACTTGATTCAGGTAGAATGGCGCCATCTCCTGGGCAGCTTTTGGTATTACAGCTGTATTAGCAGATGAAATCTGACTTTGGTTGAGGTAGAAATAACGGATAATGGAGGTGGGTTTGTGTGTGGCTGTGGTCCGACGGAAACAGAAATAAACACATTATCAAACATTAAACACAGCTACAGGAATAGCATCCTAAACCTATAATAATCACTGTAGATCAACTCCCGATGGAATAAATAATTGTGAGGTGAACAGAGCCCTTTGACGGCCAAACATCATAAAGACTGTAGTCCCTTTGTAACACACAACCTTGTAGGAAAGGTACAGGTAAGAAAATTGTAACACTTAAGAGGGATTTCACAATACCAGGACTTGTGGATTAGTGTATCAGATTCTACACTACAGGAGCACCGTGGAATGTGAAAATGAGACTCAGGAGGCAAAGGTTCAAATGTAAAAGTAATGCCGGCTTTAGTTAGAAAAATAATGAATTGAATAGAATAGAATAAGTTAAATAGATAAACAAATAGATAAGTTAAAACAAGACAAACAAAACTCTCTGACAAAACGAAACAATTAAAGTCCCTGTACGGAGCTTTTAACTAGATACGCAAAAGTCTCTGGTTTCTGCTGATGTGTCTTTGTTACCTACAACAGCAAATGAGCCCATCAGTGTGAAGATACGCTATTTCTAAGTAGTCTAATTCTATTCCTCTGGAAGGCATGGTCGGGTCGGACCACTGACGAAACGATACGAACAGATACATTACCTCATCCATATGCACGCTGCAGATAGCTGCTAAAAAAAAAAAGTTTTCAATGCAAGTCCCGTCTTCTTTCCGACATTTCCAAAACAAATCTCCAGGCGCCGGCCAGACAAATGTCTTCATGACAGTGGGAAATGCAGTCTTCATTCAGGCAAAACAACACCGCTTTCGTCCACAGGGGCCGCCAAAATCAACACTAAATGAAAAGTGTGTACAGGGGCTTTAAATAGATACTACATACAATAATATCACGCGAGTATCTCATTTAGCTAAATATTCTAATTTGTATGTTTCAATTTCAAATTTCAGTTTCTCTGATCCAATATAACAGTTTGTTGTTGGCTTATGCACCCAGGTCTACCTTTGATCCTGACGTGACCAATGTATGTAAGCTTTAAATCGACATCCCTTACTTTTTAGTTTTTAGTATGTTTTTATCTGAACTTTGTATTATAAGTATTATTTAACCTATTTATTGCACTCACCGCACTTTCTTTCTTTCTCTTCTTTTGGTGTATGTTTGCCATCGTTATAGTTGTATATTCTGGTGTGTATTGTATGTACAAGGCAGTTGTTTCTTCTTCTTGTTTCTTCCACTTGCCCAAGACAAATTTCCCTTACGGGGACAAATAAAGGTCATTTGATTTTGATTTGATTTGACACCAGAGAGTGTAGCAGGACCTGTCCAGTGACCACGGGATATCTGGTATTCACTTCACTCTAGAAGTGGGTGGCTCGCCATCGCTTCACTTCACTGGAAGGTCCAAACAAAAAAACACAAAACAAAAACCAAAAGAACAAAAAACCTGACCTGTCCAACAGACAGGGTCAGAGAAATATTAATACAGTTCATCTTATTCACAGTTACCATGGCAATGAAACAACATGCAATACTGCACATATTGGTTAAACTGTTTCTTGTAAATAACCCTTCTTTAACAGCTATATTCAGTATACAATCATGAACTACCGTAATTTAAGTACAAAATAAAACCAAATTATTCATTAAAACTAATATTCATGCTCACTGATCTCTGTGTTCGGCGGGGCACAGGTACAAAGCAGCTCTGGTACCCGGTATACGTTAGTCACAGGGGTTCTAAACAAAAAGTAAATTAATAAAACAAATGTACTTTCGGTAACATTACAAGGGAACACATCGTTCATGGATTATACGTTTACCTCGCTGCTGACAGCAGTAACAGACGACGGGGGAGTTGTCCACACACAGACACACGGAGCAACAGCTAAGCGCTAGCAGACGAGCGAACGGTAGTTAAAGGAATAGTTCACCCTAGAATGATATTTCGCTCATTATCTACTCACCCTCATGTTGACTAAGGGCTGGAAGAAGTTTCAGAGTCCTCCGTCCCTTCTCTGAGTTACAGGGGGTCTCGGCGTAGCAGTGCATTTCAATGCAACGGTTGCAAAGCGACACCGGAGCTCTTCGTAAAAAAAGACACACAAAAAAACATCCAAATACCTCCATGATGCTCGTATGTAATGTCCGTCTTGTGCTGAAGCCCCAAATTGCGTAATTGTCCCGAAAAAAATTAAATAAGTCTATATTTTAAGCTTGTTTGTAGCGGAAGCTTCTCGAAGCTCCTCTTCCTGGTCCGTCCAAATCTCGCGTGATTCGCAGTAACCGCACTGACGCCGGCGCAAATCACGCGAGATTTTGAGGTCTGGAAAGGTCAAATCGAGCCCTGGTAGCTGATGTCACAGTGTGATAAATAATTTTGCAGGACAACTCAAGCTTTTCCAGGACGTGTTTTCCATGACTGGAAAATTGGTTAACCGGGTTTTCCAGGACAACTGGGAACCCTACTATATTGCAACCCAGGCCCCACCGCGCAGACACATAAGACAGGTGTCACATACAGTACATACTAATGAACGCATACATATAAACACACATGTATTTGATAGGTCTGGTAAGCGCAACTTCACACAACTGCGGCATTACATACTACAGACGACAGCCAGGTGGATTACGAGGGTTTTATTTCTCCTGCAACACAGCAAGCAACACAACAATGCCATGGGTTAGCGTCAGTCTCGGGACAATCTGAATCATAGCAAGATCATCTCTCCTCTGTGCTCAGCTCAGCAAACAAAAAAATAACGAATCCTGATTATATAAAACAGAAACAAAAAAAATTACAGTGATTGTTTAGTGTATATTGATCTATAAAACATACATTAAATCCCATTATATGGCATGAAACTGAAGAACACATTCAACATTCACCATGAGGTGAGTATAAAAATAATTCACATGTGGCACACACACTAAATTCAAAGCTAATAAAACGAATGAGCCATTTAACTGAACGTGTAAAGAAAATCAGTTCACACAGGCATAATATTCAATAAAAACGTCATGAAAAATAATTGTAATATACAGCACATTACCTGCAACACAGCAATGGCATGGGTTAGAGTCAGTCTCGGGATAATCTGAATCTGTGAAATGAAAGCAATATTTAAGATAGGTTAGCTTCACTAACAGTCTCCAAACAACGTGTTATAGGCTACAACTCAAGTGTTCAACCCAATTGCCATAAAACACAACAAAAATCTTGCACAGTAAAATATTAAATATAAACCCATGAAACACTCAGGAAAATCAATAATTGTCCCAAACCATGCGAGAGGACGTCTTACCATATTTATCCAGGGTGAACCCCGTCCTCTCTCTCTCTGTCTGATGGGATTGACTCCGGATTATCTCAGAGAAAATAAAAACTGAATAAAATAATAAAGACTAAAACCACAGTCTCAGATCCGTGTAACTTTTATTCTGTGTGTAATAATAAAAGGAACATACAGTATATTAGATTGGCTCCTATTTGTTGACGTAATGTTGTAGTGATGTTCACAGATTAAATGAACTACAGACATGTTCCCTGGGTTTCCCAGTTATAAACATCATGATAAAACAAGAAGCGATTGTGCTAAAACACAAAATCTAAAATCTGTCTTTGACAACATTCTAGCACATCAACATTTGATTAGTATTTGTATTTGTAATTGAAAAGGTTATAGAAATAGCCTTGTAGTTACAAATACTTTTTTGTAATCGTTTTATTAGTTGTCAAAGTATTTCCATATAAAATGCACAAAATATATGAACAATTCAGTCAACCCTTTCCTGTATACAACAGTGCATAATCATCAAAAACGTTAACATAATACCACCCCACCCACAAGTTAATGTATATACAGTATATATAGAAGATGGTGAACATATTAATTGGGTCAACTAAAATTGGGAAATACAAAACCACAAGTACAAACAAACTAACCCTGTGAACCAATATCAGTTGTATGACACTATGTTTGATGGATATGGACAAAGTGTGTATCAAGTCAAAGATGGTTTTCCATTGTTGGTCCAGTGTTTCCCACAGGATTTTGGGAGATCGTGGCGTACTTGCGCAAGGTGGGTTAACACTGTACAATTACAGCAAATTACCGCGATTGAGCATTTATTAGCAGCCCAGCGCGACATGTCGATGTGTCCATGCCCCCTGTGGCAGCCTGCCATAGTGTCATTAATTAATGGGAAACACTGATTGGTCTGTTAAAACTGTTCCCAGGTCAGTCCCATGCTCACACTGTTGAGAGCAACACAAACACAAAGTGTCTCCTGAAGTGGAGCTGCAGAGGAGAGTCACGTGGTTCAGATGAACCCTGATGAGGCAGCTGTGGCTCAGGAGGTAGGGCGGGTCGTCCATTAACTGGAAGGTTCGTGGTTCGATTCCCAGCTCCCTCAGTCTGCATGTCGAAGTGTCCTTGGGCAAGACACTGAACCCACACATTCTCTTAGATGTATCATCGGCTATATGAATGTGTTTGAAGGATTAGCCCCCCAAGCCTGTCTGCGCACAGAGTTTATGAGTGAGTCTAAAGGCCTTTGCACACTGAGTCTGTTTTTGACGTCCGAAATTGCCGCACGTCAAAAATAAATTCGACCTCATGTTGTGTCGATCATGTTTACACACCAAGTCCAAAACTTTCGTCCGTCATAAAAGGTTTCGGAACAGGTTAGATTTAATAAGATTTTTCAGGATCATGGAAATTGTCCGTCTTCTGTTTACTGTGTGAGCTAATAATCAATATCTATCAAACTGGACCACTGACATCCTATAATAACCTGTTGAAGTGATCATGATAATTCCGCTGCTCATTAAGCAGCAGATCCCCTCGCTGTTGGCTCCTCTCAGCGTGGACACAATATTTTAATGTTTCTCTTTCATTTCTCTACAAGTGAGAGAACCACAAAGTGCATCACTGCGTGACGATTTTTGTCTCCCTCTCCGAAATTTGGAACACAGAATAAAAACGCATGCAAATAAAACGCAACGGACTCAGTATGCAAGGAGCCTGCACGTAATGTTTTTTGTCGGATGACGGATACGAAAAACGCATGCGAAAAAAACAGACTCAGTGTGCAAAGACCTTTAGTGAGTCTAGTCCAAGTGACTAGAAAAGCGCGATATAAGTGCAAATTCACCATCATTTAGCTGGCAGCCCAGCGCTCAAGGTCCTCTAAATCTGATTCACTGATGTCGCAGCTCTTCCCATCAAACATATTAGACCATGGCTTACACCTGTTGGAGAAGAAGAAGAAGAAGATGAAGAAGAAGAAGAGTCAATAAGTCAGTCAGTGATGCGGCACTGACTTCAGATCAGATGTGCAGCAGCTGTGCAGTGAAGCCTGCTTCCTCTCTGCTCTGATGTTAACATGTTGGAGTAGACACACTAAGACCTGAATGTGTCCAAACCAAACCTCTGGACAGGTGTTAAAGGTCCTACTTGTCTGGACAGAGGTCGTTCAATCACAGGCCACAGATCCCAATGTGAACCTCTGACTGGTTCAAGTGGTCACTGACACTCAGGAGTTATTTGTCTCCCTGTGACATCAGCTGTTAGCCTAGAAATCTAGCTGCACCCTCGCGGCAGCAAATCTCTTTGCTCCGTAGGTGGGTCTAGAAATGAGCCATAGGAACTTTTTGAGTCTCGAACACCATTTGTGTTCACCAATCACAGTGCTCCATGTGTTTAGAGAGTCGTTGGGCGGGCTTAACGCGATGGCGACATACTTGCGACGGTGAAAAACATGACAAGATGGCTTTGGCAAAGGAATCGTTTGAATAGACATGCTCCCTATCTACATCCTATACAGGTGTTTCATTCACCAAACTGTCTCCGTCTTTTCAAAACTGATTAGTTTTAGACTTGTCTGTTTCACTTTTACTCGTGAAAAACTGTGTAAGGATCATCATCATCATCATCGTTAGAAGTATTATTTTCATACAAAATATCAGCACAGATGACGCTGCCCCAATACTGACCTCACAGTCTCCAGTCTACAGTCTGGACTCTCCACAAGATCATGAAGATCCTTCAGGTCTGAATCCTGCAGGTGTTTTCCACTCAGGTCCAGTTCTCTCAGGTGGGAGGGGTTGGATTTAAGAGCCGAGACCAGAGAAGAACAGCTGATCGTTTCGGTTATGCCGTTCCCCAGTCTGAATAAATAATAATAATAGAAGTGAGTTGTGGACAAAGTTCAAGTCATTTTACCATCACAATTACTCCCTTTAAATGTGTTGATTTTTACATTATCTAATTTTATCTCTACAAGAAAAAAACAACATTAATCTCAACCACAGCAAATTAATTAGTTATTATCATTATTACTATTATTCATATTATTATTTTTATTATTGATCAACAGACCTACTGGAAACATGAGACAACAACTATTTAAAAATGTCTTTCATTCATTCAATGAACTGACCTCAGAGTCTCCAGTCTACAGTCTGGACTCTCCAGGAAACCACTCAGATCCTTCACTCCTGAATCCTTCAGGGTCCAGTTGTAGCTCAGGTCCAGTTCTCTCAGGTGGGAGGGGTTGGACTTCAGAACTGAGACCAGAGAAGAACAGCTGATCTCTGACAAACTGCAGCTCACCAATCTGAATAAAGAATAAAAGCAGTGAGTTGAGGACAAAGTTCCCTGTTGACAGCGTTCTCATGTCCTATAGATTCTTATCAGTCACGTGACGTTTTTGTTGGGAGCGCCATACTGGGTACAACTGGGGACTGAGGCACAGCTATGATCATTAGACTGTATGGGCTTTGATGAAGGATGTCTTAGTCTTTATTTCTCCATAACCACAGACTAACTCTACATTATCCCGCTTATTACACGGCTTAAGAGTGAAATTATTAATTTCAGATGTAATGTTGATCAAAATACGACTTTTATCGATTTTTAAATTGCATCATTTAGCGAATCTGCAAGTCCAGTCACTTCTCTGCAGGTTTCCTCACCAGCCTTGGTCGTGTGCATTTGTTTTCAATGAAGCCTTTAATAATCAATCAGCGGATCGATAAATTATCATATACATGTTACAGTGTATGTATTTGTGTAGTCGTATCTGTCATAAACAAGAGATTACGGTCAGAGACGTAAGGACTTTGTTACGGTCGCGGACTCGTGGTGCCACAGACGCTCTGACAGAGACGAGAGGAGAGCTGCTGTGTTTCCAGCAGCGATGTGGAAGGAGCCTCCACTCTCTCTGTAACAAGTTACTAGTCATTTATCTAACATCACTATTAGTCCGAAGCTGTTTAATGACGGTAAAAATGAAACAGAAAGTAAATATCCTGCATAGTTTCTCTCATCTGTGCTGTGCTGATCAGAGCGGCGTCCCTAGCAACAGTGTATTTTACTCAGCAACGATCTGTTAAACAGGAATAACAGACTGTAAAATGCAAAATCAGGATGTAAATAAATATCAGAAATATCAATACATTATCGGAATACGACATTGAATAGAGCCATGTAATAAAAAAAGGTTTATCCACTCTTTTTGTGAGATTTGACTGCCTTTGTAAGTCGGTACCCAAGATGGCGCTGTGACCGGCTGCGACCACTGCGTGACGTCACGAAATGTTTTGAGACTGAATTCAGCAGAGTCAACATATGTTCCTCTGTCCACAATAGTACAATAGTACAATAGTAGCAACAGTGAAACGATCTTCATTATGGTGTTGTGATCACTTTCAAAAATTCTGCCGTTCCTCTCTCTTTACCCTGGTGTTTGGCTGCACTTTGTATAAAAAGAGTTGAAAACGTCTGAGCGCAGATCCACTGATCCAGAGCACAGTGGATGGCCGCTCAGCTGTAGCAGCATGTGTGCTTTATAATGGCAAAAAAAAATTGACGATCATCCTCTCAATTGATGATAGAGGATCTGGTTGCTGATCAACACAAGCCTAGTCACAGACATTCGATAGAGCATTTCAATCATATCAGTTAATAGTAGGGATGTGAACGGGTACTAAAATATGTACACGTGTAAACTGTGCAATTTTTTCTGTTTAAACATGTACACGGTTCAGGACTGCTAGAGGTCGTTATAGCCTTATTTTTGTTTAGTCTGATGTCAACAAGTGAGCCAAACTAGAGACTGGCTTTGACATTCAGAGCACTGGGGAGAAATCACATTGCGTCAACACCCCCGTGGGCCTTCATGATAATTTAACAGTCGGATTCCCCTGGTCTGCACCAGTTGAAGCTCTTCATCCACATCTGGTGGAAGCATACATGATGGATCCGCATCCAGTGGAATAGTCAGCTGCTCTCTCAACTGTACTATCTAATAAAGGCATGATAAAGCCGGAAAAATGTCTGCTCTCTTACACTGTTGACTACCTGGTCTACAAAATTAGAGCCCATAGACCTGGGTTTTGTTATCATTACAGAAAATTGTGCAATTAAATAATTATTGTTTTAACTGATCAACAGTCCTACTGGAAACATGAGACAACAGCTATTTAAAATATCATTCGTTCATTAAATCAAAGTGAATGATTCAAGTTCTGAGTGAAGATCAATCAGGTTCAGTTGTGGATCAGACGTCTCAGATCTACAACAGTAACGGCCTGGATGCACTGCCCGTGGGACGGAAGCACAGCGCCCTGGAGCGGGGGCAGTTTCCAATCGGCACTTCCCGCATTGTGGAGCAGCACGTCCACGGAGGCTCATGCGCTGCAGCGCTTCAGTTCGGCGTGTCTTCTACTTTTCATGCGAGCATGCGTCAAGCTGGATAGAGCAGATCGTACCAGACAGGAAGTCGGGCCCAGAAAAAGCGAGAGAATCTGGCCAATTTTCAAGATAAAATAAATGATGATTAATGAAGGTGTTGCTTGTCTGTCAATAAATATTTGTCAGTTGGGTCTACACACGAGAGATGAACACACACACAGAGCGACAGAGATTCATAAATCTATACAGAAAGAAAGATGGAGACGGAGTACAGGTACAGACGAGCAGAGTTGATGTTTGACCAGCGCAGTGAGAGCAGGAGAAGTACGCTCCCTATGCGACCGGCTAAGCACCTGCGAGGACGGGAAATGACGCAGACAGTGCGGCCGGGCTATAAGTCAGTGAACTGACCTCAGAGTCTTAAGTCTACAGTCTGGACTCTCCAGAAAACCACTCAGATCCTTCACTCCTGAATCCTTCAGCTTGTTTCCACTCAGGTCCAGTTCTCTCAGGTGGGTGGGGTTGGACTTCAGAGCTGAGCCCAGAGAAGACCAGCTAATCTTTGACAAACTGCAGCCCTCCAATCTGAATAAAGAATAAAAGCAGTGAGTTGAGGACAAAGCTCCTTGTTGACAGTGTTCAGTGTCTCATCATCTGTTCAGAGCTGAAGAAGCTTCAGAAAGAACAAGTTTAGAAAGTCAAAGTCCAACAGCTGAAGCAACAGGAAGCAGGTTAAAACAGTCACATAAATATTCATAAGAAGCTGCTGCTCCTCCAACACAGACACAGTCCACCTCCACCACTTCACCAGCGCCACTTGTGGCTCCTTCAATATAAACTCATGTTGTGCTGCCATATTTATCAGAGATTAACTGATGATGCTCAAGTTTTGAAAAACAAAATTGTTGTGGATCAAAGATTTCAGATCTACAACAGTAACAGTCAGTGAACTGACCTCAGAGTCTCCAGTCTACAGTCTGGACTCTTCAGAAAACGACTCAGATCCTTCACTGCTGAATCCTTCAAGTCGTTGCAGGTCAAGTCCAGGTGTCTCAGGTGGGAGGGGTTGGACTTCAGAGCTGAGGCCAGAGAAGAACAGCTGATCTTTGACAAACTGCAGCTCTTCAATCTGAATAAAGAATGAAGAGAAGTGAAGAGAGGAGAACGTTCCTTGTTGATAGTGTTGTTATTATGGTCTATGTTCTACCAAAAGGCAAAATACATTGTGCTGCTAATGCCATTTCAGACTGGGTGTAAATGTGGCACATGGAAAGATAACTCACTTCACACTTGCTACACCAACAAGTTGTGGATCAAAGACCTAAATCTACAACAGTAACAGTCAGTGAACTGACCTCAGAGTCTCCAGTCTACAGTCTGGACTCTTCAGAAAACCACTCAGACCCTTCACTCCTGAATCTTGCAGGTTGTTTTCACTCAGGTCCAGTTCTCTCAGGTGGGAGGGGTTGGACTTCAGAGCTGAGCCCAGAGAAGAACCGCTGATCTTTGACAAACTGCAGTTCTTCAATCTGAATAAAGAGTAAAAGCAGTGAGTTTAGGACAAAGTTATTTGTTGACAACGTTCAGTGTCTTATCTGTTCAGAGCTGAAGAAGCTAAAAAAAAAGGCACTTCACCATCATTAGTTCTACGCGTGGTGAGCAGTGAATAAACTACCATGATCTCCCGGCACCATCATTCATTGGTGTAAACAGCCAGACCGCCTTGCTTTAGCTTACCGGCTAACTCTGTCAGCATGATGGAGCATTATCTCTTCCAGTGCTCGGGTTCAGCCAGATTTCGATGACAATGTAAACACAACAATTCCTCCTGCTATGCTGAGAAGCTGTCAGTCTGACGTAATCAATTTTGTTAATGAGAGAGTAAACATTTCCTAGCATGAGTGTAGACCATAGACTGTAAAAAGAATGGACGTAGCGTCCGTGACGTCACCCATTGGTTTTGGGGAGTCTGTTTTGTGCCGCTACTACGGGGGTTAGAACCGCGCCATGTTGGATTCTACTTGCCATATTTGGAGCGGTGCGGCCGTTGGCCGGCCGAGGGCCCGCCCACTGGCCTCGTAGCAGCGGTCGCCGGACCTGTCACTCAACGGTTCTGCGCCCTGATTGGCCAGAACTTTAACCCTAATAATAGTAAAACGGTAGAGTTTAAAAAAAATTCACCCCCCTCAGAGTGTGTGCGGGGGTAGAAACTATCGATTGAGACCAAAAAAATGAAATGTACCAGGCTGTAAATATGTTTTTTAAAGCTGTAAAATCGGCTATTTTAACATGGGGCTCGATTGGAGTTGCTCCCTTCTGGAGCCAGCCCCCAGCGACAGCCGAGGGGATTGCAGCTTTTTGAATGCGGAAGTGAGCTTCACTTCTCAGACCGACAACTGCCCCCTTGGTGTAGACTAGGCATGGGCAATTACCAGTTTCAAGGTATACCATAGTATGAAAAAGTCACGGTTTCAAAACCACTCAAATTTTACGTCATACCATTCCTGCGGTATGAGCCATTTTTTTTCCCCCAGGTCATATGTGCAGCTGCAGCACAGACTTTCACGTGTGGCACTGTAGCGCTGACTGCCACACAAACACACAAAGAGTGAAAGCTGCGCGCTGGATTCAAACTCCAAACTTTATCAACTAAATGTTGACTCTCCAAACATGCAGATCGATGCTGATTTAACAGACGCGTTTCAGGCACAGTATCGAGGGAGCCGACAGCAGTCCGCTGTTGTTGGTGTTACCTTCCGTCCAGTGGTGTGGCTCAGGTTACAGAGACTTGGGTTTGTGACAACACTGTTTGACCGGACGTGTTAAAAGGATGACAAGGAGTTGGTCACTGAACCTTAATTTATTACAGGAACGTACAGTGATTGTCGGCCGTAACCGCGACAACAACAACAACAACAACAACAACAACAACAAACTTATCCTCTTGCACACACACATTAGCAATCTGTAACACTATGGGCCGGATTTACTAAGATCCCAGATAGCGGGTGCTATATTGTTTGCGCCCGCTATAATATTGCGTGTTTGGTTAGTGCACGCAAAACAGGTGATCTACTAAGAGTAACCCGCTAAATGAAAACACGTGCAAACCGCAATATGTAAATGAGGGTTTTGCGCGTCGTAATCGTTTCCGCCATGGAGAGAGTGGACAGAGAGCTGGACGGACAAAGGGACAGAATGACATTTGATCCGATGCATACAGTGACAGCACGTGTGTTCATCTCTCTCGCGCTCTGTTTAGATAAATAAACACAAATCGCTACAGGGCCCAACTCACTGACGAACAGGCAGCAGCTGCCGCGACAATCACGCACCTATAATATGTGTGTGCCGCCCATGATCCAGTGGATTAATAGAGAGCTCAGGTGGGACACACGGATCTAAACGCTCTGACCACTGACCAGAGGGATCAAACACGGGTGAAGACAGCGGTGACGTGTCTCAGTCCGGGACCGGGACTGAGAGACGGAGCTGAGCAGCCAGGTGAGAGGAGAGGAGAGGAGAGGAGAGGAGGGGAGCGCACTGCAGGACAGACGTGCCCCGTGCGTAACGGCGCGTTTAATGACTTTTAACACTGCTGAAAAACTGTTACAAAATTACCCAGACGTGAGGAAATGCAGAGATGTAAGATCACGGGGCTCTGACAGGTATCAAATCAATAAACGCATAAGTTTTGGCGAAGTTGTATCAGTTAGTACATGGTTTTCAGACGTGGTGAATAAAGACGCAAAAACAGCCACCGTGTAGCATACCCTCCGAAAGATTTAGGACTCGACTGGTGGTTTTCAACATTTATTTCCATAAACCATTCCGTAACCAACTCGTTGAATACCAACGTGAGAACTTGTGCCTCCTCGGGGGGTTGCTATTTCCAGTCCTTTATTGTTCATTTACCGCAACTCTTTCATTGCCTCTTTCTCCTTTGTTTACCTTAACTTATTACTTTGCCGTTAACTCGTTCCGTATCACCTTGTTTTTTACCGGAAGACACAACATAGCCAGGAAGTGACATGGTAGGTTAGCGATCTCTTCAAAATAAAAGCTCATTACAAATATAACCTTCAAAACGGACAATATGCATATAAAAACCAGATGAATGACATTTTACTATAATGCACTCCAATCACGAAATATATTTATGTAACGAAATCATGTCACAATGCATTTAAAGTAACTTAACTATTAGTTTTTAAAGATTTTAACTTATTTAACCATTTTAGCAGTACAAGGCTGCCCTCTTGTGGACAAAATGAGTAACAGCAATACATACAACCAAAAAGTGGTCTGCTACACTCCCACCAAAATGATTTGCGTTCCACATTGAATACTGTGAGTGTGAACTAAGAATAATTTTCTCAATAAGAGTGTCATTGTCTTTGTGTAGCCACATCTTAAGAAGCTTCAAAAAGCAGAACTAACTTCTGCACTGGGCGTTCCAATATTGAAGGTTTGGCAAGACGCTCACCCTTCTTGCTCAGATTCTTATCTCCTACTGAGATTTTCACTCTTCTTACAAGTCCATCCTTGCCGCTGACAGTCTCTATGACTCTTGCGAGTCTCCATTCACCTCTGGGTAACAGTTCATCTTTGTCCATCACTATATCACCCACCATTAGATTTCTTTTTGGCGTGTGCCACCGCTGCCTTGTGGTGATATTGTGGAGATATTCTCGTTTCCATCTACTCCAAAACTGTTCCAATAAAAACTGTACACGACGCCATCTCTTTGCTCCGTACAGGTCCTCTCTAGGGAATGTGCCTGGTGGAGGAAGTGCTGTACTGGACTTCATGTTGAGGAGATGATTGGGGGTGAGAGGTTCAAGGCTGTCAGGGCAGTTCAAGTTATCAACAGTGAGAGGTCGGCTGTTGACTATGGCCATGGCTTCGTACAGTACAGTCCTTAATGAAGCATCGTTGAGTCTGCCTTGAGAAAGAGACAGGGTAGAGCTCAGAACACTTCTGACAGTCTTTATCTGGCGCTCCCACACGCCCCCTGCGTGACTGGAGTGAGGTGCATTCATGATGAAATCACACTGTTTCTGTGACAGGAATGTGTTCAATCTTTGTGTGTCAAGTTCTTGTAAAGCTGTCTTGAATTCATTCTTGGCACCAACAAAATTGGTGCCCTGATCACACTGAATTTGACGGACTGCACCACGGAGAGCAATGAAACATCGCAGGGCGTTGATGAAGGTGTCCGTGGACATATCCTCTAACATCTCGATGTGAATGGCTCGTGAGCAAAAACAAGTAAAGAGCAGGCCGTATCGTTTATGCTGTTTTCTTCCCTGTGTTGTCATGAAAGGGCCAAAGCAATCCATACCACAGTGTGTGAAAGGAGGGGAGGGTTCGACGCGTTCAACAGGTAAGTCACTCATTCTTTGACCCTCTGCAGCTCTCCTGAGTTTACGACAGATCACACACTGATGGATGTATGATGTTACTGCTCTGCTCATTCCAGGAATCCAATATCCACTGGCTCTGATTTCATTTACTGTGAATCCTTTTCCTTGATGTTTTGTCTTTTCATGGTTGTGAGCTATTATTAACTTTGTCACATGGTGCTCTTTAGGAATGACAATTGGATGCTTGAAGGAGTCAGTGAGTGACGAGCGGCGGAGTCGTCCTCCCACCTTGAGGAGACCGTCTGTGTCGAGGAAAGCATCAAGGTGGTGTAATTTGTTGCCACGCTGTAGTTGATTACCTTTGCTCAATGATTTGATTTCCTCTTCATATGCTTGTCTTTGCAGATCCTGGATTATGACACGCTCAGCACTTTCTCTTTCACTCACTGTTGAAAGAGCATGTGATGTGATCTTTTTGACTCGTCGAAGCAGGCGGGCTACAGCTCTGGTAGCTCGGGACCATGATGAGAACTTGGACAGGCGGTCGACAAGACTCATTATTTCTGTAGTTTTTGTTTGCAGGGCTTGTGCCTTTTTGACTTCTGGATCCCCTATGGACAGGTCTGGCACTGCATCATTTTCCATGGGTAACTCCTTCTCCCAGAGAAACATAGGGCCGGTGAACCAGTCAGATGCAAGTAGTTCATTTACAGTTTTACCTCGGGATGCTCCATCTGCTGGATTCTCATCCGTAGGGACGTAGCGCCATTGCTGTGGGTCTGTACAGTGGCGGATCTTCTGAACCCGGTTGGCTACAAAAGTGTGAAATCGCCGTGCATCGTTATTTATGTAGCCTAACACCACCTTTGAATCAGTCCAAAAGTATTCTTTTCCATCAACAATTCTCAATTCTTCTCGGAGCATGTTACTGATGGAGACTGAAACCACTGCTGCAGTTAATTCGAGCCGTGGTATTGTGGTCACTTTTGTTGGAGAAACACGGGCCTTTCCTATCACCAGTGAGCAGTGAATCTCTCCTTTCTTGTTTTTGACTCTCAGATAAGAGCATTGCCCGTATCCGCTTGTGCTCGCATCTGAGAAGTGGTGTAATTCAGTCTCTACAACTTCTCCAAAGTCAGCAGGTAAGTAACAGCGATTGATGTTTATTTTCTGTAGGTTGGTGAAATCACGTTGCCAACTCTCCCACCGTGGTTTTAACCTCTCTGGCAGGGGTTCATCCCAACCAGTGCCCTGGTTGCACATCTCTTGGAGGATTCTCTTTCCATTGAGGACATATGGTGCGAGGAAGCCGAGAGGATCATATATGGAAGCGACAGTAGATAATATGCCTCTCCGTGTGGCTGGTTGGTCCTTTAAGGTGTTGTTGAATCTGAAGCTGTCCTCTTTTATGCTCCATTGAATTCCTAAAGCTCGTTCCAGTGTGTCATTGAATGTTAAGTCCTTTGTGTTTGTCTCTGTTGCACACTCTGATGGGGGCAGGCTCTGCAATACAGCATGGTTATTTGACACAAATTTGTGGAGACGGAGACCACCTTTGCTGCATATCTCCCTTGCCTCCTGTGCCAACTGAATGGCTCTTTTCACATTGTCTGTACTTGTCACTCCGTCGTCTACATAAAAGTCTTTTGCAACAAATTGTGCTCCTACTGGGTGTGAGTGGCTGTGTTCTTTAGCTAAGTATTTAAGTCCATAATTTGCACACCCAGGGGATGACACCGCACCGAAGAGGTGTACTTTCATGCGGTACTCCTGAGGTTGTGTTGTTGTATCTCCATCCTTCCACCAGAGGAACCGGAGGTAGTTGCGGTCTTCCTCTTGGACATGAAATTGGTGAAACATTTTCTCTATGTCACATAGAAGAGCAATGGGATGCCGTCTGAACCTTATAAGGATACCTGTCAGATTATTGATCATGTCTGGTCCTGGGAGCAGGTGTTCATTTAAGCTTGTGCCACAGTATTTTGCAGAGCAGTCGAACACAACACGCAATTTGTCAGGCTTCTGAGGGTGATATATGCCATGATGTGGAATATACCACCGCTCACCTTCAGTTCCATCTGCGGGCACTTCTTCCACGTCACCTCTTTCTATGATTTCCTTCATGTATGTTGTGTAGTCTCTTTTGTATTTTTCATCCCTGCTGAACTTGCGTTGAAGATGACTGAGCCTGATTTCAGCGAGTCTTTTGTTGTCAGGTAGGGAGGGCCGTTTTCTGAATGGAAGAGGCATCTCGTAATGTCCCTGGGCATTTTTCTTTATACCATCCTTGAGTGTGCTCAGGAACATGAGGTCCTCTTGTGAGACAGTTTTGTCATCTCCTTTCGTGTCCTTAAAGTCTGACTCCAGGACGCTGATTACATCCATCGGCGTTACTGGAGGAAGTTCCTTTACCGTGACTCTGTGACACAGGCTGGACTGTCTTTCATTAAAGCCAGGTGTAGAGCAGCCCACAATGCTCCACCCCAAGTCTGTGAGGACGGCGTAGGGCTCATTGTCTGCTCCATCAATCAGTTGTCTGGGTTTTATAGCTCTTGGACAGTTATACCCAATGAGGAGTCCGACACCACAGCTGAGGAGAGGGGGTATCTGATCTGTGATTGCTGCTAGGTGAGGCCATTGTTTTGCTGTTTGATGGGTAGGTATGTTATCACGGTTCATGGGGATACAGTCTTTTGTGTATGAAGGAGGGAGATCAATGTAAATGCCTGAATTGTAGCCTCTGACACGAAGTCCTTCTACTCTTTCACTTTTCATTATCATGCTCTCTCCTAGCATAGTAGTGAGTTTCAGTTGTACAGGGAAAGTGTTCGGTTGTAATTCATCACTTACTTCTCTCTCTATGAAGGTGCTGTCGCTCTGGGTGTCCAGCAGTGCATAGACGAGCTGTTCTTTGGACGGCTGGGTGGCAGAGGAGATCCACACAGGGACAATCATGGAGGTGCTGTATGACTGACCCTCTTTAGTGACACAGAGTGGGCTAGCTGTCACAATTTCATTTGAACAGTTTGAAGCTGTGTTCACATTTGCTGTAATTTTCCTTCTTTCCATGCTTACAGGTCTGTCTTTCTCCTCATGTCCTTTGTAATTTTCATCATGTAGACAGGTGGGATGTCTTCCCTTGCACAGATCACAGGTGTGACGGTGACGACATTCCTTGGCGCTGTGACCTGGTTTGACACATCCATAGCACAGTTTATTGTCTTTTATGAATGTTCGTCTTTCCTCGAGGGATTTTTCTTTGAATTTTGAGCACTTGGACAGTTGATGCTTGTCATCTTTGCACCACATGCAGGGAGGCTTTTCTTTTACATAGTTTGGCCTTATGTTTTCAGTGTTTGCATTTGTTTGAGTGCTGAAGACACTTACTTTGTTTCCCTTTGTTTCATTTGTGTTTCTTTTGACGTAGGATGAGCTGGATGAGTGTAAAGCATGCAGGGAAGTGATTGGGTTACATGCTATCTCCGCTTCCACTGACACAAATCTGGCGAAGTCTTCAAAAGTGGGGAAGTCTCTTCCTTCCATGAGAGCTATTGAGACTTGACGATTCCAGCGTGCTGCTAGCCAATCTGGGACTTTCTGTGTCAGCTTTTGATTCTCTTCACAATCATTCAAGATTTCTAAACCTCTCACGTGAGGCATGGCTTGGAGACAGGCATTTAGGAAATCAGAGAAGGCCCTTAACCCTTCAGCGTCTTTGGTTTGCACTTTCGGCCATTTTGACAGCTTGTCTCTGAAAGCCCTTTGAATGACAAATGGCTGCCCGTAGCGTTGGTTGAGCTTATTCCATGCATCTCTGTATGCTTCGTCATCGTCTCGGAAAAAGGTGCCTTCAATACATTTGTGAGCAGGGCCACTGACATATTTCTTTAGATAATAAAGTTTGTCGGCTGATGAGATGCTTTTTCTATCTATCAGTGACATGAATGAAGCTCTCCATTCAATGTAGTGGATGGGGTCTCCTCCAAACACTGTGGGCATTGGCATGGGGAGTCTGTTGATGGTTATGCTGTCTTGTATCGCTTGGGCTAAAGAGGAGATGTCAGTGGAGGAATTTGGTGGGACTATGGAAGGGTTTTGGTGATACACAGAGGGGATGGCAGGGCTCTGCCTGTTGTATCTACTGTCTTGTTGCTGTGTAGGCAGACTGTTCATTTGCTGTAAGGGCTGATTGTCAGCTTCCTGTCTGATTTCTCTGTCGTAGCTTTCCAGCCTCACACGTGCTACTTCTCTGTCCCTTTCTGCTTGCAAACGCTCTAATTCAGATTCCATCATCCTTATTTTTTCCTTCTGCTTTCTTTCTTCCTCCATTAATTTGCATTGAGCCTCTTTTGCAGCGAGCTCTGCGACTGCTTCAGCCCTTTTTGCAGCCATGACTGATGCTTCAGAGAAGTGACTATTAGCTGACTGAGAAGCAGTCCCATAAATGGAGTGGGCGTAGTTATGAGCATGGAGCTCACGGAGTTTGCGTTTTTCACGCTCTGCATCAAAGACATCGTCTATTCCGGATAAGCGTTCATTTATTATTTTCATAATGTCTTTAGTGACTGCCTCACAAGCATCTATTTTGCGTCTTAAATCAGCGGATGGGGTGGTACCCTGTCTTATTATGTGGTAAATTTTCATGATGTCATCTTTTCCGTTTTCAACAGTGTCTGCCATTTTAGCCAGTTCCATATCTGTTGTGTTTTGCTTTAGGTTTTCTTTCGTTGATCTGATTTGAATTTTCCATTGTTCATAAAGGCTAAGCAGTCTCCTTTCTTTTTTACTTTGTTCCTCCCTTTGATAGGCAAGAAACCTCTCTGTGGGTACACTTTTGCGTTCTGAATGACGTGGTGTTTTTATTTCCTCAGTGTCATTCATTTCATGTTGAAGCTCAACTAGTTGTTTATTTTTGGTTTCAGTTAGCTCCTTTAATTCCTGCCATGACAAGCATTCTTCATCCTTTTGATTTAGCAATCCTCTATTTTCTTCAATTTCTGCTTGTAGTTTATTTATCTGTTCCTTTAAGACATCCATTTTTACTGTATTTGTAGTCTTTACCGTCCCTTGAGCCATCACTTTACCATACGATGCTGTAGCGTAGCTCCGTGCTGTGCTGCTTGACCGTGGAGTTCACAGACGGAGTGGCGATGCATGTGGTAAAGTTGTCACTGGTCCCTTGCTGGGCGAAGTCACCGGAGCCTTGATGAGCGAAGTTATCCCTGGTGCCTCGCTGGGTGAAGTTCTCACTGTAGCATACCCTCCGAAAGATTTAGGACTCGACTGGTGGTTTTCAACATTTATTTCCATAAACCATTCCGTAACCAACTCGTTGAATACCAACGTGAGAACTTGTGCCTCCTCGGGGGGTTGCTATTTCCAGTCCTTTATTGTTCATTTACCGCAACTCTTTCATTGCCTCTTTCTCCTTTGTTTACCTTAACTTATTACTTTGCCGTTAACTCGTTCCGTATCACCTTGTTTTTTACCGGAAGACACAACATAGCCAGGAAGTGACATGGTAGGTTAGCGATCTCTTCAAAATAAAAGCTCATTACAAATATAACCTTCAAAACGGACAATATGCATATAAAAACCAGATGAATGACATTTTACTATAATGCACTCCAATCACGAAATATATTTATGTAACGAAATCATGTCACAATGCATTTAAAGTAACTTAACTATTAGTTTTTAAAGATTTTAACTTATTTAACCATTTTAGCAGTACAAGGCTGCCCTCTTGTGGACAAAATGAGTAACAGCAATACATACAACCAAAAAGTGGTCTGCTACACACCGCAATCTCTTCCTGGTTTGGTAAATCACATTGCACGCGCTAAATAAATCTATTTGCATCTACTCCTCCCAGTATTTTGCACGTTCTGGCTGAAACGCCCATATTTACATATTCATCAAGGCAAACACGCTAAATGGATCGCACGTGCTATTCTGCCCGTGTGAGGGACGCAATCCTCGGTGCGTCCGGTTAGTAGATCAGGTTCCACATGTGTTTGCGCGTGCAATCACGTTTGCACACGTTTTAATACACGCAAACCTTTAGTAAATCCGGCCCTAAGTACGTTAAACCAACACTAAGGAACTTTTTAACCTTATAATATTTTCATAACTTCTGTGATGGTACATCGACTTACAACAGGTTGAATGACACCTCTGTCATGGCCTGAGGGGGTCTGTATCATTATGGTCTGTATCGCCTTCACTGGCACTAAGCAGCTTTGAGGAGCATGGTAGGAACCCGGCTCTCACTTAAGTTTCACTTTCACTTTTGCGAGTCCCGACGAGGAGGGAGCAGCAATGCGGCACCTTTCCGTCGGATTGTGTATGTGTGTTACTGTGAAATGATTCGCTGGTAACAGAAACTTAGTTTGGAAGTCTTCTACCGTCTGGCTAAAAGGTCAACCGGAAAAGGTTCCGTATTAACCCGCTGAAACAACGCATTACTGCCACCTGGTGTTGAGGAGGAGGACACGTTCCCATCAGATATTCGATTTTCTCAGTTGTATTTAAACTGGGACAAGGACAGAAGTCCGATTAGATGCCAAAATTGAATTTTGACCATAGCTCGATTAAGCTGTGCATGTAAATGTACGGACTGTCTATGGCAACGCCTCTATGGTGATGTTCCAGTTGTGGCCACATCTTTCCTGGTATTTCACGGCAGAGAAAAAATTGCTCACCCAGCACACTTCACAGGGGGTTGTCGCATCAGGACGCTTTGTTACAGATGTCAGTACAGTATCTGTTGGTCGCACATTCACTCACTTTTCAGTCATACCAGCACTGCCTTTTCACTGAGATGTTTATACTCATTTCATCATTCCCAAGACAATAAGACATTATCTAGGCCAAGTACATGTAATAACACAGTACTCATAACAGCAGTAAAGCAACATCAGTCTTCCTCAGTCTGATTTCTACTTTCAGGGCTCTCCACAGAGTTCACACAACACCAATGCTAATGTTTGTCTTCTCTGTTGGTAATTTTCTTTCTTTGATTGT
This sequence comes from Trachurus trachurus, assembly GCF_905171665.1. Taxonomy (NCBI): domain Eukaryota; kingdom Metazoa; phylum Chordata; class Actinopteri; order Carangiformes; family Carangidae; genus Trachurus; species Trachurus trachurus. The sequence goes on from NC_139906.1 coordinate 2,832,239, forward strand.
ATTCCTTATGCTGAATGACCAACTTTTTCCATAACAGTGGACAATACAGATTTTCAATTAAATTCAGTGAACTGACCTCAGAGTCTCCAGTCTACAGTCTGGACTCTCCAGAAAACCACTCAGATGCTTCACTACTGAATCCTGCATGTTGTAGTTTCCACTCAGGTCCAGGTGTCTCAGGCGGGAGGGGTTGGACTTCAGAGCTGAGCCCAGAGAAGACCAGCCGATTTCTGATGAATTGCAGTTCTCTAATCTGAATACAGAATAAAAGAAGTGAGTTGAGGGCAAAGTTCCTTGTTGACATAACATATTAATAACGTAACATATGATTTATAATTGATCAACAGTCCCACTGGAAACACAAGAAAACTGGTATTTCAAATGTCGTTCATTCAAATCAAAGTGAATGATTCAAGTTCTGAGTGAAGATCAATCAGGTTCAGTTGTGCATCAAAGATCTCAGATCTACAACAGTAACAGTCAGTGAACTGACCTCAGAGTCTCCAGTCTACAGTCTAGACTCTCCAGAAAACCACTCAGATCCTTCAGGTCTGAATCTGGCAGGTAGGTTCCACTCAGGTCCAGTTCTCTCAGGTGGGAGGGGTTGGACTTCAGTGCTGAGACCAGAGAAGAACAGCTGATCTCTGACGACCTGCAGCCCCTTAATCTGAATAAAGAAGAAAAAAAATAGTTTGGGACAAAGCGTTCAGTGTGTGTGTGTGTGTGTGGGGGGGGGGGTAGGAGAGGCTGAGAGGGCAGCAACTGCTCGTACTTGTTGTATTTTAGTTGTTGTTTTGTTTTTTGTTTTGTCTTTTTTTGTGGGGGGGGGGGGGGGGGGGGTCAATGAAAAAACATGTGAGATGAAATTTTCAGATGTCTTACATGTTTTTGAAGCCAAAATTAAAACGGATAAATCACTGTTTTTCTTGAGACTCGCTTTCACAAAAATGCATTTTTCTTAGCTTTATAGAAAAAAAGTGGTCTTTTTGGTGCAACCAGGCTCTATTCAACTTAAAGCAGAAGTAAGTGATATATTTGTGTTAATATAAGTCTTAAATAGTTATATCTTCCGACAGCAATCACTCTGTCAGTCACTCTGCTCTGCTCTGAGCCGAGGAGAAAACATTTATCGTATTCTACAGTTTTTATCCAATGAGGAGAGAGAACGGCATGCAGGGCTGTGTGTGCAGCCAAGGGACGCCGTGAATGTGGCGACGCAGGGACGAGGACTGTTATGGTGCGTTCAAGGCAACTCGTAACTCCTGTTTTTCCGACCTGTGAAGTTGTACCAGTTTGATCTGGTACGAGTTCACAGGTCGGAAGTTACGAGTGGCCGTTATAGTGACTTTTCACAGGTAAAACAGGACGGAAAAACACGAGTGGGTTGCCTGGAACGCTACAAAGTCGTAAGTTGTGACTTGAAGCTGTAATTTACGATTTCAAAAGCCTGCCTGGAACGCAGCATTAGCGAAAACGACCGGATCGCTTACTTCTGCTTTAAGATATATCAAGAATGGAACAAGGTATAAACAAATGCTTTTTTCCCTAGTTAATTAGAGAGTCTCCTCTTTCCTTTGAGCTGTTTGGTGTTTTCAGAGTCATAGTACAAAATATTCTCTGGGTTAGGGTTAGGGTTAAACGCTGGCACATGCCACTGACCATTTTATTAACAATGAGTTAAAAGGGTTTTCTATGGAGTTTTTCCTCAGTGGATGTGAGGCTCTAAGGGCAGAGGATGTTGTCATGATGCCATGTAAAGCCCTTTGAGACAAACTGTTTGTAAAAACGGGCTATACAAATAAAATTGCCTTGCCTCATCATCTGTTCAGAGCTGGAGAAGTTAAGCTTCACAACAAAAAGTTTAGAAAATCAAAGTCCAACAGCGGAAGCAACAGAAAGCAGGTTAAACAGCCACACGGAGAGAAAACAGCTCATTAACTTTCATGAGAAGCTGCTGCTGCTTCAACACAGACGTAGTGACTCCGCCTCTTAAACTCTACCAGCTCCACCTGTACTACTTAAATCACAGTAGTATATTTACTGATTTGTTTAACTTATAGGCTCATTACTTGGCATGTAATAATTATCATGAGTCATGACAACATAAAAAAGCACTGAAAAATAAGTCTGATGTAAACATTCATATAATGTATAATGAACCAAGCAAAGAGGGAAAACCCAACAGCTTATCCGGCCTCAGATCTTCGTCAGATCTGTTCAGCTTCAGCCACAGTGGGTGATCCAGCTGTTCTGTTAGCAGCTTCATCTGAGAGCCAGCTCAGTCAGTCATCATCACACTGAACTCATCCACAGCCACTGACCCTCTGAATGACCTCTGAACTTGCACCTTCAAGTAACACAGTGACCCATTTGGTCACTGTCTCAATCCCACAAATAATCAAACCAGTGACAAACTGAACTTCACATATTTGAACTGAATATAAATAAAAGTCCAACAGGTCCAGTCAGTGGACTCACCTCAGACTCTCCAGTCTACAGTTTGGACTCTCCAATCCAGCACACAAAACCTCAACTGCTGAATTCTGCAGGTCCAGTTCTGTCAGGTGGGAGGGGTTGGACTTCAGAGCTGATGCCACAATTTCACAGTGAATCTCTGAGAGTCGACAACCAACAAGTCTGTGAAGAGAGAAAACATAAAATCTGTCAGTCTGTCAATTTAAATAATCTTTAAATTGTTATAAAAATACAGTTGATGCATCTGATGACAGGATGTGATAATTTGATGAACATCTGGGTCCAGTTGGTCATAGATAATCTGATTGGATTTTGGATAATGGATTAGATCAAATCATCATTATTATTTTCTAAGGTGTTACGCTGTGCAATATAAGCAAAGGGATATTCTGGCTTAAAGGAGATATCAGTGAAATGTTTTTGTTAATATAAGTCCTAATTAGTCATATTTTCCGTCAGCAATCACTTACATAGAGTGTTTCGACCGAAACACGAGTCTCTCCGTCACTCTGCTCTGCTGTAACCCGAGGAGAAAATTTTCCTTGTGGGATACAAGTGTTATCCAATGAGGAGAGAGAACGGCATGAAGGGCTGTGTGTGCAGCCAAGAGATGCGCGTGAATGTGGTGACGTAGCACGAGGACCAATTGATGCCTGACAAGGGCGGGGGCTGCTAACTCATGGTGCGTTCAAAGAAACTCTTACTTTGTGTTTTTCCTTCCTGTGAAGTCATACCAGTTCGATCTGGTACGAGTTCACGGGTCGGAAGTTACGAGTGGCCGTTATAGGGAACTTTCACAGACAACAGGATGGTAAAAACACGAGCTACGGGTTACCTGGAACGCTACCAAGTCGTAGTTGTGACTTGAAGCTGTAACTTACGGTTTCAAAAGCCTGCCTTGAACGCAGCATTAGCCGAAACGGCCGTGAAGCTGATATCTGCTTTAAGTTTAACCCATGGTCTAACACACCGTGACACTGAGTAAGACCCCTCTCAGATCAATTTTGCTGACCGCAAACTTCTCTAGTTGTAGCAACTTCAGAAAAGACTACACAATAACAATACACTGCTGTCTATTCCTCCACCAAGAAACTGCCATCAAAAAAGCTGCTGATAGCCACAAATAATGCTCAGGACAGCACCAAACTTCATCAACAGTTCAAATAGGGTCCCAGCCCATAATATGAGGCATAAAACAGCTGCTAGCTTTGCGTGAAAAGAGACTAAAACAAAAATCACCCAAACTCTTCTGGTGTGAATGTGCAGGTCCCAACTTGTCCACCAGAGCGTTTTGGAGTTGTTGGATTGTGTATTTAGTTTAGTTTGATGAGGTCTGACCCGTGGATCTAAAAACAGCTTGCACCGACAATTAAAGGTAATGAGCCTACTTCTAAAACTATTGGGATTATGGTAACCAAAATGTTGAACTATCCCTTGGCCATGGTGAGCGTTCGTCTGTTTCCGGTCGTCATGTGTAAAGAAGCCTTGCAGGGTGTGTGTGTGTGTGTGTGTGTGTGTGTGTGTGTGTGTGTGTGTGTGTGTGTGTGTGTGTGTGTGTGTGTGTGTGTGTGTGTGTGTGTGTGTGTGTGTGTGTCAGCACTGTACGCACACATAGGGAGCGTAGGCTACGTTGCATGGTAGCGGTGAAGTGAAACAACAACCCGCAGATCACCTGAGTTGACGTGAACTTTCCTTGTAGTTATCGAGAGAGCAGAGCAATAAAACTGAGTAAAAAGATAATTATTCATTAACAACCTGTTAAAATCAATAGAAAGACTATAGCCTCATGTACATGTGATAGACTCATACCGTATTGACCCGAATATAAGACGACCCTGAATATAAGACGACCCCCCTTTTTCAAGACCTGTTTTTGGAAAAATACGTTTTTAAGACAAAATCAAAGAAAATGTGTTTTCAGTATCAGTGAAATAACAACTGGTAGATTGCAGAGCCCACTGATCTTTACTGAGACTGTTGTTATTCTGACACGAGTTAAATGACAGATGTGTCCGTACACAATGTGGTCCGTAATCGCGGTGCAGAAGACAAGGCAAGAGAAAGAAGAGAGTGCCATTCCGCTGCCCTGTAGACTCGCATTATATGGATATACGTGGCTCTCGGCTGGATCTAATTTCATCGGAATGACTAATGACACCAAAGTTGTCTGGGTGAGTAAATGATCGTATTTTATGCTAGAAATAAGGTCCAGATTGTAAAAAACAGCAATTCTCCTTTAAGAATTTGTGTGTGCAAAGCATCGAAGTTCTTTAATGTTTTCATATTGCGTGTGTAAATATGATCAAATCCAATAAAAACATTCAAATAGATATTGATCATGTCTGGACTCACCGAGCTTTCCTGCAGTTCCTCACAGCTGGGATCAGTCTCTGTCGTCCCTGATATGATGTGTTGTACTTCTCCAGGTCCAACTCGTCCAGAACCTGCTCTGACATCTGCAGCATGTAGGCCAGAGCTGAGCAGTGGATCTCAGAGAGTTTCTTCTCTGATCTGTTCTTTGACTCCAGGAACTGTTGGATCTCCTGATGAACTGACTGGTCCTTCATCTCCGTCAGACAGTGGAAGATGTTGATGCTTCTGTCAGGAGAGATTTCATCACTGTTCATCTTCTTCAGGTTGTTGATGGCTCTCTGGGTGGTTTCTGGACTGATGTCTATCTGACCTAGCAGACCTCCTAACAGCTTCTGGTTGGACTCCAGAAAGAGGCCATGAAGGAAACGAACAAACAGGTCCAGGTGACCGTTTTTACTGCTGAGGGATTTCTCCAAGACTCTCTTCAGGAAGTCATTCAGGGATAAATCCAGGAAGTTCACCATGGTCTCTGTGTTCTTGTTGGTGAAACAGTGGAACATGTAGACTGCAGCCAGAAACTCCTGAACACTCAGATGAACAAAGCAGTAGACGGTTTTCTGGAAGATCACACTCTCTCTTTTGAAGATCTCAGTACAGAGTCCTGAGTTCACCAAAGCCTCTGTGACATCCAGACCACACTGCTCCAGGTCTTCTTGGTAAAACATGATGTTTCCTTTCTCCAGCTGTTCCAACGCCAGCCTCCCCAGCTTCAGAAGAACTTCCCTGTCGGCCTCCATCAGCTCCTGTGGACTCGTCTCATGTCCTTCACCGTACTTGTTCTTCTTCCTCTTTGTCTGGACCAGCAGGAAGTGTGAGAACAGATCAGTCGTGGTCTTGGGCAGCTCTCCTCTCTGGTCTGTGGTCAACATGTGCTCCAGAACTGTAGCACTGATCCAGCAGAAGACTGGGACTTGACACATGATGTGGAGGGTCCTGGACGTCTTGATGTGTGAGATGATTCTTCTGGACAGATCTTCATCACTGGACCTCCTCCTGAAGTACTCCTCCATCTGGGCGTCAGTGAATCCTTGGACCTCTGTTACCCTGTCGACACATGTAGGAGGGATCTGATTGGCTGCTGCAGGTCTGGAGGTGATCCAGACCAGAGCTGAGGGAAGCAGATTCCCCTGGATGAGGTTTGTCAGCAGCACGTTGACCGATGACGTCTGTGTGACGTCAGACACAACCTCCCTGTTGTTGTTGAAATCCAGTGACAGTCGGCTTTCATCCAGGCCGTCAAAGATGAAGAGAAGTTTACAGACAGCCAGCTGCTCTGCTGTGACCTTCTGTAATGTTGGATGGAAAACATGGAGCAGCCTGAGAAGACTCAACCGCTGATCTCTGATCAGGTTCAGCTCCCTGAACGAAAGCAGAACCAGCAGTTCGACATCTTGGTTCTCCAAGCCCTCGGCCCAGTCCAGAGTGAACTTCTGCACCGAGAAGGTTTTTCCAGCACCAGCGACGCCGTTGGTCAGAACCACTCTGATGGGTCTCTGCTGGACAGGTGAGACTGTAGAGATGTCCTCTCTCTGTTGGACAGGTGAGACTGTAGAGACGTCCTCTCTCTGTTGGACAGGTGAGACTGTAGAGACGTTCTCTCTCTGTTGGACAGGTGAGACCATAGAGACGTCCTCTCTCTGTTGGACAGGTGAGACTGTAGAGACGTTCTCTCTCTGTTGGACAGGTGAGACCATAGAGACGTCCTCTCTCTGTTGGACAGGTGAGACCGTAGAGACGTCCTCTCCCTGTTGGACAGGTGAGACCGTAGAGACGTCCTCTCCCTGTTGGACAGGTGAGACCATAGAGACGTCCTCTCTCTGTTGGACAGGTGAGACTGTAGAGACGTCCTCTCTCTGTTGGACAGGTGAGACCATAGAGATGTCCTCTCTCTGTTGGACAGGTGAGACTGTAGAGACATCCTCTCTCCGTTGGACAGGTAAGTCTTTAAAGATGTCGTTGCACTTGATTGGAGTGTCATGGAGGGTCTTCTTCTTGGACGTTGTCTCCAGCTGTCTCACCTCATGTTGGGTATTAACCTCTTCACTCTGTCCCTCTGTGATGTAGAGCTCAGTGTAGATGCTGTTGAGGAGGGTTCCACTTCCTGTTCCACTTCCTGTTGCCTCAGTTCCTTCAGTCACTCGTTCACATCTGCTCCTCAGACTGATCTTATGTTGATCTAAAACCTCCTGCAGACCACGATCTGCTGAGAGAGAAGAGACAGAGTCAGACTGAAGACAGAGAGTCTGACAATCTGATTTTCATCAGCTCCAGAAAAACTACAGACAACAAAGAGAAGGTCTGAATCATCATCTTAAATGTCTGCAGTCCACCTCTGGCTCTGGGTCTTTGTCCACACTGGGGACAGGAGGGGGGTCCTGAAGAACCAGACTGGTCCCAGTCTGAGGTGAAGCACTGTCTGCAGAACCAGTCTCCACAGCTGGAGGAGACTGGATCCTTCAGGACGTCCTGACAGAGACCACAGCTGGACAGCTGCTGGTCCACAGAGACACCACTCCTCTTCCTCCTGTAAAGACATTTCTGGATCAACAACATGTCACAGTCACAGCTCCACATCTGTGCTCTGATTGGCTGCCCACCTTAAGAAGGCGTAACCTGAGTAACCAGAGAGGCAGAGAAAGAGAAAGTAGAGGAAGACGAGTGGAGAGAGACAAGATAATGAAGAAAAATCTTGAGTCGAAAACAAACTCCCTGTCAATTTGAGTCTCTTCAGTTTGAGCATCATCATTGTGAAAACTAATATTATTGTACAGTACTGTTACAGTCATGTCGACTGCAGCAGCTCAACACACTAAACCCTGACCCAGAGACAGTTTGGAGGTTCACAGGTTTGTAGCAGCTCTCTTACTGTGACTCTGAGGGTCCAGGTCCAGAACTGAGGTCTGGAGGAAGCTCTTTGGACCAGTCACTCTTCATAGACAGACAGATGGATCCTGGAGACTCTGCTCTGTGTCTGTGGCTCTGACCTCTGCAAAAAACAAACAAACATGTTTATCAAATCAATATTGAGCAGTATGTTCTGTTTATTTTGTGGCTGAATCTCTAATTTGTCACTGTTTCAAAAAACATCTCTAGATTTACATTGTTGTTGTTGTTATGTTCTCAGATCTGTTGCGGCGAGTGTTCACTGACTTCATTTGTGATTAGCAACTAAAACAAAGCCTGTTTGTCGTAGTGTATACAACACTTTACTCAATCATGACCTAATATTTCTAATATAAAATAAAGGCAAAAAAAGCCAAAAAATATACTTAAAGGGACAACGAGGAGTTTCTATTTGGTTATAAAAAAGTCTCACGTTAATGTGGATGAATCTACGCTACCCACACTTGTTAATGGGCCCATTTTCGATAAATATATCGTTTTGTCTCTATCGTTATTTTGTTATCATAAGTGGTGGCGGAAATGCTGGTCAAGCGTTTCTTTACTTTCGGTTTCATGGCGAGTCATGAGAATAACGCCGCCAAATCGCTGTTTATGGTCGGAACTACGACGGTATGTGATCGTCTTCCAACCTCTGACTTTAATTCTTGATGAATGAAAACATGAGTCTGTCTTGCACCGGTCAAAGAATTTCACGGTGCGCGAAGGCTCATAAATGTAGTTTGAAAATGCTTTGCTTTTCCAAAGCTCCTCGTTGTCCCTTTAAAGAATATATCTGTATTTACATTCTACCATGTAAATATAAGAATGTTCACTCAACTTTTGTTTCTGTTGTGTAATTGTTACATTGGGCATTTAAACACACCAAAAAATAAACACAAACAAATTATTGAAGACTTGTGAAAACTAATGTTTTTTGTATTTTTCAAGTGATGTCGACTGCAGTGGCTCAACACACTAAACTCTGACACAGAGACAGTTTGGAGGTTCATACTGTAGGTGTATATCAGCTCTCTTACTGTGACTCTGAGGGTCCAGGTCCAGAACTGAACTCTGGAGGAAGCTCTTTGGACCAGTCACTCTTCATAGAAAGACAGATGGATCCTGCTTCATCCTCCTCTTCCTCCACTTTTGCACTCATATTCAGGACTTCAGTCAGTCTGAGAGAAAAGACACACAGCACATCCGTTAATGCAACTGCCCCTCCCCCACCCCCTTCCTTCACAAAAAAAGTTTACGCATTTTCAAACTTATAGTGTTGTGAGATATGAGACACACACACAAACAGAACTGTACACACATGCTATACAGTATAATAAACTTTTGCCGGTCAGTTTTCACTTCCTGTTGTTTCCTCTTTTTCTCTCAGTGTCTCTGTGTGGACTGAAGTTTACTGTGACTCTTCTTTCCTCCACAGTCCACAGTGACAAACTGACTCACACACTCTCACACTTAATAATTATTATAATTACATTGACACTCACCTGCCTCAGACTTTAGTTTCCCTCTTTGTGCTCCGACTGCTTTAAAATGGTGTCTGAACTGACTGAACACTTTCACTCTCTGTGGCTCCTCCCTCCTCTCTGCATTTACAGGAAATTACATAACTGCGTGTGTTGTTCACTTAGAAGTTAGAAGTCATTATTTAAAATAACAACTTATGTACTTTACAAGTCAATCAATTGATAATTTACCCAAACTTTACATCAACAATGTTTACAATTATTTTGATAAGAGAGAAGGGTACTCACTTGATTCAGGTAGAATGGCGGCATCTCCTGGGCAGCTCTTGGTATTACAGCTGTATGGACAGATGAAATCTAACATTGGTCGAGGCAGAAATAAAGGATAATGGAGGTGGGTTTGTGTGTGGGTGTGGTCCGACGGAAACAGAAATAAACCCATTATCAAACATTAAACACAGCTACAGGAACAGCATCCTAAACCTATGATAATCACTATCGATCAACTCCCGATGAAATAAATAATTGTGAGGTGAACAGAGCCCTCTAACGGCCAAACATCATAAATACTGTAGTCCCTTTCCAACACACAACCTTGTAGGCAAGGTACAGGTAAGAACATGTTCATATAATGCACAAGAAAAAAAGTTACATAACCAAAGCCACATTAACAGGTCACAAACTTTACAGGAAATTTTTGCATTATAAATACAGAACATTCAGAGGAGCAACATTGGAAAATAATACTACTGTATCACAGCAGATGATAATTATGCAGACAGTATTCTGCTGCAGTAAACAATAACCAAATGTAACTTGTGAGTGTGTACAGTATATGAATGAACACAACATACACAAACACAATTTTTGGGAAATGCAGTGAGCAATAACTGACTATTATGGAAGAAAAGTCTCCTTCACTCTGGCTGGTCAGTATGGACCAAACTCACAAAGAGTGTAGAAGGCTGGAAGTGCAACAGATAATGATAATGACAGTTCAAAATGTGCGGAGAGGAGAGGAGAGGAGAGGAGAGGAGAGGAGAGGAGAGGAGAGGGCTCCATGTAACCAGATGTGTCCCCCAGCAGTCTAAGCCTATAGCAGCATAGTGGTTCAGAGCTACCTGGACCAGCCTAAAAGCTCTGTCATAAAGGAAAGTCTTATGCCTGGACTTATGAATGAATGAATGAATTTATTTATTCAAAACAGGGACAATGCACAAAAAACATTAATCTTGTAAAACAAGAAGAGATGCTTTGAGCCAGGTTATAGCAACAATTGCTAATTTCCGCCTGTAGTCCCTGGGCAGGTAAAGTGCTAAACAGATACAATATTAAGATTAGTTGAAATAGGACATAATAACCATAATATTTAAAAAAATAGGGACTAACAGCACATACACTCTCTCTCACTCTCATCACACATTCAAACACGTACACATACAATACACAGATAACAATCATCCTCCTCTAATAACCACACTCATAGCCAGATACATACACACACTCACATAATACTCAACAATGTGTGCAAACTTGCTTACTTATGCTGCGTTCAAAACAACTTGGAGGTCAAAATTCCCATCTCGGAAATTTCCGACTTCCGTCATCATTGCGTTCACGCTGCAGGAACTCGGAAGAAAAAAAACATGGATACCTGAAGGAAGTTTGGCATATTGTGGCTCATAGCTGAATACGAAAAATAAATGCAGCAGTAAATTATGTTTATTTTGGAGGAGAGGAGACGCCGCAGATGAGTGCACATATAATCTTATAGCCTTGATAATACTACACAAAAATATGCACTAAAACCTCAACAAATAACTTGTCTTCAAATGTCTAAATTCTAACCGTTTAAGACGAGGGCTGTCATGTTTTGATGTTGTTGTGACATCAAGTCGGAAAGTCGGAGCTCTGATATGATACCCAAGTTTCCGACCTGTAGTTTCCGAGTTCGACGCCGTTCAATTCATTTTTTACAACTCTACAAGCTCGTTTTTTCCGACTTCCGAGTTGTCTTGAACGCAGCATTAAAGCAGAAGTAAGCGATCCGGTCGTTTTGGCTAATGCTGCGTTCCAGGCAGGCTTTTGAAACCGTAAATTACAGCTTCAAGTCACAACTTACGACTTTGTAGCGTTCCAGGCAACCCACTCGTGTTTTTCCGACCTGTTTTACCTGTGAAAGTCACTATAACGGCCACTCGTAACTTCTGACCCGTGAACTCGTACCAGATTGAACTGGTACGACTTCACAGGTCGGAAAAACACGAGTTACGAGTTTCCTTGAACGCACCATAACAGTCTTCGTCCCTACGTCACCACATTCACGGCGTCCCTTGGCTGCACACACAGATAGGACCGCCCCTTTATGCCGTTCTCTCTCCTCATTGGATAAAACTTGTAGGATACGAGAAAAGTTTTCTCCTGGGCTCAGAGCAGAGCAGAGGGACTGAGAGACCCGTGTTTCGGTCCAAACACTCTATAGAAGTGATTGCTGTCGGAAGATACAACTATTTAAGACTTATATTAACACAAATATATCACTTACTTCTGCTTTAAATAAATGTAGTTAGAGTGTCTGCCTCTCTAGCAGGAATCTCCAAGGCAACAGATTCTGATGACATCACAGCATGAGTAGACCGAAAATTCTTAACCCAGATTGCATCTTGATGACGACAACGACATCACAGAGTAGAAAAGAATCACAGGCCAACTGTGATGTCACAATGACATCAAGGAACAGACAAGAGAAGAGACAATCAAGGTAGGCAGTTTGAACATTTTCATTTGTTTTAATTTTTATTTAGTTTTTCAGTTTGCTTTTTGTTTTTTATTATTTCAGTTTAGTTTCAGTTAGTTCAACAAGAGATTAAGCAGTTTTAGTTTTAATTTTTATTTATTTAGTTTTAGTTTTTCATTAATCTCTTAGAAAACTAAAACTAAGCTGATGTTATCTACAATTCTAGTCATTGCAGTTTTTATTTAGTTCTTGGTTTTGGAAAAACTTTTATTTTTATATCAGTTTTCTAGATCATGTTTTCACTGCTAGTTTTAGTCTAAGTTTTAATTAAAGCAGAGGTAAGCGATTCGGTCGTTTTGGCTAACTTTGTTAGTTAGCAGCCCCCGCCCTCGTCATGGATCTATTGGTCCTTTCACGCGCATCCCTTGGCTGCACACACAGCCCTTCATACCGTTCTCTCTCCTCATTGGATAAAGCTTGTAGGATGCAAGGAAGTATACAAGACGTTTTCTCCTCGACTCAGAGCAGAGCAGAGTGACTGTTCGGACCAAACACTCTATTGCCGTCGGAAGATAGAACTATTTCAGACTTATATTAAAGCAGAAGTAAGTGGTCCGGTCGTTTTCGCTAATGCTGCGTTCCAGGCAGGCTTTTGAAATCGTAAATTACAGCTTCAAGTCACAACTTACGACTTTGTAGCGTTCCAGGCAACCCCCTCGTGTTTTTCCGACCTGTTTTACTGGTGAAAGTCACTATAACGGCCACTCGTAACTTCCAACCCGTGAAGTCGTACCAGATCGAACTGGTACCACTTCACGGTCGGAAAAATACGAGTTTCCTTGAACGCACCATAACAGTCCTCGTCCCTACGTCACCACATTCACGGCGTCCCTTGGCTGCACACACAGCCCTGCATGCCGTTCTCTCTCCTCATTGGATAAAAACTGTAGGATACGATAAATGTTTTCTCCTCGACTCAGAGCAGAGCAGAGGGACTGACAGACCCGTGTTTCAGTCCAAACACTCTATGTAAGTGATTGCTGTCGGAAGATATAACTATTTAAGACTTATATTAACACAAATATATCACTTACTTCTGCTTTAACACAAATATTCCGCTTACTTCTGCTTTAATTATAATAACCTTGTATCAGATAATATCAGAGTTTGCTACTAGCGATATTAGTAAAGACAAAGTGACTGATTACATTAATATAAATGTGTCTTTCCTAGGTGTCACAGACAAGAGAATGGACCTCTGCGGCTTCGACTTGGACCAAATCGCCAACAACTTCGTCTCAGGAGTCTCTAAACGGGTTACTGGAGATATCAATGAGCTGATGACATTATACCACCAATGGGATGCCGAGGAACTTGCCAGTGGCTCCACAGATGGTGATATCACCCTGCAGAAAGTGGACAGGTACCTAGAGGAGTTTTTCGCTCGGCGGCGAAGGCTTGCCGAGACTTCTGAAGATGATGATGAAGAATATCAAGAGAACGATGGATATCCTGAGTTTTCCCATCGGGGAAATGACGCAGTAATGTTACCTGTAATCAGAAGATTCTTCCAAAGTCTCAATAATGAGTAAGTACTCTTTTTCCCCTCATTATAGATCCAATAGATGCTTGAATTCAATCATAATTCCAACATTTGTGTGTATTTTTAGTGACTGAAGTTTTGTTTGTATTCTGTCTTTTACCAGGCAATGGAGAGAAGTAACTGAGGGCGTGTACAATATCAACGTGAAGGAGAAGTTGATAAACATGTGCGTGGAAGTGCTGAGGATCATCGCAAACTCAGTCATGGTAACCGTCGTGCGGTTGGTCCATCAACATCCCGTCACGCCCGACAGGTCTGCCCTCCAGAGCCCCATTTCCACCGAGCTTCTGAAAGAGCGTTTCAACTACGACGTTCAGAGTGACGTGAGAGACTCCATCACTCAGGCTCTCCGGGACATCGTTGGTGCCGATATCCCTGTGAGGATTTCCCCTGAATTCACAGAGGCCATGGCCACCGAAGCCCTGAATGCGGTCGGCCGCGGTCTGTCCGCGGCCCTACGAGCCTCCATAGACGGTAGGGCTGGGACGATATGCTTTTCTCTCGATTCGATTCTTCTACGATTTTTTGGATGGCGATTCGATTTAAATTGCGATTCTACGATATTGCCGATTCTCCCGATTTTTAGTATGCTTTTTTAACATTTATCTGCACACAAATACTGTAGGAGCCTATAAATTAACATACTCCATTATAAAAGTGAACTTAAAGAAGAAGTAAGCGATCCGGTCGTTTTGGGTAATGCTGCGTTCCAGGCAGGCTTTTGAAACCGTAAATTGCAGCTTCAAGTCACAACTTACGACTTTGTAGCGTTCCAGGCAACCCACTCGTGTTTTTCCGACCTGTTTTACCGGTGAAAGTCACTATAACGGCCACTCGTAACTTCTGACCCGTGAACTCGTACCAGATCGAACTGGTACGACTTCACAGGTCGGAAAAACACAAGTTACGGGTTGCCTTGAACGCACCATAACAGTCCTCGTCCCTACGTCACCACATTCAGGCGCATCCCTTGGCTGCACACACAGCCCTGCATGCCGTTCTCTCTCCTCATTGGATAAAAACTGTAGGATACAAGAAAAGTTTTCTCCTCGGCTCAGAGCAGAGCAGAGTGACTGACAGACCCGTGTTTCGGTCCAAACACTCTATGTAAGTGATTGCTGTCGGAAGATATAACTATTTAAGACTTATATTAACACAAAAATATCGCTTACTTCTGCTTTAAACCCTTTTCAAAACCTGTACTCTCTGTATGTAAAAAAAAAAGGCTTGACAAATGCACATTGCACAATATTTAAAAAAAAAAAAAAATCAATTTTTGAAAAAAAAAATTTATTTAAAAATCGTCAAAAAAGATATTGCGATATTTATGTGAATCGATTTTTTCTCCCACCCCTAATAGATGGAGAATCTTCCCGTGGTATCGCTGCTGCTAGTCCCACGGTGTCAGAGGACAGAGCAGCTGGGAAAACCCTGGCAGGAGCCGTTGCAACGATGAAACCCATCCTGACAGGACGAGGCCATCTAGTCAAGACCAGAGTCATGTCCCAGGTTGCCAACGACAACGATGACGATGACAATGACAATGAGACACCGGCAGAACAACGGGACGCCCAGGAGAACCAGCAGACTGGGTGGAGGTGTTTCGGTGCCAGGAGGACGAGGAGAGTCGACCCCGTCCTCCTGGTTCAGACGTCCAGCGGCTCGTACGTCCAAACCGAGAACACAGAGAAGGAGGCCAGGAGAACCAGACCGTCGCTGTGGAAACGTCTTCTCTGCTGCTGCTGCTGCTGCTGCTGCTGCTCTGCTGAGGAATGAACCAGACACACAACTCACTCTTTCACTCTCTTTCCCTCCCTACCTCCCTCCTTCTCTCTCTCTCTCTCTCTCTCTCTCTCTGGCTGCTGCACTCCAAATTAACTCTCTCTCTCTCTCTCTCTCTCTCTCTCTCTCTCTCTCTCTCTCTAATAAAATAAAACCAAATAAAGAAAAAGAAAAAAATCTAAATAAATATTCTGTAGACTGAGTCTCTCCGTCTCTAAAATAAAACCAAATAAAATCTAAAAAAAAAAGAAGAAGAAAAAAATCAAAATAAATATTCTGTAGACTGTGTCCTTCTCTCTTTGACTACTGAGGTAAAGGTTTTTTTTTAGGAATTTTACCACTTTTTCTAGAATTTTTAAAAACTTTTTTTGTTGTTGAAATTTTACCACTTTTTTGAGAAATGTTATCACTTTTTTCTATAAAGTTATAACCTTTATTTTTTAGAAATCTTACCACTTTTATCCAGAAAATGATAACTTTTCCCTTTTTTTTTCTTTTATGTAATTTTTTTTTGCCAATTTTCTCTCGAGTTTTTTGAAATGTTTAAACGTTTTTGGAGAAATTGTACCACTTTTTCCCAGAAATTTCTCTATAATATTTCCAAAAATTCACGCCATTGGCCCTAATTTGAACGTATAGGTACATTGACTAAAAAAAATCCAAAATCTGTCCAATGGGGGTCCGTGGTCTAATTTGTGTCAAATAAGGTCAATGATTTTAAAAAGTTTGAGAACATGGTGAGTCATAACTAGAGATCAAAAACCTCCATCATCACAGTCTCTGTCCAGTCGTGACTCAGCAGTATCACCCGAACTTCAAACATGATGCGTTCAGACATGACTCAGCAGAACTGCAGGCCGATTTAGGACTGATCAAAGTTTAGACAAACAACAACAGAGCAACGTGATGAGTTGAGTTCAGATCAGTTTGTCTTTAGATCAGTTATCTGTGTGTTCAGTGTGTTTCCGCCGGAGATAAAAGTCCGTGGTCTCTTCAGCTCGGCTCAGTTTGTTCTGCTCGTTCAGTCGAAAACTAGAAACATGAAGGTTTACCTGCTGCTGCTGCTGCTGCTGCCACTCTGCACAGGTAGCTACTCTCACACGCCTCAACCTTTAATCTGAATATATATGATCCTTATTATTTAACTCCTTAAATTTGCACTACACAGACTGGTTTATATATGTGTGTTTGTGTCACAGGTCAGAAGCATTACATCGAGTGTTATGGTCACGACTTCCTCATGCTCCAGAACGAGCGACTGCAGTGCAGCAGCAAAGTCCAGCAGGCCTGCTACACCAAAGGTGAGTCCCCTACCTGCTCTAACCTGCACTGTAATTTACTAAATGAATTCCCCAAAACAAATTCAGGACTTGTTGAAATGAAAAATCAAATGTTAAAGGGATAGTTCAACATTTAGTCAGATCCTCCTCTCAACATAATCCTTTAATCCTTTAATTATTATCGGTGCATGTTGTTTTGAGATCGGCGGGGTGAGCTGCTCAGTGAACACAATGGAGGTGAACAAACTCATCAAATACACAATCCAACAACTCCACAACGCTCTGGTGGACAAGTTGTGACCTGCACGTTCACCACGCTATGAGATAATCATGTAACATTATGAGACAGAGTTGTTTTAGAGGCAAATGCAGCCGGAACTACATTCCAGACACGCTGGCTGCTGGGCGGAGGGATTTCAAAATACGCAACTAGTTCTGAGTATTTGCTTCATGTGTCCTGATTTTACATAATTATACATGATTTTTTCACAGCGTGGTGAATGTGCAGGTCACAACTTGTACACAAGAGCGTTTTGGAGTTGTTGGATTGTGTATTTGATGAGTTTGAGGAGGGACAGGGTAAGGATAATGAATTTACCCCTATGACTATAGGGATTATGGCAAAAGGCGAATTTGCCAAAATGTTGAACTATCCCTTTAAGTCTTTAATCTTTTAACAGGGAGCTACTAAACACATTGAATGTACCTTGTATTCATGCATGGAGGAAATAAAACTCTTAATGGATAAACTTAGTATTACAAATGCAAACACTGTAGTTGGATCTCTTTGGAGAGTGTCGAGGCTCAGATGATGCGTTTCCTGTTTGCAGATAACGGAGAGAAAGGCTGCACCCGGCTGGATCTCTGCTCCCGACCTGGCTGGACCTGCTGCAACACTAATCTCTGCAACGCCTGACCATGACCAATCACAGGCCGGGAAACACCACCAAACATCATCAAAATGACATAATGTGAAATAAAACAGAGAAGTGCATAATTTTCCCCATAATGCAGTGTGGTGTTTGTCTGAGCCAAGTGTGTCAACATGAATGTTTACCGTTGGTGGACTTTGAGACTGACTGACCTGTCTGTGTGTGTTTGTGGATGAAAACATGGCAGAGAATAAGACCAGGTTCAGGTAAAAATGTCCTGCAGCCTTTACTCTGGGCTAAAAAACAACTTTTTATTCAGATGAAATGTCTGAAACAAAGAGTGCAGAACATTTCACCTTGATCCCAGTGTGGATCAGAACTCACCTGGTTACTCATTACCTGAGGAGACGAGCTGCAGGGCCACAAAGCAAACAGCAGGTCGATGAGATGATTGGCTGAGAGGCGTATGGTCTGCACTAGTGAATTATAACAACAACAAAAAAATACACTGAAATAAAATATAATAATACGTAATAAAATATATCAGTCACTTTATTAGTGTTGCACTTTTCATACAAGCCATGCAACACAATGTGCTTTCCAGAATAAATCAAGTCCACATAAAGTATACAAGAATGAGTAAAAACACTAGAAATAAGATAGATAAGATAGTAAGATGTCAATAATAAACTAAGATAACAGGAAGCGAAGAAACGCTGGAGAGCAAAGATAAAGACAGTAGAGCTGCAACAATTAATCGTCAACTATTTTGATAATCTAATAATCAGTTTGAGTAGTTTTTTTTTTAAAGAAAAAAAGTCCAAATTCTCAGATTTCAGCTTCTTCAATGTGAATATTTCTGGTTTCTTTGTTCCTTTATGACAATAAACTGAGTCTCTCTTTGGTTTGTGGACAAAACAAGACATTTGAGGACATTGTCTGGTGGTTTGAGAAACACTGATTGATGTTTTTTAACATTTTATCGACCAAACAACTAATCGATCAATTGTTTAAATAATCGACAGATTAATCAATAATGAAAATAATCGTTAGTGGCAGCACTAAAAGACAGAGTAAGATAAAATAATAAAACAGATGTGGCGTAACTTATATTTAAAAAATTGAGATAACGAGATCAAATGCATTCTGGGAGTTGTAGTCCACAGAAACAGTCTTCAGCAGTACTGTCTGTTCTGCAGCAACTTACGCTGATGCTGGGCTGTTTCCATGCGACGACACTAGACTTGCAGGAAAAAAGCGCTCACAGTGGCGACGAACCGTGAAGCGCAGCAGCATCAGTTCTCCGCTGAGCGCTAGCCCTCAAGAGGCAGGGGAAGAAGGAAGCGAACAGCTGATCCAACGTCAGTTTTCAAAACATTTATTTGCATTTTTTTGTTGAAATCTTCAGTACAGTCTGTCGTCTCGACAGGAATGCATGAGAGAAGACAGGATTGGCTCAAAACAGTCACATGAACATCGTCGTCATCATCATCATCATTATCATCATCATCATCATGAGTATCAATGTCGTTACTGAACGATGAAAAATAAACACTTTTTAATTCAGAAACTCCCACCGAGGCCCCGCCCACTCAACCACCCCTCTCCCTCCCACCCCTCCCCCCACCCCAATATCACAATCCCAACCCCCCCCACCCACATTATCCTACGTCCTGTCCATCCACGGCCCCAACCTGAACGTGCAGGTTTGAATCCCTGAACTCTGTACAAGCCCTTCAGACGAGTGTAGAAAAGATGAAGATAAACCGACGAGTATTAAAAAGACAAAAACATGAACAAACCCCCCCACCCATCCCCCCCTCCAAATCCCAACTCCTACTCTCTCCTCCCTCATAGTTAGAGCACTGGAATAAGAGTGTAAAGACACCACCATCGACTCCCGTGGTAAGGGTTTTGCGCCCCTAGTGGCAGGATATGGGTATTGCAAAAGCGCCCAGAAAACTCATTCACTCCAATGTATGTGTGTTGCCCACTTGCTGGTAAATTGATGCAAACGGCCGTGTTTTTGTTTTTAGGTGTCTTGGTCATATCAAATTATACTTATTATTTGTTTATTACAAAATGTAGGTTGAAACATTAAAGGGACAACGAGGAGTTTTGGAAAAGCGAAGCGTTTTCACACTACATTTATGAGCCTCTGCGCGCACCGTTAAATTCTTTGACCGGCGCAAGACAGACTCATGTTTTCATTCATCAAGAATTAAAGTCAGAGGTTGGAAGACGATCACATACCGTCGTAGTTCTGACCATAAACGTCGATTCGGCGGCGTTATTCTCATGACTCGCCATGAAACCGAAAGTAAAGAAACGCTGGTCGGCTCGCCCAGCATTTCCACCACCACTAATAATAACAAAATAACCATAGAGACAAAACGATATATTTATCGAAAATGGACCATTAACAAGTGGTAACGTAGATTCATCCACATTAACGTGAGACTTTTTTTATAACCAAATAGAAACTCCTCGTTGTCCCTTTAATGTTTATCTGTAAAGGATCCAGGATGATGCTATTAACGTGGGTGATCTAGAAATGTCCTTACCACACTTGCTCATTCACCAACAATGCAGAGTTGTCAGTTCTTGGGCGCTTTTGCAATACCCATATTCCTCCACCAGGAGGCGCTTCCATTGGACCAATGAGTGTCGTTACTCTCTTATTCCAGTGCTCTACTCATAATAAACCCCTCCCCCTCCCCTCCCCGCCCACCCTGGAGTGACATCATCATCATCATCATCATCCCGACATTCAGAAAACATTTGAGCAGAAATGGTCCAGAAGACACAAAAAAACAAAACAATCATCATCATCAGCAGTCATTCAGTGAGTCACTGAAAACCAACCAATCAGAGGAGAGGAGCCTGCTGCACGCCCTGCTGCGACCCGATTGGCTGAGAGATGCGAGTGTCGGATGTATTTCTTTTTCTTGTCTTTTCTTTTTCTTTTTCTTTTTTTTTCTTTTTTTTTACAGTGTAGCTGGGGGAGCTGCTGCCCCCCAGTGGTGGTGAACAGAAATATACACACAGACATCTGCAGTATATACAAACACAGATCCTGTTGGAGAGAGAGCGACGTCTCACTCTGATCCGCTTCTGTTGATTATTTGATTCTTTAAAAACAAAACATGTCGGTCACAGCTTTTACTCTGGAGGTCCCTGTCTTCCTGTTTACTCTCCTATTCACTTCCTGTTTACTTTGACTCAACGTGACCTTGCAGACAGATTCAAGCAATGCTAAGCTTTGTGATTGGCTGTTAGTTAATAATAAATGAAATGCATCCTGGGAGTTGTAGTCCTCAGGAGCATCAGAGACAGAAACACATATTTATCTTCAACTGCACTTAAGTCTGAAACATACACATCCATTTCAAGTGCCGTGTATTCTTCTATGTATGAAATGGGGAGGCTTTAATGGTGAAACTCAGAAGCGCTGAGTTAAAATCCATCATTTTTTTGCGTTTTAAGAATCATTTTACATGATTCATCAAATCAATACTTGTTAGAAATCACAAATCAATATGTGTTAATCCTTATAACACCAGTAAAATCATGATTGGAGGCCGGTTTTCTTTTCATAAGAATTAAAAACATCTTTTAAAAATACATTTTTAAGACTTTCAGAATTTCTCCAACCCTTTAACAACTTCCTCT
Source organism: Trachurus trachurus (assembly GCF_905171665.1). NCBI lineage: Eukaryota > Metazoa > Chordata > Actinopteri > Carangiformes > Carangidae > Trachurus > Trachurus trachurus. Next base: position 2,853,397 of record NC_139906.1, read on the forward strand.
TTACCTGCTCGCTCTGCTCTTATTGGTGGAGAGCCCGTTACCTCACACACCACACACATACACACACCTGTCTCACCTGTCCTGTAGTTTCAACACCTTGAAACTGGACAAATGTACGGTTTTAAAGCTAATAATCTAAGTGTGTTTTAGGTAATAGCTCCTCCCCCACTTTTAAGGTTAAACCTCTATCCTCCATGTTGTCTGAAGCTGTGACATCACACGATTGTTCAAATAAAAGTTTAAAAAAAAAATGAAACTGAACATTTATCGAAACTGAACAGCTGATTGGTGAGAAAAACCATGCAACTCTGCAGCCGCAGGTTCAAGTCCTGACACATGCATACACACACACACACACAGACGTTTGTACTTCTACACTTGTGAGGACCCTCATCCCCCCTCCCCTCCCCCAACACTGTTATTACACTATAATATAACCATTGGCAAATACTTGTTTTCATTCAGTCACACTGCTCGTTAACGGCAGCTGAATCAGCAGCGATCACTTCCTGTTTGCAAAGCATCATGGGAGTTTTCTAAATGGAGTCTGACCGACTTCTAAGAGGATCTCTGGAGCTTTATTTTGAAGGGATATCAGAGCTAATTATATAAACAGGAAGCAGGTCACACTGGTTCAGGTGTGTTTTGTATTATTAAAAGAGATATTCCGGCGTAAACTTAATCTAACACACCGAGTAAGACCCCTCCCCTCAGAGATCAAGTCTACCAACCGCTAGCTTATACTATAGCAACACACTGCTGTCTATGGAGCCACAAGCCAAACGGCATCAAAAAAGGCCGCTCATAGCCACAAATAATGCTCAGAACAGCATCAAACTACATCAACAGTACAAACAGAGTCCCATCCCATAATACCAGGCATCAAACACCTGCTAGCTTTGCCTGGTTTCTATTGGAAAGAGACGAAAACACAACTCACCCACTTCTCCTCCAGCTGCAGAAGCCCTGACGAGTCGATTACCGAGTGCACCAGAGTTCTGTCTCTGTTTCTAACAATAACTAGTGAGTGTTAAACAGCGAAATGAACAGAGTTGAGTTGCTCAAACTATCACAGTCAGAAAAGCTGACTGCGTTTTTCGAAATAAGCGTCACTCGACTCTCTCTCTTTTCTACTGCACTCGGTAATCGACTCGTCAGGACTTCTGCATTAGTAACAAGCAGCTGGAGGAGAGTGGGTGAGTCGTGTTTTTGTCTCTTTCGGTGTTTGATGCCCCGCATTATTCAAGACCATGCTCAAAACAAACCTTTTTAAATTAGCTTTTAATATATAATTTTTGTCTGCTTTATACTGTTTTCTGTGTTTTATACTGTCTCTGCTGTTTTTAACTGAATTACAATTGGAATCGCTCTAATTTATGATTTCTAAAGTGTAAAGTGTCTTTGAGCATTTATAAAAGCGCTTATGAATAAAATGTATTATTATTATTATTATTAATTATTATTATTATTAAGGGATGGGACCCTGTTTGTACTGTTTGTGGCTATGAGTGGCTTTTTTGATGGCGGTTTGCTGGTGGAGGAATCGACAGCAGTGTATTGCTATAGTGCGGTCTTTGCTGAAGTCGCTACAACGAGAAAAGCTAGCGGTTGGTAAAAATGATCTCTCGAGGGGGTGTGGGGGTCTTACTCGGTGTCATACCATGGGTTAAATTTACGCGGGAATATCCCTTTAACCGTTACTGATAATAGGTCGTCCACACCTTGGAAAAAAGAAAAAAAAAAGAAATGTCCTCTTATAAATAAACTATGATGGTCCTCACAAAGTTAGCTGTAGCAAATCATTCACACACACAAACACACGAACACACACAGAGTCGCTCTACGAGGGCGGGGTGAGGGGGGGCAGCCCCTCGTCACTGGGCGTGGCCGTGTCGTCGCTGGGCTCCAGGCTGTCCTTCAGGCTCACTGTGCTGTCCGAGGGCGGCGGCGTCGACTCCGACTGCGGCGGCGTCAGCAGCTCCGAGGCCGTTGGCGGCGGCGGCGAGGGCGACGGCGGCGTTCCCGGAGAGGCCGCTTCCTCCTGCATGGTGCCGTTGGCGGTCGGGGGAGGGGCGGCCATGGCGGCGGTGGTTTCCACGGCAACGGGAGGAGGAGGAGGGGGGGTGGGAGTGTAGGAGGAGGCGGTCTGGTCTGGGCGGCGAGGGGGGGCGGAGTTAGAGAGAGAGAGGCCGTCGGCGAGAGACAGCGAGGTCTTCTCCACCAGACGCCACTGCATGATGCTGGTGTCCTTCCCGCCCGTGGAGATCAGGTGACTGTCGCTGGGCAGGAAGCTGACGTTGGTCACGTGACTGCTGTGGGCGCTGTACTTGTGGCTCGGAGCCTAAAGACACATCGATTAGTGGTTATTGATTTATATAGACAGACACAAATAACAGCTGAAGACAGTTTGAGTCATTCACCAGATCAAAACAAAGTGGGAATAACTGAATAATACAACTAGAGTACCATCAGAGTACTGCAGTGGTAGTATGAGTGCAGTACTGTGACAGCAGATTACTCAGAGAAGCAGTATCAGAATAGACTAGGGGTGGGCAAAAATATCGATATGGCAATATATCGCGATACTTTATACCGCGATACGATATCGATATTCAATATTTAAATATCGATTTTTTTTTTCAAAAAAAAAAAAAAATTTAAATTTTTTTTTCAAATAATAAATCATGTTTCAGACGTAAATCCAATTGAAATATGTTGTTGTAACTTGCACTTGTATAAAATGGCGTGGATAATTTGAATTACATTGTTTTGACTCAGTTTGTCCCATGAATTATCACTATCGTCTGATGTACATACAACTCGGATTTTTAGGTGCATAATGCCTTTTACATTTTTCAGTGAACTATATAGAATATCGTTGAATATCGCAATATATCGCGATATATCGCAAAATTTGGATATCGCAATATCGTATCGTATCGTGACTCAAGTATCGTGATGCGTATCGTATCGTGAGGTCCTTGGCAATACCCAGCCCTAGAATAGACCGAATCACCTTGTTGTTTACAACTACTTCCGGGTAGAAAACCAGCACGTAATTTGAATGAGAACAGTAGTAACGAACGAGAGTTTAGCTATTAGCTATATCATATTTTTCACGCCCTATCACCGTTTAGACAAATGATTGGAGAAACATTACTATTTCTGTGTGTTTTGTGTTGCTATGTGTTGTATTTATTCAGTTTGGGGGAATCACGGTGTCTAGAAAGCATCAGTGGCTCAGCTGACAGGGACAGCTAACGGCGGTAGCTAAGCTAACGGTGGTAGCTACGCTAACAGCGGTAGCTAAGCTAACATCAAGACGTCAACTGTTAAAACCCTCCCGTTGTCGGACACAACATGAAACTACTCCAGTTAGCTCAGTCATGTTGTAACTATATAATATTTTTTCATGGACCGTTTATTGAGTCACTGAGTTATTAAAGTTTAGCAGATAGCTAACCGTTAGCCCGGCTAATCTATGATAACCATGACTAATTACAAAAACATGCACACAGAAATAGTAATGTTTGTCCAATCATTGGTTTAATCAACTTTACAAACACCAGATTAGCCTAAACGGCGATATAGTGACATAAAAAATGAGATATATAGCGAAACTCTTGTCCGTATTGTTCTCATGCTGGTTTTCTACCCAGAAGTAGTTGTAGACAACAAGGAGATTAGTTCTATACAGTGTACTACAATGGTTTTATCAGAGCACACCAGTTGCAGCAGTTGTAGCTACTCACAGAAGAAGTATTATAGTACTGCAGTAGTAGTATCAGAGTACTCACAGTATTCACATTCAGTTTAAAATCAAGTACAAGGAAATGTTTAACAAAATAAGAGTTTGTTTATGAGGGAACAACATGGGTTGGTTACAGTTTAGGTGCTTTTATTTTGAAGTTGGGAGGAAGTAGTTGTCTTAAGTTTCATTAAATCTCTGTGAAACTGTAATTTAGGCTACTGCAACAATAATTAAGTTGAAGAATGTGTATGTGTCTGTATTTATGTGTGTGTGTGTGTGTGTGTGTGTGTGTGTGTGTCTTACCTTTGCCGTGGAGCATGGGTAGGCGAACAGGTGAACTTTACAGAAGTCGTCGGCCAGAGCGATCACCTTCCTGTTGTGAGATCTGATCAGAGCGTTGATGTCGGTGCCGTCTGAACCCTCAGGCCACACACCTGACACACACGCACAACACACACTAATTACCTTTAATCACAGCAGTTTGAAACGTGTCTGAACTTGATCAAAGATCTTCTGTAAAAGAAAGAGGCGCCACTCTGACACCGCTGTAAAAACAGAGGTGTTATTTCACTGACTCACTGTTACAGGGTTGAACCACACTTCTCTTGAAATCGTTTTCCGGGACATTTTCAGCCGCCACAGTCTGACAGACATTAGTTTTTACGGGATACACTGTATTCTTTTCGTCAATGGTACCTTATTTTGTAAATTTAATCAGTTTGTTTCTATGTTTATTCCTCTCTCTCATTCTCTCTCCCAGAAATCTGACTTAAAGATGTGCAGTCTATGGCTCTAACTTATGAAATAATCACTTAAATGCTAAGGAATTATGAAAAATGTATCATAAAAACAGCACAAACATGTTTTTTTTTTGTTTTTTTTAGAAACAAAATCCTTAGCAAGTCAAACAGAGCTCTGGTAGCTGATATCGCTCAAAAGACTGGCTCACACTGCAGGTTCCCTCTGTTAACACCGAACTTGGAAAGACCAGCTTCTCTTACTGTTGCACCTACAACCTGGAACACTCTGCAGAATCATTTGAAACTTACCTCACTTTTATCAATGGGACAATTTAAAGCCATAATAACTACATCTTATTTTACCTCTAACTGCTCCTGTTTTTAACTATGTTTCAATTTACCCTAGTCACCTTAAATTCTGGTATTCTGTTATGTTTTTGTATGTTTCTAATGTCTTGTCTTCTGTCCTTGTGTGTTTTGTGTTTCATCTCGGCTATATTGTAAATGAGGTTACTCCTCAATATATCTCCGAGTTTAAATAAAGTTTATGAACAGTAGTCGAGTTGTAAAAAAAAATTCAGGGGGGGATGGTCTATTTTTTTCACCTTAAAAAAAAAGGGGGGGGGGGGGGGGGGGGGGTAATTCATGTAAATTCGATATCAAAACAAAACACTGAAAATAAGACTTCTTAATCCTCTCAAATCAAATCAAGCCAAGTTTATTTGAATTTTTTTTATTTGTGCCCTCAGATTTTATTATTTCTTTTATTCAACTCTCTAATGATGAAATAATTAGGGCTGTCAATCTATTAAAATATTTAATCCCGATTAATCTCATGAATGTCATACTTAACTCGCGAATATTAATTAATTAATTAATTCATTAATTAATTAATTAATCGCAAATTAATCGCACATTTTTATCTATTATAGCCTAAATGTCCCTTGAATTATCATTTTAATACTTTTATCAACATGGAAAAGTGGATAGGCTTGATTTGTGCAAATGTTTTTTTAATGAAATCAACTATCAATAGATAAAAAGAAATTGACGCCGTTAAAATTGATTTGACAGCCTATAATTACAAGTTATATGTCCAACATTTAATGTAAAAAGGGGAGGGATGGAGAGGGGGGATGGCATTTTTTCAGGGGGGATGATTTTGATCGTTTTTATTTCAGGGGGGATGCCATCCCCCCTCATCCCCTCTCAACTCGACTACTGGTTATGAAATGAAATGAAATGAAATATCATGATGTGATAAATCATTTTCCAGGACATTTGACTTCTTTTTCTCATTTTCCGTGTGTTTTTCCATGACTGGAAAATTGGTCAAACGTTTTCCAGCTTTTCCCAGTTTTCCAGGACGCGTGGGAACCCTGTGTTACCAGTTGTGTGTGTGTGTGTGTCTGTGTGTGAGTGTGAGTGTTCAGCTGGCACTCGAGTCATTCAGGTCAAGGTATCTGAATGAAACTCATATCAGCAGACGATCAATACTTCAGGACTTTGATCAGGATCCGAGCCAAACAACGTTGAGAACAGGCCGTCCATAAACATCTGGATGTTTCGTGTTTTTTTAATTATGTTTAGACACACGTACACATGCACACATGCACACACACACACACACGCACACACACACACACGCACACACACGCACACACAGAGGTGTACTGACCAAACACTTGGTATCCAAGTACACAGGTGTACGTCGCCCAGTCGATGTCTTTACACTCCGATCGGTTCCTGATCAGTTTGCAGCCGTTAGGAACGTCCCCTGAAAACACACAAGTGAGTATCAAAATACTGCAGTTATATCAGTGGCAGTAGTATCAGAGTACTACAGTAGCAGTATCAGTATCAGAGTACTACAGCAGTAGTAGTAATAGAGTACTCACAGTAGAGGATCTCGTAGTCTCCAGAGTTGGACATGATGAAGTTGTTGTCAGGCGACCAGTCCAGGTGAGTGATGTAACTGGAATGTCCCTGGAAACATGAACGCATCGTCATCATCATCATCATCATCATTATCATCGTCATCATCGTCATCATTGTCATCATCGTCATCATCGTCATTGTCATAATCGTCCAGTAGGCAGTAGAGTCTCAGTAGAGCGCCAGTAGATTAACAGTAGCGCCTCAGTAAAGCATCAGTAGAGTGTCCATAGAATATCGGTAGAATCTCAATAGAGCGACAGTGGAGTGTCAATAGAATCTCAGTAGAGCGCCAGTAGAGTCTCAGTATTGTATCAGTAGAACGACAGTAGGTCTCAGTAGAGTGACAATAGAGCGACAGTAAAGTCTCAATAGAATCTCAGTAGAGCGACAGTAGGTCTCAGTATCAGTAGAGTTTCAATAGAATTTCAGTATAGATGAGTAGAGTCTCAATAAAGTCTCAGGAGAGCAACAGTAAAGTTTCAATAGAAACTCAGTAGAGTATCAGTATTGTATCAGTAGAACGACAGTAGGTCTCAGTCAGTATCAATAAAATCTCAGTAAAGTCTCAATAGAATCTCAGTATACTATCAATAAGAGTCTCGGTAGAGCGACAGTAGAGTCTCAGTATCAGTAGAAACTCAGTAGAGTCTCAGTATCAATAACATCTCAGTAGTCTCAGTAGAGTGACAGTAGAGTCTCAATAGAAACTCAGTATAGTATCAGTAGAGTCTCAATAGAGCGACAGTATAGTCTCAGTATCAGTAGAGTCTCAATGAGAGTCTCAGTAGAATGACAATAGAATGACAGTAGAGTTTCAGTAGAGTCTCAGTAGAGTCGTACCGTGCACTTCCCGTAGCGACTGTACTTGCGTCCTCTCTCGGAGACGGTGTAGAGGTAAATGAAGTTGTCGTGAGACCCGACGGCCAGCAGGCTTCCGTCTGACAGAGAGAGAGAAAGGCATTCTGGGACATGTAGTTCACCTGCAGCAGCAACGTCACCATGGAAACAACGGAGAGACACTCACCTACAGAGAAACGCATCACTGACAGCTGCTCGTTCCCGTCGGTGTGGATCGCCACCAGGTCGGTGGTCTCCGCGTCCAGGACATACCACCTAGAGGAGGAGCAGGAGGAGGAGGAGGAGGAGGAGGAGCAGGAGGAGCAGGAGGAGCAGGAGGAGGAGGAGGAGGAGGAGGAGCAGGAGGAGCAGGAGGAGGAGCAGGAGGAGGAGCAGGAGGAGACAAGGAGGAGAGAGGCAGACTGATGAGACCCCAACAACTCTTTTTAAAACTTTTTTTGAGAAATTTTACCAGTTTTTTTCTAGAATAGTTTTTGAGAATTTTTTTAAAAGCTATTTGCTAGATTTTCTTTTAAACTTTTAATTATTTTTTAAAGAAATTTTACCACTTTTTCTAGAATTGTTTTTTAAAACTTTTTTTGGAGAATTTTTAAAGCTTTTTTTCTAGAAAATTTTAAATTCTTTTTTAAAGAAATCTTACCACTATTTCTAGTTTTTTTTTAACTGTATTTGAGAAATTTTTTAAGCTTTATTCTAGAAAACTTTTAACTTTTTTTTTTAAAGGGACAACGAGGAGTTTTGGAAAAGCGAAGCGTTTTCACACTACATTTATGAGCCTCCGCACCGTAAAATTCTTTGACCGGCGCAAGACAGACTCATGTTTTCATTCATCAAGAATTAAAGTCAGAGGTTCAAAGAGGTTCAGTTACTGTCGTAGTTCCGACCATAAATGGCCATTCAGCTGCGTTATTCTCATTAAGGAAACGCTGGTCGGCTCGACCAGCGTTTCCGCCACCACTAATAATAACAAAATAACGATAGAGACAAAATGATATATTTATCTAAAATGGGCCCATTAACAAGTGTGGGTAGCGTAGATTCATCCACATTAACGTGAGACTTTTTTATAACCGAATAGAAACTCCTCGTTATCCCTTTAAATAAATCTTACCACTTTTTTTTTTTTTAATAAATCTTACCACTTTCTTTTTCTTTCTTTCTTTCTTTTTTTTTTTTTTAAATCTTACAATTTTTTCTAGAATTTGTTTTATTAAAAAAAATTTTTTTGAGAATTTTTACCACTTTTTTCTAGAAATGTTTAAACTTTGGATTTTTTGAACTTATCCAGACGCCGGTTTTGCTCTTCCGATGGAATTTAATTCCACCGGTAGACCAAAACCGGCTTCTGTTTTTGACGTTCTTCAGTCAGAACCAAGTATTTGTCTAATTTGTGTCAGTTTAGTTTGGGAACCACAGGATCAGATCACAGAAGTAGGTTCAACTAGAAAAAAAAAACATCGGTACTGACTTTCCTGAGTGCGTTCCTATGGCGACCACCGCTCCGCTGGGATGGAAGTCTGCACAGTGTCCATGCTCCTAAAGGGAGAGCGACAGAGATTGTCAATCATTTATCAATCAATAATTTATCAATTAATTATAAATCAATCTATAACCGATGACTCCTCGTGGTCCCACCTCCACGGAGCGGCTCCACTGCAGACTGTGGTCCGACGAGTTCCACAGGCAGACGAGTCGATCCTGAGCGCACGTCAGGAACATCTGCCTGGACGGGTGGGTCGCCAACCCCCACAGCTCGTCAGTGTGTCCCTGAACGCATCACAGCACAGAGTTAGAGAGAGACCCTGAACACATCACAGCACAGAGTTAGACAGAGACCCTGAACGCATCACAGCACAGAGTTAGAGAGACCCTGAACGCATCACAGCACAGAGTTAGACAGAGACCCTGAACGCATCACAGCAGAGAGTTAGAGACCCTGAACGCATCACAGCAGAGAGTTAGAGAGAGACCCTGAACGCATCACAGCAGAGAGTTAGAGAGAGACCCTGAACGCATCACAGCAGAGAGTTAGAGAGAGACCCTGAACGCATCACAGCAGAGTGTTAGAGACCCTGAACGCATCACAGCAGAGAGTTAGAGACCCTGAACGCATCACAGCAGAGAGTTAGAGACCCTGAACGCATCACAGCAGAGAGTTAGAGACCCTGAACGCATCACAGCAGAGTGTTAGAGACCCTGAACGCATCACAGCAGAGAGTTAGAGACCCTGAACGCATCACAGCAGAGAGTTAAAGAGACCCTGAACGCATCACAGCACAGAGTTAGAGAGACCCTGAACGTATCACAGCAGAGAGTTAGAGACCCTGAACGCATCACAGCAGAGTGTTAGAGAGAGACCCTGAACGCATCACAGCAGAGAGTTAGAGAGAGACCCTGAACGCATCGCAGCAGAGAGTTAGAGAGAGACCCTGAACGCATCACAGCAGAGAGTTAGAGAGAGACCCTGAACGCATCACAGCAGAGTGTTAGAGAGAGACCCTGAACGCATCACAGCAGAGTGTTAGAGAGAGACCCTGAACGCATCACAGCAGAGAGTTACAGAGAGACCCTAAACGCATCGCAGAGGAGAGTTAGAGAGACCCTGAACGCATCACAGCACAGAGTTAGAGAGAGACCCTGAACGCATCACAGCACAGAGTTAGAGAGAGACCCTGAACGCATCACAGCAGAGTGTTAGAGAGAGACCCTGAACGCATCACAGCAGAGAGTTAGAGAGACCCTGAACGCATCACAGCAGAGAGTTGAAGAGAGACCCTGAACGCATCACAGCAGAGAGTTAAAGAGAGACCCTGAACGCATCACAGCAGAGAGTTAGAGAGACCCTGAACGCATCACAGCAGAGAGTTAAAGAGAGACCCTGAACGCATCACAGCAGAGAGTTAGAGACCCTGAACGCATCACAGCAGAGAGTTAGAGAGAGACCCTGAACGCATCACAGCAGAGAGTTAGAGACCCTGAACGCATCACAGCAGAGAGTTAGAGACCCTGAACGCATCACAGCAGAGAGTTAGAGAGAGACCCTGAACGCATCACAGCAGAGAGTTAGAGACCCTGAACGCATCACAGCAGAGAGTTAGAGACCCTGAACGCATCACAGCAGAGAGTTAGAGAGAGACCCTAAACTCATCAGAGTGGACTTTAACAGAGACCCTGAACGCATCAGAGTGGACTTTAACAGAGACCCTGAACGCATCACAGCACAGAGTTAAAGAGAGACCCTGAACGCATCAGAGTGGACTTTAACAGAGACCCTGAACGCATCTCAGACCAGCAGGGACAGGATCTGATGTGAACTCACCTGAACCTCCACGAGGAAGCCGTCGTTGAAGGTTCCTCTCAAAATAAAGTTGCGAGACGTCCCGACCAGAAACTCCTCCCCCTTCCCCTCGGACACGGCTCGGATGGTTCCGTACTGATCCGGGACCTGTGGACGCCAGAAACACACACCTCTATTAGCACTGCAACTAACGATTCTTTTCATTATCGATTAATCTGTCGATTATTTAAACGATTAATCAATTTGTGGTTTGATCAATGAAATGTAAAATGTTGAAAAACATCAATCAGTGTTTCCCAAACCACCAGACGACATCATCCTCTAATGTCTTGTTTTGTCCACAAACCAAAGAGAGACTCAGTTTATTGTCATAAAGGAACAAAGAAACCAGAAATATTCACATTGAAGAAGCTGGAATCAGAGAATCTGGACTTTTTTTTCTTAAAAAACTACTCAAAGATTATCAGAATAGTTGACCATTAATTTAATAATTGATTAATCGATTAATTGTTGCAGCTCTAATATAATCAATAATAATAATAATACTTTTTAAAAGCTTTTTGCTAGATTTTTTTTTTACTTAAAAAAAAATATTTAAGAAATCTTACCACTTTTTCTAGAATTAAAAAAAAACAAAAACATTTTTGGGAGAATTTTTTTGAGGTTTTTTCTAGAAAATTTTAAACTTTTTAAAAAAAAAGAAATCTTACCACTTTTTCTAGAATTAAAAAAAACAACCCTTTTTCTAGAAAATGTTTAACCCTTTTTTCAGAAATTTCTCTACAATATTTTAAAAAAAATTCACACCATTGGCCCTAATTTGAATTTATCCAACTTTTTTCTGAACGTCAGAATGCATCACAGCAGCATGTTAGAGAAACCCTGAACAATCAGAGAATCTGGACTTTTTTTCTTAAAAAAACGACTCAAACCGATTATTAGATTATCAGAATAGTTGACGATTAATTAAATAATTGATTAATTGATTAATTGTTGCAGCTCTAATATAACACATATACGTATATTGATGGAGACGTGAAAACAGGACGATTCTAAGTTAAGTTCTGCATCCTGGTTCCTAAGTGGGTTTCTGGGCTTTTTGTTCTGTAGGGACACCGGAGATAATGACATCCTTTATTAATTTAAACGTGTGTGTGTGTGTGTGTGTGTGTGTGTGTGTGTGTGTGTGTGTGTGTGTGTGTGTGTGTGTGTGTGTGTGTGTGTGTGTGTGTGTGTGTCGTCACCTCGATGTCCCTGTCTGCTCTCAGCTCGTGGTCCCACAGGATGATCTTCCGGTCTTTCCCTCCTCCCGTCAGCAGAGTGCCGCTCCTCATCTCGCACATACAGAACACGCTTCCCTCGTGACCTTTGACCTGCCGACTGATCTGGAACGCTGTGCACACACACACACACACACACACACACACACACATGCAGGTGAGTCACACACACACACACACACACCTTCCTCCTCCTGAACTAAAACAACAGAGCAGACTCGTGTTTTATTGTCGACTCTGCTGCTGCTGTTTGTTGTGTATTTGAAGGTGCAGTTCCAGCAGCAGCCAGAAGGAGGCAGCACCTCCCCCAGAAACACCTCCTCCTCCTCCTCCTCCTCCTCCTCTCCTCCTCCTCCTCCTCTACTTCCTGCCTGGACAGCTCTGCAGCAGGTCTCTACTGAGCTCTACTAATCTCTACTGACTCTGGTCTCATTCCAGCTCTTTAAATCTTTAACCTTTAATTCTTGGCGTCGCTTCTCTTTAAACCAGTTTAACAGCATGACATGAAAACCATTACTGTAACTGGGCCAACACACACACACACACACAAAACACACACACCAGACGCACACACACCTACACACACACACCTCCTGGCGTTTTTTGTCGCAGTGTTAAACTGAGCCAACATCCACTGCAGCCTCTGCTGTTGCTGTTTCTACTTTGTTGTTGCTCTTTATCCATCACCGTTCTGTTTCTACTGTTTCTCTCTTCTTCTTTTGTTATTGTTTCTATTGTTTGTTTCTATTTATTTATATTTTTCTGTGTTTGTTTTATATTTCAATATTTGCAATATGCTACAATGCCACTGTAAACAAGCAAATTTCCCATGTGTAGGATAAATAAACAGTTTTCTGTCTTTCTTTCCATTGTTTCTATTGTTACTCCTCTTTCTATTCAGTTTCTACTGTTTCTACTGTTTCTAACATCTCTCTGTTTCTCCACTTTCTTTTATATTTCTATTGTTTCTGTTTGTTTCTCTGTTCCTTTGTGTAGGTTTGTCTAAGCTGAGCCAACATGCACTGCAGCCTCTGTTTCTACTTAGTTACTGCTCTTTATTCATCACCGTTCTGTTTCTCCCTTTTTTTACCTTGTTTGCTACAATGCCACTGTAACAAGCACATTTCCCATGTGTAGGATAAATAAACAGTCTTCTGTTTCTACTATTTTAACATTTCCATTGTCTCTATTGTTATTCCTGTTTCTATTCAATTTCTACTGTTTCTAACATCTCTCTGTTTCTCCACTTTCTTTTACATTTCTGTTTCTACTGTTCCTTTGTGCAGGTTTGTCTAAACTGAGCCTAAGTCCACTGCAGCCTCTGCGTTTGCTGTTTCTACTGTTTCTACTTTGTCACTGCTCTTTATCCATCACTGTTCTATTTCTTTTGTTTCTCTTGCCTTTTTTTCCTGTGCTGTTTCCACTGTTTCTATTGTTTGTTTCTAATCTTTTTACTCCCCACTCTCGTCTGTTTCTATCCATTCTCTTTCTATTCTTTGTTTTTAACATTCCTATCGTTACTTTCTACTGTTACTCCCGTTTCTATTCCATTTCTACTATTTTCTTTCTCCTATTTCTACTGACTCTAACATCTCTCTTCACCTCTGGGTCCTTTCCCGGTCGGGGTCTCGGCGGAGCTCCTGGTCCAGACCAGCAGGATCCCTCCGGAGTCTCCGGTCAGGATGTCTCCAGTGCTCAGGAACGCCAGACACTGGATGAACTTCGGTTTCTCGTATTTCTGAGGAAACAAACAGAGAAGGGGGTCAGAGTTAGACCAGGACTAGAGATAGACCAGGACTGAGATAGACCAGGACTGGAGATAGACCAGGACTGGAGATAGAGCAGGACTGAACTTGCTGAAAGTGCTTTTCCACTGGCACGGCGCGGCGCGCTTATTTTGTTTTCCACCGGCCCTAGTACCTGGTACCAGGCACCATTTCTAGTTCCTCCTCGGCCCTGGTTCCAAGCAGCTGAAGCGATAACGTGACGTCAGCCGACTGCCTTCCGCAGATTGGACAGAGCGTCGGCGCGACGTCCGACATGAGAATCAAACCCGGAAATTTCAAAAACAGAGCAGCAACAGCGCCAGCTGATCTGTATCAAGACTGTTGTTGTTCCTTCACCTGAGTTAAATGATGCTGTGTGTTAAACCACCGTGGTCTGTTAACGAGCTGCAGACCAGTGAGTTTGGAGCTGACGAGCGGATCGAAAAAAGAAAAGCGGACGATGCCGCCCCGCGATCGCCTCCGTGCCGCCCCCGCCCCCGCTGAGGAGGAACTAGAAGAACTCAGCTGTAGTGGAAAAGCATCTTTACCGAGCCGAGCTGTGCTGTGACAGTGTAGCGGAAAAGCGCCATTAGACCAGAGGACTAGAGCTAGACCAGGACTGAAGAGGTGCCAACAAAGATCTGAGTCTCTCTCTGGGTCTGAGGAACCCGGATCAGGTCTGGAACCAGCAGACTGAGCTGCTCTGAGATCCGAGTCCTGATCCTGATCCGAGGAGTTTGTTCCTTTGTGTTCAGACGGGTGGAGCTTCCTGAACGTCAGCAGATCAAATTCCTCTCAGCCGCTGAAACCAAAACCTCCTCCATCCTCCATCCTTCTTTAACCCTCCAGGTCCCGCCGAGACCAGACCACCGAGACCAGATCTGGACGTGGATCAGAGGTTTTAATGTTTTTATTCTGGACGTGTGTCCTCCTCACCCCAAAGATTCCCTGTTTACGAGCCAGCGAGGTCCCAGACCAGGTCCAGAAGAAGATGTGGGACTTTCCACAGGTGACGATGGTGTTTGGGTCGGTGGGGTGGAACTCCACGGCCAGGACCACCTCGTTGGTGGTCTGCAAGAGAGACAGAGACCAGTTAGAGACCAGGGGCCAGATTCAGCAATATGTTCTTAAGAAAGATCTTAAGAAATGTCTTAAGAAGAAAATTAAGAAGAAGTTCATAAGAAAGTTCTTAAGTGCAATTCTTCAATATTTTCTTAAGAACAGTCATTTCTTACGAATTTCTTATTTTTCCTACTTAAGAACTTCTTAAAATATGTCACCACATTGCATTGCATGCACCATCGTTTATATCAACGACCCCAAAATTGACACAAATTAGACCACGGACCCCCATTGGACAAAATATTGAAGCAAACACTAGAAATACACAAACAATCAATGTACGTTTAAATTAGGCATACATTTTTGAAAGATTTTAGAGAAATTTCTGGGAAAAAAAAGTGGTACAATTTCTCCCAAAAAGTTGAAACATTTCTAGAAAAAAGTGGTAAAAATTCTCACAAAAATAAACGAAAAAGTTTAAAATCTTTAAAAAAAAAAAAGTGGTAAAATATTACTTTTTTTTTTTTTTTTTTTTTAAATCTGGTATAATTGATCAGAAAAAGTGGTAAAATTTCTAAAAAAAAAAGTAAAACATTTTAGAACAAGGGTTAGTTAGAGACCAGTTAGAGACCAGTTAGAGACCAGATAGAAACCAGATAGAGACCAGTTAGAGACCAGATGGAGACCAGTTAGAGACCAGATAGAGACCAGATAGAGACTAGTTAGAAACCAGATAGAGACCAGATAGAGACCAGTTAGAGACTAGTTAGAGACCCGTTAGAGACCAGCACCAACTGGAAACTGGACGATGAACCTGGACTGAAACGACTCACCTTGATTTCGGCGATCTTCGATTTCTTCTGCCAGTCCCAGACAGTCAACATGTGATCGTTGCAGTCGTCAATGACGCTGAGATGCTGACCGGAGTCCTGAGTGTGAGACAGAAGTTAAGACATGAGTCAGAAAAACTTCACTTCTACACTTCACTTTTTTTTTTACATTTTATTTATTTAAGGACAACGTGTGCTTGTATTTATCTTTTACAAGAAACAAAAAGACGGGAACACCAGATTTAGCAGAAGCTAATTTCCATCTGTTGTTCAACATAAAACATAAGCCTTTTTAAGACTATTATGGATGAAATTTAGGACTTATAATGATAATAATCATAATAATACATAATAATAATAACAGAACGTTACCACACAGAGTTGTTTTAGAGGGAAATGCAGAGACTGCTTGATGAAAAACTGTCCCTGAAGGCAACGCACATCAGCAGTTTTGCATGAATTTCCCTCTAAAACAACTCTGTGTGGTAACGTTGTGTTATTATCTCATAGCGTGGTGAATGTGCAGGTCACAACTTGTCCACCAGAGCGTTGTGGAGTTGTTGGATTGTGTATTTGATGAGTTTGATGAGGGAAACCAAGAAATCCCATGAGCCTCCGTAGCGTAGCTCTGAGCAGCTCACGGCTCTGCTCCGCCGTTCTAAAAATATCTTGCACCGACAATTAAAGGTAACGAACCTACTGCTATGACTATAGGGATTATGGTAATGGGCCAATTTAATTTATGATGATTATGATTATTACATAATGCGGCGCTGCAGGTGTAGATAACCTTTACTTGGATACTCACAGCTTTGGAGAAAGCCAGGGAGCCGACGCCTCGCTCGAACGTTCCCATGCCGACGACCTGCAGCGTGGCCAGACTGACGCTGTCCCAGATACGAACGTGAGGCTGCAGCGCCTGAATTAATACACACAGGTTACCATAGTTACAGCTGTCAGAGTTTTTAAAAATAAATCAATTATAGAAATCATCCTTGTGGTGTATTTGTAAGATTATGTACAGTACGTTCTCTGTAAAATACGATCTATCTCATTGTAACAAACTGTAGATGCTTGCTATGCACCATAAAAATCCTGTAAGAGATTCTGTTAATAAAAAACAAATCAATTAGCAGCAATTTGAGTTTTTTTTGTTTTTGTTTTTTAAAACCACATCTGTCCTCACCCGTCCGTCTTTGTCCACGCCGGCGATCTGTCCCGTAGCGATCCGGATCTTATCAGGATGGATGGCCAGACTGAGACGAGAGACACAGAGAGATGATGTCACTCAGCTGTCACCACTGACCTATAGAGTGCTGAAGCGGAAGCAGGAAGTAACGGCGCCATGGGACCTCAATTCAAAAAAAGTCTCCATACAAATGAACGGGAGTCCAAGTTTTATTTTGTGATCCGTTTGAATTGTGCCATGAGAAAAAAATATGTCCTCTACCTGTTTAAAACATCACGTTTCATGAAAAGAAACCAGCAATTTATGTATTATGTATTTTGTGTGAAGACGCTCTACGGACTACAGATCTGGTGTCCCACAAAAAATACGTCACCAACTGACACGGGAAAGGAAGGACGCCATGTGGTGACGTCTGCTTACGGACTCTTCGGAATTTTATTTTACTAAATAGTAATAGTTAATAGTTATAGTAATAGTTTTACAACAAACTGCTGATTTCTCGGCATGAAACGTGATGTTTTAAACAGGTAGGTGTCATATTTTTTTGTCATGGCACAATTCAAACGGATCACAAAATAAAACTTGGACTCCCGTTCATTTGTATGGAGACTTTTTTTCGAATTGAGGTCCCATGGCGACGTTACTTCCTGCTTCCGCTTCGGCACTCTATGGGAGCAGCAGCAGTTTGAGGTTGAGCGAACGTTTTTTTTTTCACTCACCACTTGACACAGTCGGTGTGTCCGAGGTAATGTCTCTGCGCCCGCTCCTCGTAGCTGAACAGAACCACGACGGAGGCGATGAAGTAAACAATCTCCCCGGTTGGAAGGAGGTAGACGTTCGCTCTGCAGTCTCTGCCACGGTAACCGTACCTGTGCCGAGGTCAAGGACTTCTACTGAGGGTTCACTACACAGGCTTAGAGATATACCGAAGAGGAAACATCTGGGCCCAGTTGTTCAAAAGTAAATCGGATCGGATTTTGGATCATGGATCGGATCAAATCTTGAAAATGGGTCGTTTCAAAACCAAAAACGGATTCGGAGATCAGATTAGATCACGTGATACAATCTTGAATTTAATCTTGAACTCAGTTTGTGTTGTTCAAAACTGGTCAAATAAATAATATTTATAATGTAGTTAGTATATATACACTTTCATTGATTTATATTTTGCACATTATTTTCCTTCCTTTATTCTTAAGGTGCTTTAATAAAAAACATCTACTTTTATTTTGAAGGAGCTTTATCTACTTTATTTTGAAGGAGCTTTAACACAAACATCTACCTTTATTCTGAAGGAGCTTTAACACAATCATCTACCTTTATTCTGAAGGAGTTTTAATATAAACATCTACCTTTATTTTGAAGGAGCTTTAACACAAACATCTACCTTTATTCTGAAGGAGCTTTAATAGAAACATCTACCTTTATTCTGAAGGAGCTTTAACACAAACATCTACCTTTATTCTGAAGGAGCTTTAATACAAACATCTACCTTTATTTTGAAAGAGCTTTAACACAAACATCTACCTTTATTCTGAAGGTGTTTTAATATAAACATGTACTTTTATTCTGAAGGACCTTTAATACAAACATCTACTTTTATTTTGAAGGAGCTTTATCTACTTTATTTTGAAGGAGCTTTAACACAAACATCTACCTTTATTCTGAAGGAGTTTTAATAGAAACATCTACCTTTATTCTGAAGGAGCTTTAATAAAAAAACATCTACCTTTATTCTAAAGGAGCTTTAAACATCTACCTTTATTCTGAAGGATCGTTTTATTCTGAAGGAGCTTTATCTACCTTTATTCTGAAGGAGCTTTAATAGAAACAGTGAAGGATACACCCATTCCAGCTTCAGTCTCTCTGGAGGAAGTTCTGTCCGAACCCCGACCGAGTTCTCCAGGTCCGAGGGGATGAACATGGTGATCGGTCGACCGCGCATGAACATCTTAACGAAGTTCCCGTCTGAAACAGCAGAGACACAGAGAGGAAGACATGTTGGAGACCCGCCATCATCACAATCATCATCATCACTGTTGACTTAGTTTGGATTCTCATTTGTCAACATACAAACAAACACAAACTTTGGCCTTAATCTTAGTCACAGATAATCAATAAAAGGATTGATCGAGAACATCCTGGCCTGTTACTGATCTCTGTGACGGGTGAGCTGTGTTGGCCTCTTATCCAATCAGATTACAGTAGAGACACCTGTCGGCTGCCAGGTGACAGGTAAAGGTCTCAGTCTGTTTTCACACTCAGACTGAGACCTTTACCTGAGTCAGACAGGTGAGGGACGGGGACGGAGGAGTCGATGCCATGCAGGTGATGCAGGTGAGGCAGGTGTGTAGTAGTAGTAGTAGTTTACCTCCACAGAATCACTGCTGTTCAAAAATTATTTTTATTTGACCTTAAAGGGACAACGAGGAGTTTCTCCAGCGTCAGAATGAAACATTCCGCGACAATAAAAAAGTCTCATATTAATGTGGATGAATCTATGTTACCCACACTTGTTAATGGTCCCATTTTAGATAAATATGTCGTTTTGTCTCTATCGTTATTTTGCTATTTTTAAGGCCCATTTATGCTCAACGTTAAATACGCATACAGATACGGACGGAGTTTTTCGTCCGTACTCTGCGTTCATTTCGTCCGTTTTTCGTCCGTTTCCACAAAGCTTACGGATACACACCAAACCGTGGGGGCGCTGTTGCTGTCACTACCCGATACGTAGCCTAGAGCCAGTGTGAGACAGAAGAAGAACTTGAAGAAGACACGATGGCTGAACGAGATCCTCCGTCCTCCAGCCGTGATGAATTTAACGGCCTTACCGACCACCGCATCACATAACGAGTCCGTTTTCTTGTTTTATTTATGATGTACATTATCAAGATCTCCTCCGTAGTCGCCATGTTTGTTGTCATAAACTTTTGACTCTGAGCTGCCCCCTGGTGGATGTATTGGTTAACATCCATGCCAACGTAAAGGACGCATGAAAGTATGTGGGCAGTGACGGTAACAACGTTTGAAACGGACGCATACAATTACGTCCGTAAGTGGAGCATAAATGAGCCTTTAGTGGTGGTGGAAATGCTGGGCGAGCCGACCAGCGTTTCCTTACTTTCGGTTTCACGGCGAGTCATGAGAATAACGCCGCCTAATCACCGTTTATGGTCGGAACTACGACGGTATGTGATCGTCTTCCAACCTCTGACTTTAATTCTTGATGAATGAAAACATGAGTCTGTCTTGCGCCGGTCAAAGAATTTCACGGTGCGGAGGCTCATAAATGTAGTGTGAAAACACTTCGCTTTTCCAAAACTCCTCGTTGTCCCTTTAACTGAGCTGTCAATCAAAATGGGAATGGCAGTGGCGAGGGGGTTCAAGGTGGTCCCCAAAATTTTACCACTTTTTTTTCTACAATTTTTAAATTTTGAATTGAATTTTTTCTATAAATATTACATTTTTTCCAGAAATGTCTCCAAAATGTTTCCAAAAATTCACGCCATTGGCCCCAATTTGAACGTACACTGACTAAAAAAAGTAGTGTTATTCAGTAGCCTATATATTGTGTATTTCTGGTGTTTTGTTTCAATGGGGGAGGGTCCGTGGTCTAATTTGTGTCAGTTTAGGGGTCCTTGATGTAAAAAAAAAAGTTTCAGAACCAATGCTTTAGATACTGGGTCTCATCAGGTGGATTCATTAAAACAATAAAAACACCCAAATTCTTGCAAGAATCAAAAAATGTTCAAACAAGGAGCGCTTGGTGGACTCATTTCTTGATTGGTGCTCTTTGTTGAGGGGTATAGGAAATATAAAACAGAGAAAAACTCCAAGGCATTCTGCTTAAATCAATAAAATGCCTTGATTATATGTGGCATTGTCATAGTGACACATTAAAAAGCTTCTTAACTCCCTGATGAAAGCTTGATGCTGAGTTATTTTTAATATGTCACAGTGAAAATACCAGAAAAAAAAACGCATTTTATTGATTTAAACGGAGTGCCTTGGAGTTTTTCTCTGTTTTTATATCAATAAAAACACCTGTTGGACCCTTATATGGAGGTAAATTATGTGAGGGGGCGGAGCCACAGACAGGTGTGACATCACCTGAACAGTCTGAAGGGAAGAGAGAGCAGGAGGGTGAGCGAGGCTGACGATATAAAAGCAGAGACAGAGAGAGAGAGACAGAGAGATGTGATTGGTTCAGAGCAGAAACAGGAAGCGCTAATTCAGCTGCTGTTAGCATGTTAGCCTGTTAGCTTGTTGTTAGCCTGCTAGCTAGCTACGTAGCGCGCGCTGACGCCGGACTCTTCAGGACTTACCAGCTTGGCTGTTTTTCTCTCGGGTCGACATTTTGGCTGGTTTGGGACAAAGACATCGTCACTCAACAACACGACCATGGACAAAACAACACAAACATCAACACAAACAAATAAATAACAACAAACAACA
Source organism: Trachurus trachurus (assembly GCF_905171665.1). Classification (NCBI taxonomy): domain Eukaryota; kingdom Metazoa; phylum Chordata; class Actinopteri; order Carangiformes; family Carangidae; genus Trachurus; species Trachurus trachurus. The sequence continues at coordinate 2,874,567 of NC_139906.1, forward strand.
ACCACAACAAACAACAACAACACTGGATCTGAGACTTAGACAGAAACTAAAAACCTGTAGGAACTAGGGGTGTCCTCCACTAAGGACTTTCATAGTCGAATCTGATTCGTCAGATATTAGTCGACTGATCTTCGAATCAGGTTTTCTCCTTGATTCATTTGCGTCTTTTTCTGCTCCAGAAAAATAAACAAAAAATTGTTATCTGGCCATGATATATGCATCAGTGGTTGTATAGATGGTTCAGGGGTCGAGTGTCACAGCACCATGGACAGCGCTGTTTTGTGTTTCTGTTGTAAATAAAACTTTAGGCCCAGATTTAATTTTCCGTCCACTGAAGGTAAAACATCATCAAATATTATAAGAAAACAAAGAAATTCTATGTAAAACCAGACGTTCAGCAGCAGGGAGCACCCCTAATATATAGGGGCATTTTTTTGGCCGAAGCCGAATACCGAATAAAATCAAAATGCTTGGCCGAATAACCGAATAATACTGAATACCGAAAATGGATATAAAGTTTTTAAATAAAATATTTTTTTAAACTTAATTTTCAAAGAAAGTAAATGTTTATTGACTATTCTGACAGTTTTTGAATATTCCAGTTGCCGTTGCTCATCAAAAGAGCACAACAAGTTATATAAAGTTTTTCATTTAGGCCAAATCGGCCCATTGTGAGTGCTGAAAGATCTATGCAAGTACACTCCAAAAAAACCCAAGTGTCTTTTAAAACAGTGGTTCCTAACCTTTCTTGGTCAGATTTTTTTTCATTCATCAATTAGGCTGCTAGACATTTCAGGCCACCTCATTTGAATTTCAGGCGACCCCACGTGGGGTCCCGACCCCAAGGTTGGGAAACACTGTTTTAAAAGACGTCGGCCACGGACGGAGTGGGCGACAGGCTGGGTATTTATCAGACTTTTTTTTATATATATATATATATATATATATATATATATATATATATATATTCGGCCTTGCTTTTCGCTCATTCCACCGAAGGCCGAATGTTGCTTTTTTTTGCAATATTCGGCCGAATATATTCAGTTACCGAATATTCGGTGCATCCCTACTATATATTCATATATTCAGAATGGTACAATCTACAACCTCTTTTGCTACGATTCGACAACGAGGTTGAGACCTCTCTGAATCGAATCGTCGAATAGTTGACTATTCGAGGTCACCCCTCATAGGAACCACTGAACCTTAAGTGTTTTAAATGTCTCAGAGGCAGTGTTGTTGTTGTTGCTGACGAAGACGACGACAACAACGGCTCTGTCTTCCTATTGGCTGTTACACAAGATGATGATGATGACTATGGTCCTGTTATGATGAAGATGAGAGTGTGTGTTTTTACCTTGACTGACCACTGGGTCTTTGTGCCTGAGAGAAGACGGAAGGAGAAGAAAACAAACATGTCATTGTTACAACATGACTCTGCAGCTTCCTCCTGTGTGTGTCTGTCAGTGTGTCAGTGTGTCAGTGTGTGTGTGTGTGTGTGTGTGTGTGTGTGTGTGTGTGTGTGTGTGTACCTCTCAGCGTTCTTCACCACCTTGGCCAGCAGTTTGGAGGTGGACGCAGCTTTCACCAGTTTGTTCCTGTTCTCGTCCGAACTCTCCCAGGTGCTGCTCTGAGAGCGCTCCATACCCGAGGACCGCTTCACACTCGGCCCCCTGAACACACACACACACACACACACACACACACACACACACACACACAGGGACACACACATGCACAGAAACACACAGTCAATAACACATTAGAGCTGCAGGAGGAGGAGGAGGATGAAGAAACAGAATCTGTTCAAAGCTCCAGATGACGACTCCTTGTCTTTTACTGTCATGTTAAAACTCATGTAATAATGCATTAATAACTACTAGGTACTCTTGTAATAACCACTGCATACTCTTGGTACTGTAACTATAACTTGTGTAATAATGTAGTCATGACTCATGTTAGCAATACTTTGTGTAATGTAGAGGTAATAATAACTGAGTCGTCATTTGGTTCATTGAACTGATTCAGTCTGTTTAACACACACACACACACACACGCTCACAACCCAGGAGGAGGTTAGTGAAGTCACACACATTAGACTCGAGAATCAAAGCCCAGCCGATAGGAGGCCGCTGGAGGAGGAGGAGGAGGAGGAGGAGGAAGAGGAGGTCCTCAGGTGAAGCTCAGAGGAGAACAGGTTAGTAGCTTTGATAAAACACACACACAGTCCAGCCTGAGCTTTCTACCAGCAAAGAGGAGGAGGAGGAGAAGGAGAAGAGGATTAAAGGGATAGTAGCATTTTTTTTTTAAAGTGGGGTTGTATGATCTACAAATAGCCCCTAAGTACTTTAATTGCAGTAGAAGACTCTCTGCACTCCTCCCGTTAGCAATGCCAGCCCATAGCCCTGCCCAGAGATTTACAACATACAGTGTTGTGAACAGACCCAAAGAAACGGCCTATTTTCACGGCCTAAAAGAGGTTTTACCTGAAAAAAAAAAAATACACAGTTCCATTGTTCACTATAATATAATTTTTTCCAGCCCTTCAAAGTGCAGGAAAAACACAGTTTTTATTTGGACCTAACCAACTGCTGATCGGCGGGCGCTAACCCTGGGCGGAGGGATACGTGAGTTGGTTAGGTCCAAATAAAAACTGTGTTTTTCCTGCACTTTGAAGGGCTGGAAAAAATTATATTATAGTGAACAATGGAACTGTGCTTTTTTTTCAGGCAAAACCTCTTTTAGGCCGTGAAAATAGGCCGTTTCTTTGGGTCCATTCACAACAATGTATGTTGTAAATCTCTGGGCAGGGCTATTATGGGCTGGCGTTGCTAACGGGAGGAGTGCAGAGAGTCTTCTACTGCAATTAAAGTACTTAGGGGCTATTTGTAGATCATACAACCCCACTTTAAAAAAAAATGCTACAATCCCTTTAAGGAGGATCGAGGATTTCATGGAAGCTGATCTCAGGAGAAGTTCAAGGATCTCCAGGAGTTCTCACGAAGCTCCTGGAGATCCTGGATCCTTCAAGATCTCACAGAGATTCCTGAAAGATCAAGAATCTGCAGGAGGCCAAAGAAAGGTCCAGAGGAGGAGGAGGAGCAGGAGGAGGAGGAGCAGGAGTTAGACCAGAGGAGGAGCACTGGGAGAGGAGGTCCTCAGGTGAAGCTGCAGGAGAACAGGTTAGTGGTTCTGATGAAACAGCCCGGCCTGAGGGTCTCATGGCAAAGCAAAGAGGAGACTCCAGATCTCCAGGCCACTAAGACCGGCGCCCGAGGAGCCACAGGAGGCCTCTGATTGGCTGAACCGGGAGCGTTCAGCCAGCCAATCAGGAGCCCCCGTAGTACCTGTACCCCAGTGGTGTAGTCTAATGTTTTGAAGTGGGTAAACTGCTTTTTAGGTGGGTAAACTGTACATACTTGTATCACATAGACTGGTGGTTCTCAAACTTTTTTTTTAAATTAGACCACGGACCCCCATTGGACAAAATTTTGAAGCAAACACCAAAAATACATAAACAATCAATGTACGTTTAAATTAGGCTTACATTTTTGAAAGATTATAGAGAAATTATTGGGGGGGGAAAATGGTACAATTTCTCCAAAAAAGTTGAAACATTTCTAGAAAAAAGTGGTAAAACTTTGCAGTTTTTTTTTTTTTTTTCAAGAAAAATCTGCTTAAATTTCTCAGAAAAAGTGGCAAAATTAAAAAAAAAAAAAAAAAAGTTTTTAAAAATTGAGAAGAAACTGGTACATTTTTTCAAAAATATTATAGAAAAATGTGGTAAAAATTCTCAAAAAAAAGGGGCGGGGGCAAACAATAATACAAAAAGGGGTTCAATTTTGCAATGTTTTTTTTTTTTGTTTTTTTTAGAAAAATCTGCTAACATTTCTAAGAAAAACTGGTAAAATTTCAACAACAACAAAAAAAGTTTTAAAAAACTGAGAAGAAACTGGTAAAATTACTCAAGAATTCTAGAAAAAGTGGTAACATTTTTCAAAATATTATAGAAAAATGTGGTAAAATTTTTCAAAAACAAAAGGGGGCAAACAATAAAACAAAAAGGGGTAAAAATTTCTTTAAAAAATAAAAAAGTAGAACAGAAAAATTGAGAAGAAACTGGTAAAAAAATAAAAAATAAAAAGAAAGAAAAAAATAAAAACAATAATTTAAAAAAATTAAACAAATTCTAGGAAAAAGTGGTCAAATTTCAAGAAAAAGTTGGGGACCCACTTTGAGAACCATTGACATAGATAGTTTTGTTGTACTGGGTTTACTGAAGTATTTATGCATTTTCAGAGGGTATACTGAGTATAGGCTACCCGAGTATCACATTAGACTACACCACTGCTGCACCTGATTGGCCAGCTGACCCAGGTGTGGGCGGGGCTAAAGGGAGGACCTGTGGCTCCTTGGGGGCGGGGCTAGTGACCCGTCAGCAGAGTGATGTCATAGCAGCGTCAGCAGGAAGTGAGGTCAGATGCAGCTGACCAATCACACATCACGCGGCAAGGCGGGACCTTTTTGGCGTGGCGTGGCCTTTGCTGCCGCCGCTGTCTGCCGCGGCGGACGGGGCGGACCTCTGCGGCTGGGGGGTCGGGGGGGTCTGGGGGGGGTGGGGGGAGGAGGGGGAGGGGGACGAGGCCTTCGGGCGAGGAGGCTCCTCACGCTCCTGGATCTCCTCCATCTGGGAGCGCTGGCTGCTGCTGCTGCTGACCTCCTTTTTCCTGTCTGCTCCACTGTGGACAGAACCGGGACGGTGAGAGACAGAACTGACGACTCTACGGATTCTACTGGTTCTCTACTGGGTCTCTACTGGGTCTAGTTAGAGCACTGTAAAAGAGAGTAAGGACACCACCATTGACTCCCGTGGTAAGGGTTTTGCGCCCCTAGTGGCAGGATATGGGTATTGCAAAAGCGCCCAGAAAACCCATTCACTCCAATGTATGTGTGTTGCCCACTTGCTTATAAATTGATGAAAACGGCCGTGTTTTTGTTTTTAGGAGTCTTGGTCATATCAGATTACACTTATAATTTGTTTATTACAAAATGTAGGTTGAAACATTAATGTAGACAACTGTTTTTTGTTTTTTACTCGCCTATGTGTTAAAGCAGAAGTAAGCGATCCGGTGGTTTTGGCTAACGTCTTGTCAGCCGATGGAGTTAGCAGCCCCCGCCCTCGTCATGGATCTATTGGTCCTCGTCCCTACGTCACCACATTCACGTGCATCCCTTGGCTGCACACACAGAGCGGACCGCCCCTTTATGCCGTTCTCTCTCCTCATTGGATAAAGGTTGTAGGATACAAGGAAGTATACAAGAAGTTTTCTCCTCGGCTCAGAGCAGAGCAGAGTGACTGACAGACCCGTGTTTCAGACCAAACACTCTATAGAAGTGATTGCTGTCGGAAGATACAACTATTTAAGACTTATATTAACACAAACATTCTGCTTACTTCTGCTTTAATGTAGATGTAGATTTTTTTTTTGTTTCTTTTTTACTTGCCTATGTGTTAATGTTTATCTGTAAAGGATCCTCAGTGATGCTATTAACGTGGGTGATCTAGAAATGTCCTTAAATTATTGAAAACACCACACTTGCTCATTCACCAACAATGCAGAGATGTCAGTTCTTGGGCGATTTTGTAATACCTATATTCCTCCACCAGGAGGCGCTTCCATTGGACCAATGCTGTCGTTACTCTCTTATTGCAGTGCTCTAGTTCTAGTCTACGTCTACTGTCTACTACGTTTACTGCTACGAGTCAAACCACCAGAATCCACCTGAGACCGCCGGCTGCTGATTTCCTTCTACCTGTGGACAAAACCAGGACCGTGAGATCAGACTTGATGTTTCTACTGTGTTGCTACTGGACGGGCCCAGAGATCCAGAACCAGCTTCAAACAGATACTTAAAAAAAAACACACATACACTTCGTCTCAGTGTAGCTCGACCAGCCTGGACGGGCGAGTCTGAATAACCAATGACAGAATAGAGGGTATGCACATGACGCACGGTACTCGGACTGAGTGGCAAAAAAACGAGTGGAAGAGTCGCCAAAACACCGGCCCGACCGTTGAGCGTCGGGCCTCGTCTGTTTGGTGTGTCCGTCTGGTCTCGTCGGGGCCGATTCAACATGCTCAGTCCCGACGGCCGCCGGGAGTCTACTCGTCGGGTACTCTGATTGGCTGTGTGCCAGCTATGACGATTATGACGGGCGATGCCGTAGCGAATCAGCACGGTGTGTGGGAGGGGCGGAAGTGACGATAGTAAACAAACCATAGACTGTATAAAAAAGAGAAACAAACCACACACAAAACACATGGCACAGGCAAAGACGAACTACATTTTGCTTCTTTTTTGGATCGTTTTTAAGATTTGTTTTCCAAAACGTCCAAAACGTCTTCTCAAAACTAATACCAAGCTGTTGTGTGCGCTTTGTTTTAATCTGCCTGGTTTCTTCTATGGTTTCTCCGTTAGGTCATTTCCTGTTTTCATGTTTCAGATTACGGGCACGAGACTAGCGCCACCCGCTGTTATGGAGAGTTATTGCATCTCGCGCAAGTACAGAACGTACAGGCTGCTGTGTAGTCGGCAGTCGTGGTGGTGGTTTGTTTCACTGCTTCCTCTCTCCCGACGGTGTCCGACGAGAGGCGACAAACTCGTTGGACAAGCTGCCGATGTGGCGACCGACCGGCTCTCCACCGCTTCATCACTTCACAGAAAACTAAAAATCTTGCTGCGTTCTGGATTAAAGCAGATCGCCACAAAAGCACTGAAACCTGCTTCCATTATGAACAATTATCTTTGTGAAGCAGAGTTTTCTACAGCGACAGCAGCAAACTTTTAACTTATATCTAGGTTGCTTCTTTGTTGTGTATATTGTCTAGACATTGCAGGATATATTTTGTCATATATTTTCCTCCTTGTATCCTATTTATTTTCTATTTTCTCTGGAGCGGCCTGGCAGAATAATTTCCTTCGGGATGAATAAAGTTTTATCTAATCTAATCTAATCTAAAAACAAGACGACAAGAGGAGACTGAACCGTCACCCCGACATGACTGATATATATTATTATTATTTTTATATTATGGTGAGAACAAAGAACGTAATAATGGAATTAAAAACGTAACGGAAAACCATGTGACCTTCTACAAAATGTTATATCAAAATGTTAAAAAAAAAGCAAAAAGAAAAGAAAAGATTTTTATTCTGTGGGTAATGGGGGCGGGACTAGATAAGCTTTTGCTTCTCCCGCTTTCCCTTTCGGCCATGTGTATTGTATTATTTGAACTAAGATGAAGTGTGATGATGATGATTTAAATTGACATGCCCGAAATAAACAAATTGATTGATTGATAATCGTTTTTATATTATATATATGTGTAATGTAAACAGGAGAATGTAAGTCTGTTTTGCCACTCAGTCTGAACAAAAGGGGCGTGTCCCAAAGGAACGCTACGTAAACGCACACCCTCTATAATATCAGATATTGATCCGATCCGCTGCGATCGATCGGCTGTGAAGTAAAACCAGTGACGTTAAGAGAACAGGTTTAAACAGCTTCGCCCCGCTGGCGTCAGACGCTCCGGTGTTTTTACCTCTTGGCGGCGGACGACAACGTCTCCTTCCTGGTGACAGATGTGGAGTCTCGCTTCCGTCCAGATGTTCCCCCGTTAGCGATGCAGGACATCGAGTACGCCTCGCGTAGAGCAGCGCCGCCTGGACGGGTGGAAACAACACAACAACGACAACGTCAACGTCAACGTCACGTCAACCAGTTTGACCAGCAGAACGATGGTTAAAGGACAATTCCGGGCAAATTCAGCTCGGGGCTGTATGTTCCTAACATTTTAGGTCTAAAAGAAGGAATCTGAAGATTTTCAGTTTAATTGCTCCTGTTTTGTGGTGGTTGTGTCTGTCCCCGCGTC
>NC_139906.1:2887500-2995000 GCF_905171665.1 Trachurus trachurus
ATAAAAGCGCTGGCGGAGTTCAGGCTTACTGGCAGACTGTTTGTGGAGCAGCTACGCCAAGCAATCACGTTCTGAAAAGAACTGGATATGTAGCCATCGGGAATTTTCAATGTGGTGGCTATGGATATAATACAAAAAAACAATTTATTAACAACCAATTTAGGTATTTATGTACTCAATATCACATTATATCCATCACACTTGGCGGCAATGGTAGCCATCTTGAAAAATGGCTGCCATGGCCACCATATTTAAAATTCACGATGGCTCCACATCCAATTCTTTTCAGATCGCCTTGGCTATGCGTCTACCAAATTTCACGCTTTAATCACAAAGTGCAAAATTCCTCCCTATTTTGGAGCCAATCTACTCCTCCATATTGTTTTATTTTGAAAAAGATGTGATGTGATTGTGTTTTATTTTGAAAACTCTGGTGAGCTTCGTCGTCTTCCTTGTTCGCAGGATTTATTGGTCAAGCTCAAACCTACGTCTTTGTTTTCAAATACAAAAATGTACGCAGCCTTGGAGTCCAAACAGGGACCCAATCAGGGACGGAGGAGGTTGTGATGTCACAGCGAGACGCCATATTTGCCTCCATATTCAAACTCAAAGTCGACTGGACTCTGAAGAGTTAACTGGTGCAGCGTCTCTGTGGTTGAAGAAACCTGAGTCAGGAGTCTGAGTTCCCTGGAAGCACCACGAGCAAACACCTGTCAGTACCTGTGTGCGGTTGGCTCTGATCCTATTGGTCAACCACGAGTGACATCACGGCTCCAACTGCTAAAGCTGCTTTTCATTATCACTCACCGTGTAATCATTTTATCCTCACACACACACACACACACACACACGCACACCTACCTCTCTAAACTGACTGGTTCTTCTTGCATACAGCACACACAGTCTAATGTGTCTAATGTGTGATACAGTTTTTAAATGGCGACCACATCTGGATGAGCTGATGTGGTCGCACAGATCAGGAGGTGAAGAGATAAAAACCCTCACAGGAAAAAACACTGATCGTTTTTTCCCTTTCACATAGATAATGTAGCATTAAGCACTTGTTTACTCTCGTAGTCTCAGTTACAAACCTCCGCGTTCACACCTGCCGCCCACACATCTCTGGAAAACTTTTTCTATCTATCTATTATCTACTCTTATTTTAAAAAACAGGTTGTGTTGTATACTCAAGTTTCGCGAGCGTTAACATCAGCCTGTTTTTTTTTTCACCTCTGGATGCAGATGTTGGTGAGTTACATCAACATCAATCTGGTTCTGTAATCTATAACTTTGATTATTGATGTAAATCAGTAGAAACAGGTGAAAATCCTCCGTTTTCCTACAGTGTCGTGTGGATCATGAACACAACACTGACTGCGACATGGATCGACCAATGACAGGACGTCATTTCTACATGACATCACACAGGTCGGAGTTCACCTGCGCAGAAAGAGCCTGAACGTCGCCTTCTCAATCGTAAACGGACTAGGGATGCACATGATTAACCGTTTAACCGTTAACCGATAACAAGAACTTTGACCGATTAATAAATGCAGCCTACACGGACATAGATGTGCATCACCTGTCACTACGGCGCTGAAAAAAAAAAAAGAAAAGAGGACGTCGCTGCTCTCCAGCCTGTTCACCTGCAGCTCTCCTGCAGCTCCACAGAGGAGCTGTCAGAGGAGCTGTCAGAGGAGCTCTGCTGCTCCTTCAGCCTGGTGTTTGGCTGCACTTTGTATAAAAACAGTTCTACATTGGACGATCTAACCTCCATATGAGCGCGATCAGTTGAGACAGAGCGCACTGATCAGCTGTCGCGGCGCACGTGTGTATTTAAGGGCAAAAAAAAAAAAAAAAAAAAAAATTGGAGCGATACTTTTTTTTTGGGGGGCCGTGCGCCGCAAGTGTCTTAATCTTATCGGTTAACGGTTAATAATCGGTTAACGAGCGTCGGTTATCGGTCAGAAAAAAAATTCAAAATGTGCATCCCTAAAACGGACACATTTTTGTAAGATGCTGCAGCAGCCGTTAAAGGGATAGATCAACATTTTGGCAAATTGGTCCATTGCCATAATCCCTATAGTCATAGGAGTAGGTTCGTTACCTTTAATTGTCGGTGCAAGCTATTTTAGAACGGTGGAGCAGAGCCGTGAGCTACGGTTACGGAGGCTCATGGGATTTCTTGGTTTCCCTCATCAAACTCATCAAATACACAATCCAACAACTCCACAAAGCTCTGGTGGACAAGTTGTGACCTGCACATTCACCACACTATGAGATAATAACACAACGTTACCAGACTGAGTTGTTTTAGAAGGAAATACAGAGACTGATGATGAAAAACTGTCCCTGAAGGCAACGTGCATCAGAGGTTTTGCATGAATTTCCCTCTAAAACAACTCTGTGTGGTAACGTTGTGTTATTATCTCATAGCGTGGTGAATGTGCAGCTCACAACTTGTCCACCAGAGCGTTGTGGAGTTGTTGGATTGTGTATTTGTATTTGTCTCCCGCCATGTTTGCTTCTATGGAGCCGGAAGAAGAAAACTGCGGAGCGCCGTCTGGCATCAAATGTGTTTGTCTTCAGATGACAGATAGTAACGTCTTTATTTGTACAGATGTGTGTGTGTGTGTGTGTGTGTGTGTGTGTGTGTGTGTGTGTGTGTGTGTGTGTGTGTGTTCAGGTTTAGATTAGATTAGATGCTTTTATTGTCACTGCACATTTTCATACAACGATACTTACTTCGAGAGCAATCCCTATCGCCATTGTAGCAGCGTTTTAATAAATAAATACTCATAAAAACACTAAAAACCTAAATAAAGTAATAAACATAACAGGTGTTGGTTGGTGTGAACAGACCAACTCCTCTCTGACTTTCTCTCTCTCTCGGTGGAGGCGACGAAACTTGGCCTACATACCTGTCAGGCTTGATAGACACTCGAGCTGTCACAGCGATGACATTTTACCTGACTGCTGTCACTTTGCATAATGGTTGAACTGGTTTTCATTCATCTGTATAAAAACATCTGGATGAAACTAACTTATGAAGCCACAAACTGTTTGACGAGCATCTATTCACATCAGCATCATGGATTTAAACGCCTCCGTGTGTATTATTAAACTATTACACTGTAATAGTGGCAGAAAATGATCAGAAAAGGACAATAAATCATTAAATCGCAATTATTTGTTTGATAATGAATCATCATGATGGTGACAGGCCTGTTAGACGCAGCTGTTCGGAGCAGTCCAGGAAATCCAGATGTTAATAACGTGGCTTTAAATCAGTTTATAAGTGAGTTGGGTTAGTGACCCACATGTAAACACCTGGAGACGTTTAAAACATCATTTTTGACGTGAAGACGATATTTTCTGTCGTCTTAACACAGTTTGTTTAAGTGTTGTTACTGCATTGTTTTGTTTGTACGACAGACTGGTGCGTAACTTTGAATTAGCTCAAAACTGTTTCACAAAAAATAATAAAACATTTGAGACACCTCAACCCCACCGGGATACCACACCAACGTTTCAATTATAACAACCGATGACGCCTGCACTGATCAGAAACACCAAACAACAACCACTAAAATCAAAGCTTTTTCCAAAATCTGTTGGGTTTTTCTTGCTGAATTTTCAAAATAAAACTTCCTGTGAGTGTAAAAAGCTGCAGTAGAAGAACACAGCTCAGAGGACGGAGGAGGCTCCTTTGACGGCCATTTGTTGCTGCTGTTTTGTAATGATAAAAGTAATAATAATAATAATTATCATTTACCCATAATGCATAGTAAAAGTAGTAAACTGGTTTTAGTGCAGCAGATGAATTCTCTGGAACCAGTTTGTCAAATCAGAGTGGAGTCCTGATGTGAACCTGAACCTGATCCTCCAGATCCTGATCCCTCAGGTAGCTACAGATCAGCCAGATAAGATCTTAATTGTTTTCTCAACGAACCGGCGTTAAAACACTCAGACGGCAGTAAATCAATTTGAATAGAAACAAAAACAACACGAGAGCTTCCACCCAATCACAGCGCAGAACAAAAGGTCAAGATCTGTCAGTCTGTGTGTATTGATGATAGGTGGATGTGACGCTCACCTGTGTCTCAGGTGACACGGCAATAAAGTTTGATTGATTTGAATGAAGTGAAAACAGAAATTAACTAATCAATGATGTTTTAATAATAAAGTTCAGTCACTTCATATGATCTGATCTGCAGCGTCGACGACGTTCCTCTGCTTAATGTCACTGTTTATACATCCTGTAACACACACACACACACACACACACACACACACAGAGAGAGACACACACACACACACACAGGTGTGAACAGACTGGATGAATAAATAAATCATTTCCTGACTCTTTGTTCTGCAGATCAGAGTCCACACACATTATGGCACCGTGGGCGCACAGACACACACACACACACTCTCTCTCTCTCTCTCACACACACACACCCACACAGACCTAGAAAGAGAGAGAGAGAGTGGCAAACACACACACACACACACACTCTGTGGTTTCCAAGCTGTGGTTTGAGGACCTGCAGAGTCTCTGAGACAATAAAGGATTTAAAGCTGTTTTTCAGTCTGTCTGAGCTCCCTGCTGGTCTCTACTGGTCCCTAACAGACCCAGGTCTTTATCTTCGGGGGGGTCCAGGTCTCTGCAGAGTCTACTAGCCTACTTGAGGAGGGGGGCACTTGAATTTGTGGCCCAGCAGCAGCCGCCGGAGGGGCGGTGCAGCAGCAGACTAGTAGACTGCAGCAGCGTCTTTCTGATAAATAGCTACAGCAGTGACACGTGTAAAAGCCGCCAGCAGATCGAATCGAGGCGCGTGCGGCTCTATCTCTCACCTTCCTGCCTTCCCGCCGCTAGCTGCACGCGCGCAGGCAGGGGGGTGGCCAGGTGAGGTGAGCGTGCGTGCGTTGCGGGGATGTGGCGCGAGGCGAGGCGCGAGGCGAGGCAACTCACCTAAACTGCCCGTGAATCCGTCCATTTTCCCGGAGAGAAGCGGGGAGGCCTGCGGGAGGCTGAGCGCGCACTGCGGGCCTCCGTCCGGGTTTTTCCACCGCACCGGAGGAGGAGGAGGAGGAGAGGGGGAGGAGGAGGAGAGGAGGAGAGGAAGGGGGGAGGAGGAGGAAGGAAGGAAGCGAGCCGAGCCGAGCTGAGCTGAGCCGGGTCTGGTTGGTCTGTCCCGTCCTGTCCGTGAGGCCGAAGATCCGCCGCTGTGCTGCGCTGCGCTGCGGGCTGGAGGAGGAGGAAGAAGCCGCCGCTCCCCGGAGGATCAGATCAGACACACAGAGAGATACACACAGAGAGAGAGAGATCGAGTCCGCCGAGCCGAGCCGAGCCGAGCCGCACACACGACGGACCCAGGCTGCTGCGCGTTTCCGACTCCGCCTGCTCTGGCAGCGCGCGCTTCCTCTGGAGGAGGAGGAGGGGGAGGAGGAGGAGGAGGGGGTCAGGTTTCAGAGGAGCTGCGGCTGCACTGCAGAGTCTCCACTGTTATGTGTTAATAAAATAAAAGAAGTAGGCTATCCTTCAAAAATAATCCACAGAATTTAGAATAGAATAGAATAAACTTTAATGTCCCACAGGGGAAATTTGTTGTGGACTCAGTGCATGGTAAAAAAGCTGCCTTAATATACATAAAATACATAAATGACAGTTGACATGTACACACACTCATGACACACCCAGTTAAGGGTTAAAAAGATTAAAAAGTAAACAAACAAACAAACAAACAAACAAGCATCAGTTATTGCACATTTACCCCTCTAAAGTCTTCTTTTCAAAACGGTTTAAAAATGTCACAGATACAAGTTGCCCTTTTTGTTTGGGATGCCCTGAAGATGTCTTTCATTTGTTTTGGTCTTGCCCTTTTTCTACCAGTTCCTGGGTAATTTGATTTCCCTTATTTTGAAAATGTATAGGCTAGGCCTACTGTTTGGCTTCACTGTCTTTCCATTTACCATCATTATATCCTTTTTGGCACATTCATAAATGTTGATACACAAATCAAACAAATCCTTTTTTCTTACATTTAGCCTAATAACGAAGTCAAACAGTAGCCTAGGCTAAAACTATTGAAAAAACACAAAGGCTACCTTGAACCTATGTGCTCTCTACAACATATTTTTATAAAGCAATCTGTAAAAAAAAAAAAAAAAAAAAAAAAACCTTTATGTAGCCTATATAACCCCCTGGCAGTAATCTTTGTTGCTGTGTTGAATTGTAGGTATTGTTTTGCACAATTCTTAATAAAGTTGTGAAAAAAAGAGTCTCCACTGTGGGTTTTTTTTTTCACATCACAATTTACCGTAGGCTACATTTCAATTTGAAATACACATCAATTTACACTTTAAACTCATTTGAGGAAACATTTGCTTGCATTTGAAACACTACAAGCTTACAACACATTAAAGGGATACGCCAACATTTTTTTTTTTAATGTCTTGCCTCACTCCCGAGTCCATGACCATTAGATAGACACCATCCTTTCGACTGTGCGTGCAGTAACGAGGGAGATACGGGCAGAGCTGGCACACCGCTAATTAGCTTAGCTCAAACACTGGAAGTGTATGGGTAATGTTAGCCTGCCTCCTACCCGAGCCGAAATCAGCATTCAGAAGCTGATTTCATTTTAGCTCTAAATTCTGTAAATATATCACTTTATCCACATTTCAAACATTTTTAGGCGAGAAAGTAGCCGTTTAGATCAGCAGTGTGTCGTTAATTTGTCTAAATACCAGCTGTTTACAATTTTGTTCGGACGAATGTGGCGCTACTCAAGCTAGCCGTTGTGACCAACGCACTTCCGGTTACTTTCACAAAATAAAACACCCGTTGCCCTTTACATACAGAAAACCATGACGATAGAATCTGTGCTTTTACTTTGAAACAGGAAGCTAACCTACCCTCGAGCTTGAACCAAAATAAACCGTCTTTGCTTGAACCCTCCGTTTTGACCGATCTCGTCCCGTTACCGGCATTTGACCGCTCAAGATGCCTTACCGGAGAGTTTTGTCAGCTCTGAGACGAAGATCGGCCCGCCGGTTTCCGTTTAGAGTTGCTGAAGAGTTTCTCTGATGACTTTAGGTGGAGGCAGGCTAACACTACCCATACACTTCCAGCGTTTGAGCTAAGCTAATTAGCAACTTTAGGTGGAGGCAGGCTAACACTACCCATACACTTCCAGTGTTTGAGCTAAGCTAATTACGGGCGATACGGCTCTATCTCCATGGTTACTGCACGCACAGTCGAAAGGATGGTGTCTATCTGCTGGTCATGGACTCTGGAGTGAGGCAAGACACGAAAAAAAATGTTGGCGTATCCCTTTAACAAGATAAAATAAAATAAATATAGGGGCTGACATTTCAACAAAAGTGCTTTAAGTGTGTTAAAAGAACACAGGATTGTAACTTAAAAAGCAAGAGACTTTGACATTGTTTCATTTAATTCATTTATAGACAGATTTTCTTCTGATAATACCTTTAGGGATGTTATATAGTTTTTTATTTCATTTTTAAAACAGTTTATGGGGTTTGCTGCTTTTCCATTTATTCTTGTGTAGCCTATATGTTATTTTCCCATAATAAGAATTATGTTCACCATTTTTGACAGACCGTCCATATAAATCATCACTTGAAATTTGTTAAACAAAGAATTGTTAATCCCAATATTTAACCATCGACAAACATCTTTCCAAAACAGCATTGGAGTCTCCACTGTGTGTGTGTGTGTGTGTGTGTGTGTGTTACATGGAGCTCTGCAGCGCCGCCACGTGGACACACACACATAAACAATTGTGCAAGAAGCAGCAGAGGAAGTGACTGAATAAAGAGTGTAGGCTACTGATTGAGAAAGACTGAGCGGGAAGAAGCTTCATGAGCTTCAATTGATAGTTTGTGTTTGTGTTGATCCGATATTATTGATAGATTTCTACTGATCGATAATCAGGCACATTCATCATCAAAAACTAAAAGCAGATGAGATGAAAACAAACAGGGCTGATGATCAGTAGAGTTAAACTGAGGAATGTGTCAAGTTCAGTGAAGTGTCAAACAGGAAGTGGCAAAGAACGGACTTCAGAATAAAAGACACTTTTTAAGCGCTTTATTTTCTTAGAAAACTGTTTAACTTTGATCAAAGAATTAAAAAAAAAAAAAACTCAAACAACAAACTCAGACCAAACTTCAGTTTTTATTTTTGTAGAATATAAAAAGATAAAAATTCACTTTTATAAAAAACAGAATCCCTTCAGAATAAAAGCTGTCTGGTTTTTAACAAACCAATAATTCACCATTCATCGACAGAAAGACAAACAAAGAAGAATAAAAGAATTAAAGCTGAAGATATAAACATTAATTCTGAATATTCTCTCTGGTTCACTGTGATTGGCTCAAACATCCTGAAAACCTTTATTCGCAACAAAACAACTCAACATAAACACTTCATTTATTCAAAGCTTGTTAACATGAATCCAGTGTCGATAAAGTCTCACAACCTTCATATTTAATCAAACGCGTGATCACATGAATCCGATACCTTTTTAAAGGAACAGTCCACGATTTTTTTTCTTTAAACTTTTGTCAATAACAAATTAAAATTTGACAGTTTCACAGTCTTGATGCAGCAACCAGTCAATTAATCGCTCAATCAATAAACAGAAATTGCATTTTGATCAGTGGAGAAAAATATTCAGCTTCAGATTTGTCGATTGTGAAAAATAAAACATTCGTCGTGTGCTTTTATTTTGAAGTGTCAGCATTGGAGGATAAAAGATTCAACCTTTGTTAGTTTGACATCATCTCCGAACGACAGGAAAGCAGTGGATGACATCAGATCTATGACATCACTGACTCCGCCTCCTCTCAGTGTCAAAACTTACTCGCACTAAAACACAGGCACTTCTTGTTTTGTTTTGTTTTGTTATTCCTTTAAATCGCTGAAACTGAGGATGGCGGCGGTTTAAAGGAGGCACTGGATCAAAGATCAAAGGTTCAACGCACATTCAAACAGTAGAAAACAGTAGAAGCTGCAGGCAAAGAGAAAAGAGGCAGTTTGGTTCTGATCAGTCGCTCACATTTAAGTCTGAATATATATATATAAAAAAAAAAGAAGAAACAAAACGAAAAATTTAAGGCAGAATCTCTCAGACTGAAACAAAAAAGAAAACCTGTTAAGACTTCAGTCTCTCAGTCAATGTAAACAAACAAACACACACACACACACAAATAAAGGCCATGTTCTCAGTCATCATAGCAACTTCATCATCATCATCATCATCAGAAGACTAGACTGGACCGATGGTGTAAAGATACGACAGAAGAGGAAGAGGAAGAAGGCACGTGTCTGAATTAAGAGACTTGGTCCAGTGACACCGGGCGTTAAGCCCCGCCCCCTCACAGGTGTCCGCTTCAGTAGCTGAATTTGGCTTTTTCAATGTCGGCGATCAGCGTCCTGGCCAAGTAGATCCCCACCATCTGATCACAGAGAGACAGAGAGAGAGAGAGATGTCAGTTTAGATCGAATCTCCTACTTCCGGGAAGAAAACCAGCACGTAATTTGAATGAGAACAGTAGTAATGAACGAGAGTTTAGCTATCATATTTTTCACGCCCTATCACCGTTTAGACAAATCTGAAATGATTGAAGAAACATTACTATTTCCATGTGTGTGTTTTGTGTTGCTATGTGTTGTATTTATTCAGTTTGGGGGAATCACAGTGTCTAGAAAGCATCAGTTGCTGCAGCTGACAGGGACAGCTAACGGCGGTAGCTAAGCTAACGGCTTTGATATTGTTTGTGCTAATGTTTTAGCTCTGTGTGCTACTTGCATGTGTTTCTAGCTGAACTGTCTTCTCTTGCTTTTTCTCACTCTTCTTCTCCCTGTCTGCATGTCATGTCTGCATGCCATGAGCTTTTGTTATGCTGTATGTCAGACTTCTTACCTGTTTTATTTGTTATTATGAGCTTTTACTAGGTAGATTGTTATGTAAGTTGTGTTTTGAAAGTACTTAATTGTTGCCCCTTTTTTTGGCTTTTAGGTTGCCTTTAACATCTGGCCAGAGACAACGGACGAAAACTAGCCTTGTTGGCTAACTCTGGCCCACTTACAGTTTTTCTTTTAACTCTGTTGATTAGTGGTGCACTGTCCCTATGAAATAAACTAATAATAATAAATAACGGCGGCAGCTAAGCTAGCATCAAGACGTCAGCTGTTAAAACTCTCCTGTTATCTGACACGACAAGAAACTGTCAACAAGAAACCCAGTTAGCTCAGTCATGTTGTAACTCAGATATCTGCTGGAGAAAATATTTTTTCATGGAGCGTTTATTGAGTCACTGAGTTATTAAAGTTAAACCGGCTAAGCTAACCGTTAGCCTGGCTAATCTATGATAACCATGACTTATTACAAAAACGTGCACAGAGAAATAGTAATGTTTGTCCAATCATTGGTTTTATAAACTTTACAAACATCAGATTAGTCAAAATTTTTGTACTCATTGTATTGTATTGATGTATGTAAAGGTTAAATAAAAAAAAATCTAAATTGATAAATATTCTAGTTTGTATTTTCAACTGTGTTTATTGAAGGGCGACCGCGAAAAAGAGCTTAAAGGACCTCCCTGTTAAAATAAAGGTTAAATTAAAAAAAAATCTAAAAAAGGAAAAGGCTAATGTGTGTGTTGTGTGTACCGGTACACAGTGGTACCAGTACGCGGTACTAGTACGTGGTACCGGTACCAGTACGTGGTGCCGTACCTGCAGCAGAGAGATGACGATGAAGACTATGGCGACCGTGTAGAGGTTTCCTGGCAACCAGTCCTCGAGCGCCGCGATGCAGCCTTTAGTGTAGATGTGGTTGCTCCACTCGCCCTGCACGGCAACATTACACAACATCAGAGAACCGCAGTAACCATAGTAACCAACTTCCTGCGATGACGCCATCATCACCATCATCATCACACAACGTTCGCTGTCAGAAACCTCACTCACCTTGAGTTTGTTCCTCACGTCGTAGCCGCACTGAGTGTTCACCACCGAGTCCTGAAACACACACACACACACACACACACACACATCGACACGTTGTTCTGTTACCATGGTGACGAGTGATGCGTATTGATGAAGTACTGATCGATCGATCGATAGTAAACTCACAGCTGGATCAGAGAGGCAGCAGGAGAACGGGACGCCGCAGCGCTCTCTGCTGCGATTCGTGGTGTTGCAGCTGAAGTAGTCGTTCAGGTCCCAGTCGGACGGTTCCTGAGCTCCACAGCAGTTGTTCTGTTGGAGAACGTCACGTTTTTTACAATCTGGACCTCTCTTTGGAATTTTGGGTAAAACTAGACATGTTTTAGATCAGAAGTCACTTCAAATGCTGTACTATGCACTCATTGATCCATACTTATCCTACTGTGTTGAGGTATGGGGAAACACATATAAAAGCACTTTACAAAAGATTTGCATTTTACAAAAAAGAGTCATAAGGATGGTTCATCATGCTGGGTACCTTGATCATACAAATCCGTTGTTTTTAAAATCGGGTATTTTAAGATTTGAGGACCTGGTCAAATTCAAAACAGGTCAGATTTTGTTTAAAGCCTGGAATAGGTTGCTACCAATAAACATCCAGAAAATGTTTATGGTCAGAGAAAGCATATATGATTTAAGAGGGAACTGTAACTTTAAACAATCTACCATCCATTCTACCCTAAAAAGTTTTAGCATCTATTTTTGTGGTGTTAAAATGTGGAATAGACTAGATGAGGATATAAAAATGTGCAATAACTTAAAACAATTTAAAAGTAAGTACAAACATACACTCTTGGTCAGCTATAAAGAAGAACTGGACTGCTAATTTTACTCTTTTTATTTATAATCATGATCTTATTTCATATTAAAGCAATATGTTTTTAATCTTCTGAATTGTATGGAACTACAGATGTATGACATGAATCACAATGTAAGGGGGGGCTGAACTTGATAAGCTTTGCTTCTTTCAGCCCCTTCTCAAACTTGCACAGTATCATTGTTGTTTTGTTTCTTGTTACACAGATTGTTTGTCTTTTGATGTGCTTGTTTGAGACAAATAAAAATCAAATCAAATCAAAGACCTTATTTCTAGCATAAAATACGATCATTTCCTCCCCCAGATAACTTTGGTGTCATTACAAGTCGTTGTGATGAAATGAGCTCCAGGCGAGAGCCGCGTATATCCGTATAATGGAGTCTACAGGGCAGCAGAATGCAGCCTCTAAATAACACATTATCTGCAGAGAAACTCCTTCATTTCACCAATATTTAGTTCTGATAGGCTAGTGCTATTCCCCTCTGAGTCCGGGGTTAGCTGTTATCAACATCCGGGGTCTGTAGGTTGACCTACTGACCTCTGACCTGGATGATGTCATCTCCATGGCTTGTTGCTACCGCTAATGCTACGGTTTGTTTCTGCGTGTTTCTGACTTGTCAGAACAAAATGAGCAGCTGGATGAAGTTCAGCTTCCACAGGCTTCCTCTCCTCAACCTGGACTCACTAAAGCTCCGGCTAGTTGAGATAAAAATGGACCCGAGTGCCGAAGCAGAATGATTATTATCAGAATGAGCCGCGCGGCGCTCAGAGATGACATCATCCAGGTCAGAGGTCAGTAGGTCAACCTACAGACCCCGGATGTTGATAACAGCTAACCCCGGACTCAGAGGGGAATAGCACTAGCCTATCAGAACTAAATATTGGTGAAATGAAGGAGTTTCTCTGCAGATAATGTGTTATTTAGAGGCTGCATTCTGCTGCCCTGTAGACTCCATTATACAGATATACGCGGCTCTCGGCTGGAGCTCATTTCATCACAACCACTTGTAATGACACCAAAGTTATCTGGGGGAGGAAATGATCAGATTTTGTCCAGATTGTAAAAAACAGTAATTATCCTTTAAACTAACGGTTCCTGTTAGAGATAAACGAGTGTTGCGTCACCATTTTCTGCAGAGAGTCGATGAGGTTCTGCAGGTCGATGTCGTCTCTGTATGCTTTGATGTTGGCCAGGAAGAACTCGTTGATCCACGCTCGGACCTGACTCTGGAAAACCACGGCCAGGACCGCCGCCAGCAGCTCCAGGAAGAAGATGAAGCCGATCACCCCGGAAAACTGGACCGAGAGGAAAACAGAAATAAAACAAAAACAAATTATCTACAGCATTCAGGTGTTTTTAACGTACGAATTTGATGATACAGATGTTTTAATGTAAAAACTTGATGATACAGATGTTTTAACGTAAAAACTCGATGATACAGATGTTTTTAACGTACGAACTTGAGTAGACAGATGTTTTTAACGTACAAACTTGAGTAGACAGATGTTTTTAACGTACAAACTTGAGTAGACAGATGTTTTTAACGTACGAACTTGAGTAGACAGATGTTTTTAACGTACAAACTCGATTATACAGATGTTTTAACGTACAAACTTGAACAGCCAAATGTTTTTAACGTACGAACTCGATGATACAGATGTTTTTAACATACGAACTTGAGTAGACAGATGTTTTTAACGTACAAACTCGATGATACAGATGTTTTTAACTTAAAATTGAAGCGAGCAGATGTTTTTCATGTACAAACTGGATGATACAGAGGTTTTTAACGTACAAACTTGAGCAGACAGATGTTTTTAACGTACAAACTTGAGCAGACAGATGTTTTCCCTCAGCGCTCCCACGCAGCCGGCGAAGCCCAGGATGAAGGTGACGCCTCCGACCACCAGAACCAGCCAGACCGGGTCGAAGCCGTGCAGCTGCGTCACCTGGGTCAGGTCCAGCAGAACTCCCTGTGGAACCAGAGCCAGAACCAGAACCTGAAGTGTTTCCTCTGCACCTCGTTCACATCGATAAACAGCTTTTAGACGCTTCGCTGCCTCCTGCTGGCCACAGTCGTGAACTACACACCAGCAGGCGCAGGTTGGACAGAGGGAGGAGCGTGTTTTTTATATAATAAGAGTAATAATTAATAATAAGAAGAATAATCATTAATCATATAAACCATTAATTCATGGTTGATATGTTTTTTTGTTTTCGACTGGAAGATAAACAAATTAACAAGTCAGTAGGTTAACAAGTCAACACATAAAAATAGGAAAAATAAAATAAGAATAATAAAACAATAAAATAAAATAAGAAAAATTGAATAAAAATAAGAAAATAAAATAAGAAAGATAAAATCAAGAAAAAAATGAATGAAAATTACGAAAAAGTAAAATAAAAATAGATAAAAAAATAAATAAATAAAATTAAGAAAAATTGAATAAAATAAGAAAATCAATAAGAATTGAATAAAAATAATGAAAAATAACTATTTCTCCTATTTTTGTTTTATTTTATTATAAGTGAATAAGAAAAATAAAATAAGAAAGATAAAATCAAGAAAAATTTAATAAAAATTACAAGAATTTAAGAACAATTGAATAAAATAAGAAAGTGAATATGTGTGTTTGTGTTAATTCACCTTTTCACTCCAGGCCCAGAAACCAGCTGCTATGAAGGCAACTCCAGCCAGCTGCAACACACACACACACACACACACACACACACACACACACACACACACACACACACACACACACACACACACACACACACACACACGATTAGACGGCGCCATCGTATCAACACAACCGTCAGAAAAATAGGAACTTGGTGGTGACACAACAGCAGCTGCAGGACGGAGGAAAAGATAAAGGTCTCACTCTGTCTGTTAGATAAAACACACACAGAGTGAGTGACACTTCCTTAACTGATGAATGATATTTGAGTTTTAATTGATAACGTTTGTCCCATCTTTGGTTAAAGAAGATTAATGAGACTAGGAGAAGTGACGTGTCTGTAGCTGCAGTTTCACTCTGACGTGTGCACCTATCGGCCTGTTTTCGTGTCTGTGGTTCAGGATGTTTCATAACAGCTGACACTCCTTCGTGACGCTTCCTGTTCAGCTTGCGAGACAGAGACGGTCTTTTTCAACTCTGCTCTGCTCTGAACAGGAAGTCACAGACACCATCACGTCTTCTTTCACCAACACCAACACCCAGATGAAAGGAAGGATGCAGAGAGAAAAACCACGACTCGTACTCGTTCTTCACTTGTTTTCACCTCGGCACAGATTTCAGCAGCTTCAGCTCAGTTAATAAAGTAAAAACATCATGTCAACAAAAACTGAAAACTGAAACCACACCCTCTCATCCTCTTGTTCTTTTTTAACCTTAGATTATTATTATTATATTATATTAGATAACAGAGATACAGATGGATGATGATGATGTAAAGAACAAGTCAGAAGGTAAATAGGTAAACATATCTACTAGTAACCACATTAACAACATATGAACACGTCTGTAGATAAAAAAAAGTAAAGTAAAGTGTCCCAGCAAGTGAACAGGTATATCATGTAGTAAACAGCCGGGTAGGTAAGTCAACCAGTAAACATATCAACAGAAGAGGTTCTTAAGATTCATCTCACATTCAAACAACAGATATGCTCCGTCAACACCACTATTCACAAAGTATTCTCTTCTACCAATTCACAAACTGAATAACTATCAGATTTGTTTGTTTATTCACAAGTTTATCTCCAGAAACCAAGATCTCACTGTCACTTTTCAAAATTCCTTTACCTTCACTTATAATGTACATTCATTGAGTACTCAGTGGAGTAGCAGCATAATTTCATTGTACTGATGTATAATGACAATAAAGGCTTTCTAATCTAAAAAATCTAATCTAACATTCTCACCGTACTAGACACAGTAATAATCTCACTCTATTTATCCTTTACCCGCACATCTCACCATCAGTTTAATATGTCCTATAGAGGTCCTACGTTTTACAAAAATATAAGGTATAAAATGTAATAATAGAGAACCACACTAAGAATAACAAGAACAAGGCTGAATACTCGTGGCCGCAACACTGAGCAGGGCTTTGAAAGCCTCTATTGAAAAGAGTTTGTTAAAGGGATAGTTCAACATTTTGGGATTAAACCTAAACCTAACCTAACAAGTCAGTAGGTCACTGGATAAACATGGCAGCAAGTCAACAAGTTAGCAGGTCAACAAATTGGAAGATAAAAAAGTTAACAAGTCAGAAGATAAAAGAGTCAGCAGGTAAACAAGTCAGAAAGTTAAGAAGTCGACAAGACAGCAAGTTATCAATTCAGAGGATAAACTAAATTAGCAATTAAACAAGTCAACACCTCAGGAGTTTAAGGCAGTAGATTAGATCTGTATTATTGTATAAGGACAACATATGAACACATACAACAGTGTGAGCAGATGAATGTATGAGTGTGATGATGACGCAGCTGATGACGCAGAGACTCACCCAGAAGATGATGTTGTAACTGAACATCAGATACTTGTAGCAGCAGCTCACCTCCGTGTTCTCATAGCGGTAATAATACATCTGTCAGTCACACAAACACACACACGTATTAATAATATGCACGTATCAACAATATAAACCAGTTATCAACTTGTTGTAACACTTGTTAGCCACTTAGCTCCCAAAGTTTACCTCAACTTTACTAACTAGCCGCTGTTAGCTTAGCCGGAGCTAACTAACTAACTAACAGCTTCTTCTCACGGGAACTGTTTTTCTTTCTGATAAACTAATCGATCCAGTATCACAGTGATCTACCGGGTTATTGATCCGTGATTGAACTCGATCAGTAAAAATAAGTTTGTGAACTTTCGGTTTGTTTGAGGCTAACAGGAAACGGCTACATGGATGCTAACAGAGCAGCGGAGCGATGGGGGGGAAATAATAATAAATAATGTAACTAATAAACCGAGTGGAGGAGTTTTAACGTTCATGTTCAGCCCGTCAGACTCACCGCAGCTCGGTTTAATCCCTCCGGTGTCTGAGAAACACACAAAAACAAGGAAAGAAACACACAAACAGCAACAACAACAACACACCCTGTTGGCTGCAGCAGAGACCGCTACTTCTTCTTCTTCTGACACTGCGACACAACAAACCAAACAACGGCCTCTTCTTCTCTGGTGTTTATCACAGTTGAAGGTTGAAGGCGCGTGACGTCACTGCCGCCTGGTGGCGCGGAGAGGAACTGCAGCACTGAAAATAAAATAAAATAAGATGAAATAAAATAAAATAAAATGGGAAAAATAAACAAAAATAAGAAAAACTAAATAAGAATAAAATAAGAATACAAAAATAAAGTAAAAATAAAATAAAATAAGATTTAAAAATTAGGAAAAATAAAATAAGATTAAAAAAATAGGAAAAATAAAATAAGAAAATAAAAAAATAAGAAAAATTAAATAAGAATAAAATAAGAATACAAAAATAAAGTAAAAATAAAATAAGATAAAAAAATAGGAAAAATAAAATAAAAAAATAGGAAAAATAAAATAAGAAAATTAAAAAATTAAATAAGAATAAAATAAGAATACAAAAATAAAGTAAAAATAAAATAAGATAAAATAAATAGGAAAAATAAAATAAAAAAATAGGAAAAATAAAATAAGAAATTTAAAAAATAAGAAAAATTAAATAAGAATAAAATAAGAATACAAAAATAAAATAAAGTAAAAATAAGAAGGAAAAAAAAGGAAATAAAATAAGAAAAATAAAATAAAATAGGCCTAAATTGTATCAATGAGAATCTGTCATTTTATTTTTAAAGGTGTTCAGAAATGGCCGTTTGTCCTGTTTGTCGCACGAGTTTACCCGAGTAAGGAAGACAAATTTGATTGGTTGTTATCGAGTGGGCGGGATATTCGATGTTTGGGGCGAGACCGAGTGTGTGTGTGTGTGTGTGTGTGTGTGTGTGTCTCAGACGTTTGACGGATGACGGATCCAATATCAGTGGCTGATGAATCGTGAGCAGCGTGACGCATAATTCGTGCGCCTGCATTATCCAATGCGATTTACTCAAAAAAATAATTTTGCACAAAGTTTGGGCTACATTATCTGATAGATGAGTTATTACACTAACTTTATGACCCAGAGTGGAATCAAATTCATTTTTCTTTTCTGTACACCTTTATTAAGCAACTACAAAGAAATTTCATTTTGTATTGATTCCGGCACCTCTATGGACAGGAAAAGCGGTCATGACAAACAAATTGCAATGAAATTGAGCTCTTTTTTTTCTTTTTTTCAATGCTTATTTTTAGCCTCGTCAGGTCGTCAGGTCATCAGCCATAAATCGTTTCGACAGGTGGACTGACCCAACCGCTGCCTCCTGAAGGTATAGAGTTAGACTATTTAAAAAAAGATTATCTTCCCACCGATCGGCCTCATTTGCTGCTGTAGGTCAAACAGAGACGACCGGGTCGGAGGCTCTGATCTTACAAGGTTGGTTTTCAGCCAAGAGACGCTCGGTGGAAGACAGAGAGCCTCCATTACATTACATACATTCTCCCTGGAACTAGTTACAAATCATTGATTTAACCAGCAACATTATAAACTATTATACTTACTATTAGCATACTACAATTTCTATTATAGCCTACATTATAAATGTAGCAGAGTCAAGGTAAAAATCCTGCATAGTTCCTCTTTAAAATAAAATAAAATAAAATAAGGCATCAATGAGGATCTGTTATTTTATTAATCAATCATTTTGTCTGTGATAAAGAAATGAACCAGCTGACTGATGAGCACTGTGACAGTCATTAGTCGTGTTAATTATAGCTGACTCTACTGATGATTATTATTAATGATCCGTCTTTAAAACACTGAACCACAGCAACCAATCAGAGCAGCTGAACCTCATTAATATGCAGATTGATACAGAAACATCAAACAGTTAATAATCTGATCATGATTGATAGCTCTCAGTCATCTGGGGCTTATTGATCACAATAAATGTCCTGACGCTGCAGCAGCTTGATCAGACGCAAACAGACAGCGATGCATTTTGCTGAATGAGAAACTTCATGTAGGAAGCTGCAGCTGCAAAATTTGCATATTCATGACATCATCAGGTAACATTTTACTGTGACTGCAGCAGCCAATCACCGCTCTGCGCTGCCTGCATGTTAATCACAGGGTTGTTGACGAGTGAGGAGCTCGTTACAGTCTCCCTGCTGCTGCTGCTCTTCATTAACTTCCCGTGACGCCACTGAGGTCACAGCAGGTCGCAGAAATTAATTAGTGATTAGAATCAATTTTTAATCGATCAGTCAGGAGATAAAAACAATAACATGGAGCGAGCTTTCCAGTTGAGCTTAAATGAGTAGACACTAGGGCTGTGAAATTTTAAAACAACAGTGTCAAACTGAATTAGGCCTGTATTGTTTGACTTGAAAAAGTTCTGTTGGTCTCCGCATCGTTACCATGGAGACAGCGACCCGATGTTCTCTGTCACCGTGGAGACCATGAAACGGGACCGATTCAGTTCACTTCCATTCAGTTCCTTTTGTAAAGCGCTCGAGGCGGCGAACAGACTCGGGTCAAGGCCACAACAGGAGATCACAGAGGGAACTGATCCAGAACCAGTGGAGAGGAAAAATACACATCATTAGCTAGAACCAGACTCAGGGGGGTCGTATATGTCACATCATAGTGAGAAGTTTGTGTAAACGAGACACGGTGAAGCAGCGACCTTATTAACATGCACACAAACACCAAAAACATCTGTCTGTTTCTTCCTCTCAGGCTTTTATTTTGAAAAAAAATCCCACAATCCACCACTTAAGGTTTCATTAGGCTGCCATTGCTGGTATAGGAAACAAAACATGTACTTTACCCATTTACAGATTTAAATCATTTGACAATTTTATTGATATTAGTCAAATATTATTTTACATAATTTAAACATTTCATTTATTTCTTTATCAGAAGCGGTGGCCATCTTGAATTGTTGCGTGGCTAACATGTTTAGCTAGCTAACAGAGGAGAAACACTGAATTTTTTGGTGTTTTTTTGCTCAAAATTTCAGTTAATGTTGTTAAAATGTTTAATATAACACCTAAATTATTCATATGGAAAATTTTGGAGTGTATATATTTTAAAATGTTTCATTTATTTCTTTAGCAGACGCGGCGGCCATCTTTAATTGTTGCGTGGCTATAGCTAACAGAGGAGAAACATTCTAAGAAGATTGTAGCCTATGTGTTTTTTTTGCTCTAAATTTCAGTTAATGTTGTTAAAATGTTTAATATAACACCTAAATAGTTCATATGGAAAATTTTGGAGTGAATTATATTTCAAAAAAGAAGACATTTTCTTGTCAGAAGTAGCAGCCATCTTTAATTTTTAGCGGCTAACACAAAAGTTGCTGTTGTATTTTTTAAAGAATCATCCTGAAATATTCAGTTATCTGCTGTGATAATGTGTTGGTTTTGAAGTGATTTATTATCCCCACAACACTACAACACTAAACAATAGCCTGAGCAATATTCACAAATAGTTTGACAAAGAAACAGTAACACTCATCATCAATAAGGACCACACTTCAAGTATCAACATGTTAGTCTCAGTTTTAACTTTATCAGGCCAGCTGAGCAGGCTATACAGGGACTGTTTAAAAGATTTGATACCTTGAGGCACAAAAGAGAATTTAGCTCTGTTTTTAGTAAACAGAGGAGGCGGTATCGTCGCCCAGATGGCAGGAGGTTAAACGTGTAGGCAAGGGAGTGCATTTGGTCACCTGTAATATTTCTTAGCTATTTTTTCCATCTTTATAGATGCCTTCTATACATGGCAGAGTGATGCCCAGCAAAATGTGGATTATAATTTCTCTCTGACTCTCTTTTTCTGTGCTTCTGTGGCATTGCCAAACCAGCAGGATGCTTAAAAGCGCAATAAAAGCGCAATAAAACATTTGGAGCATTCTCCTTTCAACATGAATGGACAGAAGTTTTGAACGTTATTTGTTGAGACTTTGGTGCAAATTTGATCAATCCACTTGCCCCACTTCAGCTAACTGTCAAGCAAAATCCCTATTTATACTCAATAACTTGTTGTTGTATTGGCTTTCCGTTGATTAAAGTTACCGGGTTAGGGGCTTCCTCTTTTCTAAAATCAATCAACTTTTGGTTTTGTGATGTAACAAGAATTAGAAAAGAATAATAATCTGAATCATTTGGTAATAATTTGGTATCTAACGAAGTAAGAAGATGAAAAACACAACGAGGACACGACGCTGTGAGGTTTATTGGGTGTTCCTAATAAACTGGACTCATACTGTTGGTCTGTGTGTGTGTGTGTGTGTGTGTGTGTGTGTGTGTGTGTGTGTGTGTGTGTGTGTGTGTGTGTGTGTGATGTGATCTGTCACCGTGACGCCTCACCTCGAGCATCCTATCACCGTCCCCATGGCAACAGAGCCAGTAATATGACACGCAACAACACAATATTTGGATCGTGTTGTACTGTCTCGTCAGGCTCAGAGCTCAGTGTGTGTGTGTGTGTGTGTGTGTGTGTGTGTGTGTGTGTGTGTGTGTGTGTGTGTGTGTGTGTGTGTGTGACAGATGAAGTGTGATCTGAATCAGTTTGTTCACTTTCTAAATCTGAACTCGTGGACGTCGTCGTCGTTAACACTCGACTCCTCCGGCGGCTTCGTGCAGATTTTCAGCCTCAGTCGTTTCACTGTTGAACAGATTCAGATTCAAATTCTTCTGCATCAAACCAAGGACGAAGATGAAAGGACGAGTCTCTCTCTCTCTCTGTGTGTGTGTGTGTGTGTGTGTGTGTGTGTGTGTGTGTGTGTGTGTGTGTGTGTGTGTGTGTGTGTGTGTGTGTGAGTGTGTGAGGATGTGGAGGTCGTCAGATGAAAAGCTGAACCAGTTTCTCTGACAGAATGAACAGGTCCGTCACCTCCTGCTGCTGCCATCTCACTCAGCACAGAGGAGAGGAGAGGGAAAAACAAAAAAAAACCTGCAAACACAAAATCGTTTCCAGCGGCTGTAAAACATTTCATCACTGATCTGAAGACAGGTTTCACCCTGCAGATTAAGAAATAAAAAAAAAGAAAAAAAAGAAAATCCTCTCATTCTCCAGTTCACAGCTTCTTTTGTTCCACCTGCATGAAAACACACACGGCTTCAAAACCACTGGTAGTCGTCGAGCAGGAAGGATTTTCTGTCCTCAGGTGAAGCTGATCTGAGGTCTGCGAGGTTCACCGTAATAATAATAACTGGAAAATGCATTTCCTGAAAGAAATACAAGTGAATGCTGAATGAGCTGAATAAATTGTTGAAACTATGCTGAATTAAAGCAGAAGTAAGCGATCCGGTCGTTTTGGCTAATGCTGCGTTCCAGGCAGGCTTTTGAAATCGTAAATTACAGCTTCAAGTCACGACTTACGACTTTGTAGCGTTCCAGGCAACCCACTCGTGTTTTTCCGACCTGTTTTACCTGTGAAAGTCACTATAACGGCCACTCGTAACTCCCGACCCGTGAACTCGTACCAGATCGAACTGGTACGACTTCACAGGTCGGAAAAACAGGAGTTACGAGTTGCCTTGAACGCACCATAACAGTCCTCGTCCCTACGTCACCACATTCAGGCGCATCCCTTGGCTGCACACACAGCCCTGCATGCCGTTCTCTCTCCTCATTGGATAAAGGTTGTAGGATACAAGAAAAGTTTTCTCCTCAGCTCAGAGCAGAGCAGAGTGACTGACAGACCCGTGTTTCAGACCAAACACTCTATAGAAGTGATTGCTGTCAGAAGATACAACTATTTAAGACTTATATTAACACAAAAATATCACTTACTTCTGCTTTAAGTTAAGAAACTGCTGAAGAAATCTTGAAGAGATGAAATACTACATGAAGAATACAAAATGGTTTGAAATTACTTGAATTGTTGAAGATCAGTATGAAGAAATTGAAAGTCTGAAGTCTACTCAGATTTACTTAAAACTGACAGTTTGAAAACATTTTTGAACCATTACTAATGTAGATGAAACAATATCTGAATAGTAAAAGTAGAAGATGAAAGATGGAGGATGTATGAAATGGGTGCTAATTACTTGAATTAGTGAAGAATAGTATGAATGAATTGAAAAGCTTGAGTCTACTCAAAGAAGTTTAAAACTGGTGGCTTGAAAACATTGTTGAACCATTACTAATATAGATGAAACAATATCTGAGGAGTAAAAGTATAATAATATGAAGTTGTTACAATCCTTTAAAGGGAAGAATAAGTTAGAATAACTACATCATATCTGAAGGCTAAAAGTCGAGCATGTAACAGTAGAAGGGTTGAAATCTGAAAAAGTGGAACTTTTAAGGACGTTGAATTTGTATGAAATGTTTGGAAAATTGCTTGAATTGAAAAAAATCCTCTTCTTCTCCAGTTCACATCTTCTTTTGTTCCACCTGCATGAAAACACACACGGCTTCAAAACCAGGTAGCTAGTCGTCAAGCAGGAAGGATTTTCTGTCCTCAGGTGAAGCTGATCTGAGGTCTGCGAGGTTCACGGTAATAATAATAATAATGATGATGATAATAAAGCTGAGAGAGAACAGATGATCCTCTGATAATCCAGAGATAATGAGGAGGATCAGGATTCATAAAGACGGGATCAAGAGGAGACGAGACAAGCAAACAAACAAACAGCTCCCTCTGTCCTCTGGGACATCTGAGCAATTTATATATATATATATATATTTTTTTTACACATTTCTCCCTCTGAAACTGGCCTCAACATCTGTCTAACAGATGTTTCCAGTTATTTACTCGACCACAGGCTGAAAAATAAAAATTCTGTTTGAGACAAATGGATCCAAAGCATCTTGTCAACGTGAAATCCTACAAATGGGCCCCATTTTATTATTATTTATAGATTTATTTTTTCTCCTCTCTCATAATTTCATTCATTTACCCATTTAGCCCTCCTTCGATCTTATTTTTCTTTCTTATTTTTAGAATTATTGCTGTTTTTATCACTATTATTAATACTTTTATTATTGCTGTCACAACTATAATGATTATTGTTAATATTATATGACAGATATTACTATTAGATAGATTTATTGTCATTGTATATAAAAACACAATGAAGTTTCGTTTGTAGCACCACATCAAACCAAAAAGCAGCATAAAAGGTTTATTATATTATATTATTCATTAATTTCTCCCTTTAATACTGCTATGATCACCATTTATATTATATATTATGTGAATTACACACACACGGTGTCTTTGTATATCCACTATGTTGTCTGACCTGTATTTCACAAAAAAAAATCTGTTGAAATTAGTAAACACAAACACACACTGATTCGTTTACAACAAAATATACTTTATTATTATCATCAAGTCATATGACACTATATCAATATTTCTGTACAAAGTGTTTTTTATTCTGCAGACACACTGTCCCTGAACACACATTGTCAAGAACCACCATTTGTCCCTGAACGCCTCTTTCGTCCATTCACACTTAATGTACTGTACACTGGAAACCTCTGGAAACCTCTGGTCCAATCAGAGCGCGGCGGGCTCTGCAGCATCACTTGTTGCCGGGCTGGGTGGCGAGGTAGAGCGCCGCCAGGCAGTAGACGGTGCCGCCGACCGTCAGCCCCATGGTGGTCCGGTACAGCAGCTTGTCGATCAGACCCCTCTTCAGGTGGACTGGGATCCCATCTGCTTTCTGAGGGAGGAGACAGGTGGACGGTTAAAGGGGGGCGGGGCTTATATCAGGTCACGTGACCACAACAAACACACCTGAAATCAGTTCAGATATTAACTCATTGAGTGCCGCGCTCCTTTCCAAAGTCTTAGTCTAGTGTACCGGCAATTTAGACCATTTTGGACGATTTTTGTAGAGCCACAGTGTATTCTATATTATTGCCACCAACACATACTGTGGCTCATTTGAAAGGTGAAACTTTATGCTTCAAATGGCCACAAACCGTTTGTTTCTACGTGCCTCTGTTCCTGAGAAAAGTCAAGCTAAACATGGCTGGGTTTCACCAAAATCCCTCCTTTTTTTCTAGAAAAGGAGATAGAGCGTCTTTTATGAAAGGTGCTCTGTTTGTGTCTGTCGCTCTTCTGACACTCGCATTTCTGGATCAAAGGGCTCGTGTAAGATAAATATATACGAAAAGTGTCTAGTTTCATAATTTAAAAAAAAGCAAAAAACGTAAAATTACGTTGTTGGCACTCAACGCATGGGAACGAAAAACGAGAAATTACGTGGTTGGCACTCAATGAGTTAAACTAAAGGAAATCACAGAACTTGAAAGTTTTTTTTTTCAAGGACCCTAAAAATAGTCAAGGAGAACTGGAACTTCTTGAAAAAAACCCTCTCCAGGAATCCGTCAGACATTTTCAAGGACATATTGAATCTCCCAAAGACGGTACCCTTCTTCAAAAGCCCTGAAATATTATCAAGGACATATTCATTTATTACTGAAACCACCTCAAAGACCCTTGAAACCAATCCATCAACCTTGGAAACCCTCTCTGAAAGAGAGACAAAGCAATGGGGAGTGCTGCAGCTTGGGTCCAAGGAGGGATGTAAAAAAGTGTGGGTAATCCCTGTTTAAATAAAGGATTTTTATATTATTCAGAGTGCCTCAGACTACCTTTTTGGCTTCAGCCAGCTCCCTATTTTTTCAAACTTCTCTAAATGACTCTTAAACCATCTCAACGACCAATTAAACCCCTTGAAACCCTGAAACCCCCTAAAGGACTCCTTGAACATCTTCCAGGACTCTTGGTGCACCCTCAAGAAGCACCATTGAATACACCAAGAGCTACTAACTCCTCGTCCTCTTCAAAGATCCTTGAAACTACCTCAAGGAACTATTAAACCCCTTGAAATACCCTGAAACCCCCTTCAGGACTCCTTGAACATCTTCCAGGATTCCTGATACATTGGTGTCAAACTCTCCAACTTCCCTCAAGCATCCTTAAATATATCGAGAGCTACCAACTCCTTGTCCTCTTCAAAGATCCTTCAAAAGTACCTCAATAACTTATTAAACACATTTAAATCCCCCTCAACACATTTCCAGCGTCTATGTCTGTGTAAACCAACATACCAGCAGGTCAAGGTAAGACGTTCACGATCGCTAACTGAAATCACAAACAAAACAAGCCGGTAGATGTGTTGATGGGCGACAGTAGCGTCCAAAAAAACAAAGACATTGGCGACCGTTGGGATCTTTAGTTCCAGTAATATAATAATATAGTATAAGTGCACAATGACAGTATTCAATTTTAGACAACTACAGAAGTAAGTAGTATACTACAACATGACACACATGTACTCATGGAAGTATTCAAATTGAGACACAGCAAGAATTTATGCCACTGTGTTTTTTTAATCGTTCAATGGAGACCATCGTGAAGACAAAAAACTTCCTGTAGTCTGAACCTGGCATAAACAACTCCTTGAACATCTTCAAACTCCTGATCCATTGTTGCCAACCTGCCTCAAGCACCCTTGAATATATTCAAGAGCTTCCATCAACTTATTCTCCTCAAAAGGTCCTTGAAATTACCTCTAGGACCATTGAAACCCTCTCAAGGACCAATTAACCCCTTTAAATACTCATTAAGGCCCCTCAAGGACTGTTTAAACCTCTTCCAGCACTGATACATTACTTAAATATATCCGAGGACCCCATCACCTCCTCTTTGATCATTACAACCTGTTCACTGACCCCAAAGTCCCATAAATAAAACCCTGCTCTCTGATTGGCTGACTCACCTGGAATAGTTTCTGCATTTCCTGAACTTTGTTGGGTCCCATGTACTCGACGTGACTTGCTGTTTCTGACACCAGTTTGGTCGGAGACGCAAAGACGACTGGAGGACTGACGGGCGGGACGTTTGGGCGGAGACCCTGTGGACACACACACACACACACACACACACACACAGGTGGAGACACAGGTGTGTTTAATGTCAACAGTGGACGAACAGGTAGCCTAACAGCTTTGATTCTGACTCTGTATGTTAATTAGGGCAAACGGTCCAAAGATGAATCTAAAAACAGGAAATTTGAATAAAATTTGAGCTTAGAAATGTACAACCAAGAAACTTTAGCAAGTAAAACTCAGTATAAACACCTGTATTCAAAGTTTTATAAAGTAAATATGCAGAGGAACCAGAGAACTATATTATTGTATTACACAAACAGACCTGAGATCAGTCTATTTAAACATCATTTACATTAAACCAACAGCGGCTTCTGGGGAGAAACTGATCCCAGAGCAGCTGCTGCATCAGACTTCAGACAGAGGAATTTATTGAATATTTTAATGATGATCGATCAGTTTTTTTTTCCCGTGTGGTCCGATGTCATCGTAAAAACATAAACGTAGCTGATTCTCCTCAGATGACTGATCAGTTATCAATATAATAATTGATTATTAACTTTAGGTAAAGCTCAACTCGATGTTTCCTGATACTTGATATGATGTTACAGTCATAAATGTCTAAAATCAACATTATTATTACGTCATTTTACACAAAAGTCTTAAGCAGCTCAACATTAATTAATTACTGTGCATCAATACTGATGGATTATTGTCAATAATTCTCAAGCAAAGACACTTCAACTTTAATTTATTATTGATCAATTAATCGACTGGTTGTTGCCGAGTTTTTTCTGAAATAAAAATTAGTTCTTGAATAAAAACAAACTGTTAAAGAGAAGAACAAAAAGTTTTACTAACTTGACGAGAACATTTCAGTTTTCTTTTCTTAAAGCCACTTAGTTATTCACCAATAATCAAATAGCAGCTGATTGATTGATTGATGATCGTATGTGAGTTTGTGCAGCAGTAACAGAGCAGAGAAAGAAACTGAAACTTTGCTGAAGTTAACCAGTTGTTGATCAATATGTTAAATTGACAATGATAATCAGTTGTTTGTGCCTTTAGACAGAAAAACCTGAATCAGCTGTTTATTGATTATTGTTTACAACAGTTGAGTGAGAACAAACTGTCAAACAGCTTCAGGTCACAACGTCTGTTTGTCCACATCCTGGTGTTGTTTGATCTGTAAAGTTTAACCAACGACGCCGACGTTCGTTTGGTTCAAAGCTGGAATGATGATCAGTCGATCAATCGATTTGATTCAATAAAATTAACTATTTTTGTTCATTAATCAGTGATTGATCAAACATTTATCACCTAGTATAATTCCTCTGGTGAGTCAGAGTTTGATCAGCGATTAGAAACTGATCCAGGATCTGGACAAACAAACTTTTCCACCTGCAGCTGTTTGACAGGAAAACAACTGATTTACATTTTAGACTTTTTACGGGCGATCAATGATGAGAATATCAAGAAACTAATCATCGGATTTATCAATTAGGCTACAAAAGTCCTCAGCTAATGACGAGAACCTGTGCAATCATTTTCATTGATCTGTTTGATTAGTTGTTATTTATTTTATTTATAGTTTTTTATCCAGTCTTTTATCTTTTATACATTTCTTATCATGCACTTACATTGTGATTTTATTCTATAGCTCCACTTCCACATTTATACATTTATACGTCCTCTTACACTGCACACTAGGCTGGTTTTGTATGTATCTATTGTATGCACTGGTCTGTGTTTTAACTGTTTTAACTGTCTGGATGAGCGAGAGACACTTGAATTTCCCTACTGGGATTAATAAAGTATCTATCTATCTATCTATCTATCTATCTATCTATCTATCTATCTATCTATCTATCTATCTATCTATCTCTGGTTGCAACTGGAAAAAATGACTGACGTGAATGACATAATTAATTTTATAGTATGTAGCCTATTGATTAATCTGAGTCACAGATGTCACTCAAAACGTTAAGTTGTATCTTATTCATCATTGATCGATTACTTGTTTCTTCATAAATTGATCATATAGCCTATACTTGTCTTTTAAATAATTTATTCCTCTCATCTACATCTGATCAATTCAGAGCTGATCAATAGATATTCTGACTGTGTCCAAAAGCTGTCTGCAGCTGTTTGATGACTGATCAGAATATCAAGAACTAAGTAGCCTATCGGATTAATCAATTAGGCTACAAAAGTTATCAGTGGTGGTAATTGGGAAAAAAAAAAAAAATTATGAGAATGAATTCATTTTATGTAGGTTATTGATTAATCTGAGTCACTGATGTCAAAACATTAAGTTGTTGCCTATTCATCACTCATCGATCAATTGTTACGTGTTTCTGCATTAATCGATCGAATATTTGTTTTTTTAAATACTTTATTCCTCTCATCTAGGCTACATCTGATCAATAGGCTACAGAGCTGATCAATAGATATTATTGATCTATGATGGACTGTATCTAAAAGCTGTCTGCAGCTGTTCGATTACTACTGATCAAATGACTGACACATATCATGACCGTGTGTGTTTCTCAGTAATCGATCAGCCACTAATCGATTCCCTATCTATGTATAGTATATAGGCCTATATATAGTATCTTTGGGTATTGATCATAGATATATATACTGACAGTATCTATAGGTATTGATCATAGCATTAGCATTAGCTGATAAGAAGGTCGCGTGGAGCTCCGGTCTCACCTGCGGGTTGTAGGCGGCGGCGGGAGCCCCGGTGAGCCGCTGCGTCACTCCGTTCAGTTTGTAGTAGGACATGTTGTTGTTGTTGTTGCTGCTGCGCCGCGAGTCGCTCAGGTAGAAACCAAACCAACACACCTGGACACGCGGACACTTCACCTGTGTCTGACGCTCAGCTGATCGACGCTGCTTCTTTTTCTGCTGCTGAGCTGCTGAAACCGACGTAGCACTGCGTGATTACGTCAGAGGCACGCTGAAGAAGGACCCGCGACGTAAGAGGCGTCCGCGGCGATGCCGAACTGTAATCAAAGACGGTTTATAAACCATCCATTTATTGAATATCTTTGCTGTAATCAAAGATGCAATTTTTTTATTTTTTTTATTCAAAACTTTGTTTTACATTCCAAAAACAGTTTTCCATGGTAAAATGCAATTTATAAAGCACATTTATATTATAGGTCAGGGGGAATTTATAAGTTTACAAAAAATGCTCAAGTTTTCACATATATTGATAGTCTTAATCGCTTTCTGGTTGCTTGAGCTCACTGCTAAGAGCAGTAAAGGTTTTTTTTTTTATGAACTTACATTTGTGAATATGAAATTTTGCCATTAAAATAATAAGGTTGATGATAAAAGTTATGTTGGCTTTTTCCTTGTTTTTTTTTCAGGTCAAAGATGCAAAATGTCCTTTTTGGATTTATAAAGAGTGACGCTCCAGCTGAAAAAGAATACTATTTTTTAATTAATCTCATTTTAATTCTTGCAAAGTTTTACATCCACAAGTGTAAATTTGCCAAAGTAAAACCCATTTTTAGTGTTTTCATGAAATAACTGGAGGTGTATTTCAAGTCAGTTTCCTCTGCTAATAACAAGAAAGCTATCAAAACTATAAATCTGTGCTCCCACTTTAATATCTTTAATTCAATTAAATTTTCATTGCTCATGTCCCCTGGTGTTTCTTACTTTTTTTTATTTCTATTTATGTATGTATTTATTTTGTTGTCATGTCTATTTGTTATCCAATTGTTAATGTGATGCTCATCATATAGTTTGATGCACTGTTTGTGAATTTTGTAAAGCAATAATAAAGTTGTAAAAGAAAAAACTGTAATCAAAGATACTCTATTTGCTGTAATCAATCAATCAATCAGTCAGTAAAATAATTTCGGTAACCGTATTAATCTACAGGCCGTTAATTACGTGATAATGTCAAGAAATAGCCAACAAATAACAAAGAATTGCATCATAATGTCTAGAAATAACTGTCAATTTCATAGTAGGCCTAATGTTGAGTTGAGAAATATGGTCAAGACATGACGACTGATTGTGTAGAAATAGCCCAGAAATATTGATCAATTACAAGGACTTGGTGGAGAAAAAAATCTGGCCTTTCCCCAAAAAAGTCAAACCATATGTAGCCTAATCTTTTGCCTTTATGAAAACATGGCATTACTCTGAAATTGACTGTTATTTCTAGGCTATTTCTTGATATTAACCCGTAATTAACAGCCCGTATATTAAAGGGTTGCCATATTTTCTATATAAGATGCAATAATTTAAAATATATCTATCTATCTATCTATCTATCTATCTATCTATCTATCTATCTATCTATCTATCTATCTATCTATCTATCTATCTATCTATCTATCTATCTATCTATCTGCATCCCTCAGTGACTGTTACTGATGTAGAGAAGAGCGAGATCGACCCACTGAGCCGGACACATCGACTGAAGGAGGTGATGCAACGTCTCAGACACGAGAAATAGAAATTGACAGTCATGACTTGTAGCTCCTCTGTTAACACCAACAAATGGTTGAAACCACTTTTTGAATCACGTCAGAGCTCAGCTTTAACCCCGGCCTCCATAAATATAGCACCCGATGGAGTAAAGTCGCATTTATTTATTATGCTTCTATTCCTATCTTCATCACAATGATACAAGCAATGGGCTTTTTCATTGTGCAGCTGGTTGTTATGTTCTTTTCTTCACTGTTTTTACAATATTATATTATATATCATATTATTATTTTGTGTCTCTCTTCCAAAAAAGCATATAAAAATATATAGGAAAGGTTTAATGAAGACATGGAAAACATGGAGTGGATATAATAATGTGTTTTATTTTACAGTGGAACAGAAAAGAAAGATGGTGATTATTAACATTTTCTGTGCAGCTTTAAAAAATAATAAAAAGAACAGAGAAAAAAACAAAGGAATAAAAAGTGTTTAGTGAAGATTAAAGGGATAGTCCGTGTAGTTGTGCTTTGGTAGAAGACGAAGAAGAAGTTGAAGAAGAGTCTTTCTTCAGTGAGACATTTCACACTCCAGCAGCTCGTCTATCCTCACTTTCAAAAACCAAATGTTTCCAACACTTCCACTTCCTGTCTCTGAGTCTGCCGTTGCCGTGGAAACCGTGGACGGTGTCCAGTTACAACCAGAGAGTTTAACCCACCACTGTCCAATAAAACAAACAAACACAAACAGCTGAATGTGTGCAGTCTGTCCTGGGAGAGAAGAGGAGGATGGGGGACGGTTCCTCTGGTTTAACACTCTCACTATCACCAGTTCATCACTCACAAGTGTTAAACCATCACCATGATTACATCAAGTACCTCACACTGACTACACACCTCTTTATCTCATCTCTTTGCACTTGTTGAATAGATTCGATGAAGCTCTTGATACTTACATCGAGGTCTCTGCACTTCAGTCGCTCTTTACTCTGAATAAAAGCATTTAATACTGAACAAGTAAATGTAAAATGTGAATATAAACAAAATGAAGCTCAACTCAGGATTCAATTTAACAAAAGCTCATTAACAGGGAAACATTGGCAGAATGCAAATAATTCAAGTTCATATACACCTTTCATATTTACTGATTATATTTTGTGTAGCCCCAAAATTTTAATTTTCACTTTATCGTTTTATACCCAGGTCTGAGTTCTGCATTCTCTTATAGATACAAGTTCATGTGTGGAAAATGCTGAATGCATCACTGATCTATTCAACACGTGACATTTTCAAACTGACTGGTTAACATATCAAACCAGGATTGATGTTATACTATGGCGGTTGGTGGTTTGTTTTCATAGTTTTCTAAATAAATAATAATGTTTCAGTGATATAAATATAAAGATGCAGTCATCGTGACCTAGATTTGTTTGGACCGAACTCTGCAGCAGAGGAAATATAACGGAGGATTCGATGTGACAAACGCAAACTCTATGCAGAGCTGAAGCCAATCGATGAAGAGGTCGATGTGATGCGGTCGCAGTCGTGTCCAATATCCAGTTCATCCACTTTCAATCAATTTATATCAATTCCAGACAATTTCAGCCGACACAGAGCTGTTTTCAGCAGATGGATGAATATGTATGTGGCTTTAAATGGATCTCAGTCATGAGGATCTTTGTACTAGTCTCTGCACAGCTGTGTGGGTGTTTACTGCCCTGATTCCTTTTGTAAAAACTCAGGTAAATGAGTGAAGATCTATTATGTAACTGCCTCAGAACCGTGTGGCCGTTCACCAATAGTTTCCACCAGGTCACACACACACACATGAAACTATGGCGGCCGGCGATGAATCTGAAATTACAGAGGCAGAAAAACAAAATAAACTGTGACAGGCTGTTGGTTGCTCATTGGAATAAAAACCTGAGAGAAAACCTGCAGCCAACAGCAAATTAGAAGCAGTGGTGAAGTTGTTTTCTGTAGGACTTCACTTGTAGGATGTGACACGTAGGTTTTCAGATCTGGTGATAAACTGGACCAAACTGGTTCAGTGTGGAGTGAATTTGAACAGCTGTGGTGAGTGGATGGAGTGTTTGGGAACTTGGCGTCCACCCCAGAGGCCTGTAGTACTACGAAGGAGGCTCAACATAGCCAGGCTTTGGAGGCGTTTGGCGTCATATGATTCTACTTCCGCAAAAAATGGAGCGGAAGTAAATAGTTTATACATGGCCACATCAAAGTGAAATTATTAAAGGGACATTGTGTAACTTCTCCTGTTATCTATTCACGAAAATCGATTATTTCATTCAAAAGTCTGTTTTTCATTAACCAGTAATCCCCCCCATCAACAAACTGAAGTGTTCCTTTCAGCTCTGAATGAGCCGTTCATATCATTCATATCTCCATGGAGCGGGTAAGCTCGGTGCTGGCTGCCATGTGGTGTCGCCATGTTTTTACGTTCAGTGGCAGCGTGACGGTAGGAAACCACGGAAACTCAGCGGAGACACCGGAAAGTCACCGCGGTAACGAAGTGAGGAGGAATGAAGCGTTACACTGATGCTGCATTCACCTGCAGTCGGGCAGACGGCCGTCGCTAACAAACCAGATGCCATTTTAGTCACAGAAGTGGAGAGGAAGCCGGTAAAACGTGGGTCGGGTAAACAATACCACATCGCCATGACAACATATTGTCACGTGTATTGTTTTGCTTCGTGCTGACGGACCACTTGTTTACATAGAGGCTTGTGCAGCGGCTGTCGTCCGACTGCCGTCTGTCCAATTTCGCGTGAATGCAGCATGAAAAATACGATTGAGTTGCTTGCGATATACAACCGCAACGCTAGATGGGAGTAATTCCTACACCATGTACCTTTAACTTTAGCGATTATGCATCTGATTATCTGTCCTGCTGCAAGCGCACAACAACAAATTTCAGTGGCCTCCTTAGAGTGTACATAAAAGTAAAACATATATAGCCTAATATATAATGACCTGTAGACGTATCGTATTCCCTCAGCTGAACATCTGTAGGCGGAGACGCTCGTAGAGAAAGTAAACCACCTTCGTGATACAGGAAAGCCTGGCGTTATACTCAGAACAAAGAGATCAGATCACATCACCCCGGTTCTTAAGACCTTACACTGGCTCCCAGTCAGCTACAGAATAGATTTTAAAGTTCTGCTACTGGTTTACAAATCACTGAATGGTTTAGGTCCAGAATACATGAATGACATGTTAGTAGAGTATAAACCCAGTAGAGCTCTGAGATCTACTGACTCAGGTCAGATAGTGGAGCTCAGAGTTCAGACCAGACATGGTGAAGCAGCATTTAGCTGTTATGCTGCACACAACTGGAACAAACTACCAGCAGAACTGAGATCAGCCCCAACTGTAAGCACTTTTAAATCCAGGTTAAAAACATTTCTCTTTTCACGTGCTTATAGCTGAGCTCTTTTAAGAACTTAAAACTTTATCTATTTTCTTTTATTTTACTTTGATTTGCTCTTGCTTTTAACTCTGTTTTTAGTGTTTTGTTTGTTTTTATTCTGTTTTATGCTTCTTTTTTTAATGTTTTAACCAATTGAGTTGCCTTGGTATGAAATGCGCTATATAAATAAAGATGCCTTGCCTTGCCTTGCCTATACTCAACATAACTAACTAACCCACTAAATTTACTTCGTAGTACACCCCTCTGATCAGTGCTGTCGTTGTTGTTGTTGTTGGTGTTGTTAGTCGATGAAGTCGGCCGACGGGCTGTGGCTGCAGCGGGCGGAGCGAACCTTCAGCTCGTGGTAACACTGGACGAAGCTGTGGTAGATGAAGGTGATGGGCAGCGCCAGCAGCACGATGCCGCTCACCACGCAGAGGCCGCCCAGCACGCGGCCCGCCACCGTCACCGGATACATGTCGCCGTATCCCACGGTCGTCATGGAGATGATGACCCACCAGCAGGCGGCGGGGATGCTGGCGTAGTCCTGGTTCCCGGCCTCCACGTCCAGGCCGTGCTCCAGCAGCTGAGCCAGCGCGCTGAAGATCGCCATGGCGACGCAGATGAACACGAGCAGCATCACCATCTCGCGGTAGCAGCGGCGCAGCGTCAGGCCGAGCGTCTGCAGGCCCAGGAAGTGGCGCGCCAGCTTGATCACCCAGAAGATGCGCATGATGCGAAGGATGCGCAGCGTGACGCCGGCGCGCTGCAGCTGAGAGTTCTCCCCCGTCAGGGTCGTCATGGTAACGGAGACGTAGTACGGAGTGATGGCCAACAGGTCGATGATGTTCAGGGGACGACGGACGAACTCACATTTATCGCGAGACACCAGGAAACGGACGATGCACTCGGCTGTGAACCAACCAATACAGACCGCCTCGATGATCCTGCAGGTGGGACAGCCAATCAGAGAGAGACAGGAGAGAGAGAACCAATCAGAGTCAGGGAGCAAGTGAGGCCATGGATGAAGAAGTGGTTAAGGAGTCCTACTCAAGGTGGTAGATCGGACTATGCACAGGCGTAACTCATAGGCGGCCAATGCCATATTGGGTCAGGCAACTTTGACTCTGGCTGCAGTAGATGGATGATCCAGTCATCTGCACTATTAAAAATTATTCATAACTCTGTGAAATTCTGTCCATATATTACTTTAAAGGGACAACGAGGAGTTTTGGAAAAGCGAAGTGTTTTCACACTACATTTATGAGCCTCTGCGCACCGTG
Organism: Trachurus trachurus; assembly: GCF_905171665.1. Taxonomy (NCBI): domain Eukaryota; kingdom Metazoa; phylum Chordata; class Actinopteri; order Carangiformes; family Carangidae; genus Trachurus; species Trachurus trachurus. The sequence continues at coordinate 2,923,464 of NC_139906.1, forward strand.
AAATTCTTTGACCGGCGCAAGACAGACTCATGTTTTCATTCATCAAGAATTAAAGTCAGAGGTTCAAAGACGATCACATACCGTCGTAGTTCCGATCATAAACAGTGATTCGGCTGCGTTATTCTCATGACTCGCCACGAAACCGAAAGTAAAGAAACGCTGGTCGGCTCGACCAGCATTTCCGCCACCACTAATAATAACAAAATAACGATAGAGACAAAATGATATATTATCGAAAATGGGCCCATTAACAAGTGTGGGTAACGTAGATTCATCCACATTAACGTGAGACTTTTTTATTGTTGCAGAATTTTTCGTTCTGCCGATGGAGAAACTCCTCGTTGTCCCTTTAACTATTTGCATAATGTTACTATAGTGTTACTTTCGTAGAAAAGTACATGATTTAAATTATTCATGGTTTTAAGTATACAGTATCATAACTGCATTTCTGTATTGTATACAACCCAAACCGTTTGAAAACTGGTCAAAAACTGAGTAAGTTCTGGTTATTTTAGTAGAACATGCACCATAGGCTTAATGCTCTGAGGGAGGGGGCAGACTGAGCCAAGATGGCGGCCGTGTGAGTCATCTAGTCTTCTTATGCTGCGTTCGAGACAAGAGTTCCGACTTCAAAGCGTTCAAGATGCACCAGGTCAGAATGACCAAAAACATGGTGGGCCGGGTCAATCTTTGCATTCAAAGTGCTTCATGTAAGGTTTAAAAACATTACAAAGAGCATAAAAACTATTTTAAAAAGAAAGTTTAAATGTATTTTGGCATTTAAATGCTTTTTTACTGATGTTTTACTGTTGAAGGGGTGCCTCTGCACGGGTGTAACGTGTAACGTCAGACAACTGATGCACGGCAAAGTCGGGGTATATTTTTCTCCGACTTCAGGTGGCGTTCAATTGCACTTTTTCAAATCGGAGGTCTGAAAGATCCGAGTTCAGACTTGTCTCGATCGCAGCATTATATATATCTATGGTCCTACCTGTGCTGGTCCAAGGTCTCCGCGGCCTTCCAGTCCGGTAAAGTGCTGGCACACAGCATCACCATGGAGATGATCACAAACAGCACCGACACCGATGCGAGGATCTGCGCCGCCAGCGAGGAGGTTGGTTCCTCAAACGTCCTCCTCATCCTGTCCAGCCAGCGGCTCTGAGACGCCTCCGGGACCCGCGGCTCCTCCTCGGGGAAGAAGTGGACGAAGCAGTCGGACATGCGGTCGTCGAGGCGCCGCTGGCAACAGGGCTGCAGGTCCGAGCTCTCCAGGCCCCAGTACAGCATCTCGTTGTAGAAGGACAGCTCGCACATGTGCGGCACGAAGCGCAGCTTGCCGTGCTGCACGTACAGCATGATGAAGCTGAAGGCCTCCGAGTGCCGGTCGAAGAAAAACTCATTCCTGTCGCGGTCGTAGTCGTCGCAGAGCTCCAGCAGCTCGCTCTCAGAGACGCAGCGATGCAGCCGACTGAGCCTGCTCAGAGGAAGGCGCTTCATCAGCTCGGCCGAGAAGGAAAACCTGCGGCCGCCGACGTTCAGGGTACAAAAACTGCTGCCAAACTTCATCTTGGAAAGAAAGGGTGCTTCCAAGTTTTGTTGGCTCAAAAACTCGGACTGCTTCTGAACGTTATGTGTTGGACAACTTCTTTCTTTGTTTCACCATCTGGCTGCTTTCGGACTTTATCGAAAGTTTCTTAAAAAGCTTCTTCCAGATGAGATGTCGCCTTCTCTTTGTGAATCAAACTTAAGCTTTGTATCAGTCTCAGGTTCTGCCTCCAAACCTTCCAAATCTTATCTTCTGTGAAAAACAAACTGCTTCACCGCCTCTGTGTTAAAAAGCTGGAGCCCCTTCCAAGCTTTGTCTTAAAAGGAAAGACTCTATACTTAATCACATTTCCTAAAAAGCTAAAGCTGCTTCCGGATGTTAGGACTGTCCTTTGTGAATCAAACTGCAGCTTTGAATCAGTTTCCGTTTCCTGTTAGAGCTTCCAAACCATCCAAATCTTCTCCTCTGTGAAAAACTGAACTGAAAAACTGCTTCACTGTCCCTTGATTAAAAAGCTGAAACTGTTCCCAAACTTCAGAATCTTTAAAGGTCGTCCTCCATAACTAACATCGCAGGCAGCTTCCATAATCGAGTTCATCATTGACAAAAACAATTCACACTGCGTCACAACTCGATCTTCTGTTGGCAACGCTGAAGCTGCTTCCAAACTTTGTTCCTCACTTTGTCCTAATGTCCATCTTAAAGCTGTAATTCACAAACAGGCAGCCGTCTCCGGGCTCCATCTTCCATTTTCCATCTCAAACTGAAGCAGTTCTATCTTGTCGTCTTCACATTTTCATCTTCTAATCAACACGTTCTTTTCTTCCCAACATCTTCACCTCATGGCTTAAATAGAATAAAACACGTGTTAGTAACCACCAACATCAACACCATCTCTGGTTTAATGATGAGTGACCTACTTGCCCGAATCGATTTTATGTTCTCATTCTGACTCTTTCTCTCTCTTTGCATGGTTGTGTATTTTTAGTCAAACCATGTCAAAGTGAATCACATTAAAAAACAAAACAAAAGTGCAGCTGCTCTGAGCTGCTGTGATTTAAAACTAAACAACTCTCAAATCACAGTGTTCACAAAAAAAAACAACTCACCAGATATTAAAGCTCGTCCTCACAGTGAAGCCAGAGGCTGTACCAGAAGCGCTCAGCAGGTGTTTGGCTTTAAAGTCGGGGTGTATCTCGTCCTTGGATTCTGTTTGACTTCTGGTTTGTTTCTTGACGGTGGTGGATCTGAGACTGGAGAGCAGCACCTCTTCCTCCTCCTCCTCCTCCTGCTGCTGCTGCTGTCTGAGAGGAGGCGGATTAGAGTCGATGATTCAAACAGCAGTCAGTCTGAGCTGCTCAAGCTGAATCTGACTCTCCCTTTTTTTGTTTTTCTTTGTCCTCCTCCTCCTTTTTTTATTCTGTCCTATATTTCATTCTTCTTGTTCTTCTTCTCCTCTTCAGATCTGATGGCCTCCAACGTCGCTCCAGATTAAACATTTAATCCACTTCATGTTGATTTCATGTTTCAATGAACATCAAACAACAGCCCAGAATAATCAGCCCTATATGATGAATTCATTTAGAGGCTTATTCTGTAGAAACAGCTCCCCCTGCTGCAGGATTGTGTGAACTGGATCACCATCACTCTCTCGTTCTTCATGTCTTTTTAAAAAAAATTTCAAATCAATTCTGTAAACGGAATGACCTTTGTCCTTTGTCTTCAGAGTGTCTCTGTTTCTCTCTGGGTTTATTTAGCAAAGGACTGAATGTTAGAAAACAATCACATCAGAAACCAGACTGAACAACCAACTCAAAAAATGTCACTGTCAAAATGTTACTTGAAGACTTTTACTTTTTTCTTTGCATATAAAAAAAGAGACTTTTAGAAAAATGCGTTCAAGGTTATGACTGACTTTAGGAATACTGAAGCTCTGCAGCACTGCAAGAATTCTTTGAAAAAAGAAGGAATGGTTGTGAATGAAGAGTTACGTCTTGAGTTGCAAAGTGTTTCCAGCTGCATGCTGTCACCATCAACTCTTTTCTCCCATTCAGAGACCTTGACAAAACCATCCATGCCTTTAATTCTTTTACTTAGACTCTTGCAACTCCCTGAATTCATTCTCCTAGATGGGAAGTTAACATTACATTCATGTAATGTTTTGGGCGATTAAAAGTGAACTCTATCCACCGCCATTACATGAAAATCCGTTGCCAGTCGGACCCCCCCCTGGAACTCCTAAAGTGTTTTGATGACTCCGAAAGTTCTCCAAACCCTTCCTTGGCATGACAGTGAGTAGACAATTGGTGAATTATCGATTTTGGGTGAAGTATCCCTTTAGTAGTTTTCTTTAAAAGTTTTGGTAACAAAAGTTGCTAAAACAGTTGCAATTTCATTTCAGTACATTAAAATGTTTCTACTCTACAATAAACATCCGTGAAGCTACATATTTGCTCTAAACACGATTGCGATTTTACAGATGAACATTCTGATAAGACTGAAAAATAACTCACAGTAGATAAGCACAGTCCAAAAGGATCAAAGACTCTTAATTCAACTCATAACCCAAGAAGAAAAAGTGTGGTAACAGGTGAACTGTGTCCTGGAATGACTCAGGGCTCCACCTGGATCACAGGTATTTTCTACTTAACTGATACAGATCAAACAGAGGCCTGTTTGATCTGTATCAGTTAAGTAGAAAATGATGCATTGTAGGATATGCAGTATATGAAAAAAATAAAAATAAATAGTCTTTCTAACATGCAGGAATGGGCTTCAAAATAATCCTCTGATACCGTTGTAGACTCATAGTCCTACCTTCACTGCTTGGTCCTATTATTTTACTTTAACATAATACATTCTGTCAGAAGGTGAGATTCTTGTTAAGTTATAAATTTGAATACTCACACACTTTTTGCTTCCTCGTTTCTCCTTAACTGCTCCTCTGAACAAGTGTGCACTGCCTCCGAGCTCTCGACTTGGTCAACCGTGAACCAAGACTGAGCTTTCTTTGGTTTTTTTTGCACAGACTGACATACCAGCAACACATAACTCTTGTAATCTTGGCGCCATGTGTTGAAAGGGTTACATCTACCAGAAAGTTCTTTCTATAATGATGTTAAGCAACACACATAAAAGTTGAGACTTGGCTCTTTTATGTAGTAGGTATTATTTTATTTCATCAAAATCCCCAAGGAAAAAAGTATGTTTAACTGTCGAAATACTTCATTGTTTAAGTATGTTCAACATTGCTGTGTTTTGAACACATCCACAGGTCATGTCCGATATTTACAAGTGATCAAAGCGTGGAAACATTACATTACATAAACCCTAACCCTAACCCATGTTGTACTGTTTTGAGTTTACCGCATAAACTTTAGGAGAATAAACATGATGGTTTTAATCTGAAGACAGGACATTAGTTTGGAATAGTTCTGAAGAATGTGGCTTGATTGGTGCTAAACAACACAAACTGAACAAAGCGAAAAATGTGGTCATAGTGTCTCAATTCCAGTTGGAGGTTAATTCTACTCCAGCGAACACACTGAGGACTCAGACCAGAATCCAAACCCAGGATACAGAGGTTCAGTGAAGGTGGTGTTGAAGGTGTGGAGGTGGATCAGTGAGTCAGAGGAGACTCTGTAGAAGGACAGAGTCCCAGCAGGACAGTCCACATACACTGCTACTCTTTCAGAGACACAGGAGTAGGAGGAGTGGGATTTGGTGAAGAGTTGGTGGGAGGAGAAGGGCAGTTGGGGGGAAGACGGGGAAGGGAAATATCTAACGGAGTTGAGGCCTCTTTCGTAGTCGGGGCAAGAGGTGGCATGGCAGGAAACAGGCTTCACTTTGACGGAGGTGGTGGCATGGCAGAATCTGGACTTCCCTGTGAGGGAGGATTGGGGGGAAGTGATCAGTGTTTCTTTGTTATTGTGACAGACAGAGTAGCTACCATCATCAGAGCAGATAAGACTCCAGGACTGATCATTTCTTCCAAACACACAGTCTTCACTGTTTCCTTTCCTTCTGACTCCTATGTAACTCACTGATACATCAACTTCTCCCGTCACCTCCACCTCCCAGTAACATTGACCAGTCAGACCAGTTGTACACAGCAGCTGAGGATAGAAGTCGAATCTGTCTGGATGATCAGGGTATGACTGATCCTCCTCTTCCACACGTGTTGCCTTCCTGTTGTCGTCAGACAGTTTAATATTTGTGTTCACTGTGTTTGTGTCGAATATAAGGCCACAGGAGTCTGATGGAGAGAAGAAGACATGGCTGCAGTTATTGATCATTCTTATTAGTTATTGACAGTTTAATGATGACTGACAGCTTGTAGGTGGTTGAATATGCTGCTCATATTAAAATCAAAAACAAACTTACACTTCCTCACACCTTGTCTCAATCTTTCGATTCCACAGGACTCAATCCTACAGAAATAGAGAGAGGGAAACTATTCAGGCGATCAGAGTCTTAATCAACTCCTTAGATTTTGTTGTGGACTGCTTAATACAGGTGTCTACTCCTTATTTTCCTGTAATGTCTGCTTTCATGAGAACAAGAAATAGTACCTGTATCTTTAAGTCTGATTTGATCAAATCAAACCATACAGTATAAATCAGAAAAAGTGAGACTATTACACTGGTTTGCATATGACGGCAAATTCAAGTTAAAGCAGAAGTGAGTGGTCCGGTCGTTTTCGCTAATGCTGCGTTCCAGGCAGGCTTTTGAAATCGTAAATTACAGCTTCAAGTCACAACTTACGACTTTGTAGCGTTCCAGGCAACCCACTCGTGTTTTTCCGACCTGTTTTACCGGTGAAAGTCACTATAACGGCCACTCGTAACTTCCGACCGGTGAACTCGTACCAGATCGAACTGGTACCACTTCACGGTCGGAAAAATACGAGTTTCCTTGAACGCACCATAACAGTCCTCGTCGCTACGTCACCACATTCACGGCGTTCCTTGGCTGCACACACAGCCCTGCATGCCGTTCTCTCTCCTCATTGGATAAAAACTGTAGGATACGATAAATGTTTTCTCTTCGGCTCAGAGCAGAGCAGAGTGACTGACAGACCCATGTTTCAGTCCAAACACTCTATGTAAGTGATTGCTGTCGGAAGATATAACTATTTAAGACTTATATTAACACAAATATATCACTCACTTCTGCTTTAAGAAACCACAGCTTCAGAAACAAGAGAAGGAAAACTGGGATTTTATAAGAAGGATAGAAAACACAAAAGCCTTGAATAGGTTGGTTAAATTAACACTAGGTAGTTTTTTGTTTTGTTTTTTTTTACCTCAAAATAATGTTTCTAAACTCATTTAAGTCGCGCCGGCTGCAACTGCACTCTGTAACTTTCCTGATGAGGAAGGAACGCAGTGCCACCGTGGTCCTGGTATATCACAGTTCCCGCTAAGCTCCAGAGACCGAGCTCAAGCCCAGTCTCCCTGCTCCTCTCATGCACACGCGAGAGGCCTGTGTTGGGCCACATGGCCAACCAGTCTTCCCTCCAGAGCTCGGAGGGGAGCTATGGATGACGGCAACGGCAACAAATTCACGTAGGTAGGCTAACACAGGAACAACACAGGTAGCAGACAGTTGCCCTTCTCAACCAGAGTACCAGTACCAGGTATCCTACATAGTGTTAGTCCAGATGTACAGACATTTATGCATTTCTCCTGCATTTATTGAGTGAGAGAGTGAGAGAGGATGTTTTTGCCAGCAGAGGGAAGAAATGGCTGACCGATCACACATCGATGAATGTGTGTATATGACTTCTCTGATATTTTCTGGATATTTGTGTGTGCTGTTTTGTTTGATATGTAAATATTCATTATGGCTGTGAAAATAATACTACATGTACAAAGGAAAACTAAATAAACATCCAAAAAAAGGCTCTCCATACTTCAGAGTCCTCAGTTTCCAGTGAGGATCCTCTTCTCCAGCACACAGCAGATTCACTCCTCCAGTACCTGGATGGTTGTAGCTCAGGTCCAGCTCTCTCAGATGGAAGGGGTTGGAGTGCAGAGCTTCAACCAGAATAGCACAACCTTCCTTTGTGACCTGACAACCTGACAGACTAAACGCACACAAAACAACTCATGTCACATAACCTGAGGGTACTGCAGGGGAGGTTCATGCAGTTCTTTGGAGCGTAGGTATTAGAATTACTGTGTTGACCTTAGACTTTCCAGTTTATTGTGTGGATTCTCCAGTCCCGTTGCCAGCACCTTCACCCCAAAATCATACAGGTCATTGTTACTCAAGTCCAGTTCTCTCAGACTAGAGGATTCGGAGATGAGGACTGATACCAGAGGTTCAAGATGTTTCCTTGTGAGGTCACAGCCACTCAACCTAAAGAGACAATAAGTGACAAAAAAAATATCATGATCTACATGTACGTATCTGCAAGCTTTAAAAGTCTTGTAAGATGGATTTCAACAAAGTTCAACTCAGTTTGGTCTACAGATCAGAGAACCTACAAAATCTTACCCTAGGGGCAAAAAGTGCCCATTTGGACTTTCTCTTGTGAATAACTTTGGCTGTGTTGGTGCATTTGCCATGAAATTTTCTACAGTTGTGTATTTTGGGGATGCCTTTAGGTATTTCAGCGAATTTTTAAAAAAAAGTCAATTATACACTGTTTTTAAAAAAAACTCACACTTAAGTCCCTAGGGGCACTTTTTGCCCCATTGACTTCCATTAAAAACACTTTTTTTGGATGTGTTTTTATACTGTGTAAATTCAAAAAATTCAAAACTTTTTTTTGTTTGATTACAAGAAGACCCTTCAAAAATTGATATTTTTTTGTTTTTCTGAGATTTGCATAACTTTTCCATTAACCCCATCAGTGCCATTGAAATCCTATGGAGCTGCTACCACCCAGAGGGTTTAGTGTGGTACTGCAATCCAGTAGATTTTTTTTTTTGTTTTTTTTTTTTGCTGAATCTAGTTGAGGGGAGTCCTGTGACTTAGCCTGAATACAAATATTTACATATTTATGTATTTTACTGTGTATATCACATGATACAAAACTTGACTCTAAATCGTGATAGAGAAAATCAGCCTATGTAAATCTATGAAAAACATACTTTTTTCAGCTCATCATTATTACAGCAAAATATATATTTTTTTCTTTATCAATGCTTTTAACCAGATGCCAGGACCTTAGAATTAAAGTTTTTACTAAATTTTAGATGAATTTTTTTTTTAGTATGTTTGCCCCTGCAGGAGTAAATGCACCATATGAAATGTGGAGAAATAATATGCATTTTTACCATTGTCAACTTTTGCAAGGTGTTATGGCAAAAAAAGAAATAAAAAAAGTTGGGTATTTTGCATCAAATGAATCCCTGAAGACTGTGGCTATGTGCGGAATTTAAAAAAAGTGTGGGTTTCTGTGTATAACTGCAGCATTTGTGGGCTTCCATAGCGCCGCATGCTGCATACTGCGTGGAGAGAGTGTGTGTGTGTGTGTTTGTGTGTGTGTGTGTGCGTGTGCGTGCGTTCCTGATGTAGCGCATATTACGTGACATCATAAGCGTTCCTAAAAGTGACTCAAAACGAAAGCCCGGAAGTCAGGCCGTGTTTACGGAGGTGGGAAGAGAGGAAACCGTGGTGATCTCCAGAGACCGGGAGTCTCCCCTTCTCTTACCCGCATATCAGTGCACTGTGGCGGGGAGCACGGCTGGCCAGACACCGTGGCTCTGGAGGTCTGGAGATTTTTTTTTTTTTTTTTTTCGCCGAGATGGTACAGGGTGCTCGGCGACCCTCCGCTGATGCCAACCGAGATCAAGTCGCTCCTGCTTCCGTATCCAGGCGTGCTTGGAGGACTGAAACAGACAGCGAGTCTTCGTGCTTCTCTTACCCGCGTACCAGTGCACTATGGTCGGGCAGCACAGCTGGCCATACCCGGTACCTCTGGAGGATTTTTTTTTTTTTTTTTTTTTTTTTATGGTTTTTATTTCAATTTTTCATACTCCCAGGCTCTGATAATCCGCCAAAAATTTAACCATTTTGCATTTATGGAATAGTAAATAATTCACTTTTTTTTTTTTTTTAATCAGACTGTGATCATAAAACCTGGAATTTAAGGGCTTAAAATTTTGAAAATGAATGAATTTTCGATATGTATGGTGAGAGGAGAAGTTACTAAAAAAAATAAAAAAAAATTTTTTTGAATGACATATATTTATATTACTGTTTTTATTGATGGGCACTTTTTGCCCCCAGGGACTTAAGTGTTGCACTTTTTTTACATCGGGACTTTGCAAAAAAAATACAAATGCATCAAAATCAATTTTTATTTCAAGTTTTGATACTCCCAGGCTCTGATAATCCTGCAAAAATGTAACCATTTTGGATTTATGGAATAGTAAATAATTCACTTTTTGTGTTTTTTTTTTTTTTTTTTAAATCAGGCTGTGCTCATAAAACCTGGCATTTAAGGGGTTAAAATGTTGAAAATGAATGAATTTTCGATATGTATGGTGAGAGGAGAAGTTACTGAAAAAAATAAAAAAAAATTTTTTGGAACGACACATTATTACATAATATTTATATTACTGTCTTTATTGACGGGCACTTTTTGCCCCCAGGGACTTAAGTGTTGCACTTTTTTTACATCGGGACTTTGCAAAAAAAATACAAATGCATCAAAATCAATTTTTATTTCAAGTTTTGATACTCCCAGGCTCTGATAATCCTGCAAAAATTTAACCATTTTGGATTTATGGAATAGTAAATAATTCACTTTTTGTGTTTTTTGTTTTTTTTTAAAATCAGGCTGTGATCATAAAACCTGGCATTTAAGGGGTTAAAATGTTGAAAATGAATGAATTTTCGATATGTATGGTGAGAGGAGAAGTTACTGAAAAAAAAAAAAAAAAATTTTTTGGAACGACACATTATTACATAATATTTATATTACTGTCTTTATTGACGGGCACTTTTTGCCCCCAGGGACTTAAGTGTTGCACTTTTTATAGGGGCACAGTAGGGTTAATGGTGTTTAACCCAGGAATAAACACACTTGATGGAAATACAAATCACATTAAATCTAGGGATTACTTGTTTCTCAGTCCAACAACAAATAAGTGTGATGGCAAGGCTTAAACAGAACAATGTCTAACTTTGGGAATTTTAAACCCTGGTGGAAGACAGACAACCAGAGAGAAAAGAGTCTAAACAACGTGGGACTCAAATAAATAACTAAAAGTCAGAAACAATAACAATTTTACTATACGCTGACCTGAGTGTTTCCAGTGTACAGTTTGGACTCTTCAATGCAGCGGACAGTAGTTCCACCCCTGAACTCAGCAGGTTGTTGTTTCTAAGGTCCAGCTCTTTCAGACTGGTGGACTGGGAGCAAAGGACTGAGGACAGAGCTTCAAGACATGCATCTGTGAGGTTGCAGTCTCTCAGTCTGACAAAAACAAAAATATTGTTGATAAAATGTAAGCATTGAACAAGTTGGGTTTGAACTCGAGTACAGTGAGGAAGATTAAACATCTTAAGTACATATACAGTATGATGGCAGAGCTGAATCAGAAAACAATTCATAACCTGTGAAATATCAAACCTGATGGAAAACAGTCAAACATGCTGATCAAATGGAGCTCTAATATCTGAGATCATTAAAACCAAAATGCAGTGCCGTGATCTGACCTGAGGGTTTCCAGTTTACAGTTTGGACTCTTTAGTCCATCTGACAGAAGCTCCACCCCATGATCCTCCAGGTGGTTGTTACTCAGATCCAACTCTTCGAGACTGGTGAACTCAGAATTAAGGACTGAGGACAGAGCTCCACAGCTTCTCCATGAAAGGTTACAGCCACTCAGTCTTAATAGATAGTAAATAATACACAAACATCGTTAGACAAAACAAATTAATTTCTTAAGTTGAGTCTGGACTGCAAGATAACCAAAAATAGTTAATCGTAGTAGATAATTCAAATAACTCAATAATCTAAACATGAGAGTACAGGGGCGGTGTTTAGCTCAGTTGGTAGAGCACCCGCCCCATGTGTAGAGGTTATAGTCCTCGCTGCAGGTGGCCCCGGTTCGAGTCCTGCGTCGGACGGCCCTATCCTGCGTGTCATCCCCCCCCTCTCTGCCTCCCATTTCCTGTCACACTCTGAACTCTGAACTGTCCTATCTAATAAACGTATGAAAAGCCAAAAAATATACTTTAAAAAAAACAAAAACAAAAACATGAGAGTACTTACAGAGCTTTCTTGGAAGCTTTCACGACTGGCAGCAGGTTAAGAAGAGTCTCCTCTGAGGCAGAGTATTTACTCAGGTCAAACAAGTCCAGATCTTCTTCTGATGACAGTAAGATGAAGACCAGAGTTGACCACTCAGCACGAGACAGTTTATCTGCGGAGAAATGTCCTGATCTCAGGTACTGTTGGATCTCTTCCACTAGAAAACGACCCTTCAGTTCATTCAGACAGTGGAACAAGTTGATGCTTCTGGTTGCAGAGTGATTTGTCTCAATTTTCATCTGAACATATTGGACTGTTTCCTGATTGGTCTGTGAGCTACTTCCTGACAATGTCAGCAGGCCTTGTAAGTATTTCTGATTGGTCTGCAGTGAAAGACCCAAGAGGAAGCGAAGGAACAAGTCCAGATGTCCATTTGGACTCTGTAAGGCCTTGTCTACAGCGCTCTTGTAGAAATGTGTCTCTGCAGATTCATCTTCTCTTTCAAACTTTTGGGAGGTTGATTGTTCTTCTAACAGCAGATTGAGTCCGGAGTTGATGAAGGTCAGGTGGACATGAAGAGCAGCCAGAAACTCCTGAACACTCAGATGGATGAAGCAGAACACCTTGTTTTGGTACAGGCCTCTCTCCTCTTTAAAGATCTGTGTGAACACTCCTGAGTACACTGAGGCTGCTGTGATATCGATGCCACACTCTGTCAGGTCTGATTCATAGAAGATCAGGTTGCCTTTCTGCAGCTCCTCAAAAGCCAGTTTTCCCAGAGACTCAATCATCTCCCTGCTCTCTGGACTCCAGTGTGGATCTGTCTCAGCTCCTCCATCATACTTGACCTTCTTCAGTTTTAGATGAACCACCAGGAAGTGGATGTACATCTCAGTCAGGGTCTTGGGCAGCTCTCCTCCCTCTCTGGTCTTCAACAGCTCCTCCAGAACTGTAGCAGTGATCCAGCAGAAGACTGGGATGTGGCACATGATGTGGAGGCTTCGTGATGTCTTGATGTGGGAGATGATCTCTCTGGCTTGCTGCTTATCTCTGAACCTCTTCCTGAAGTACTCCTCCTTCTGTGGGTTAGTGAACCCTCTGACCTCTGTCACCATGTCAACACACTGAGGAGGGATCTGATTGGCTGCTGCAGGTCGTGTGGTTATCCAGAGTCGAGCAGAAGGAAGCAGTTTCCCCCTGATGAGGTTGGTCAGCAGCACGTTCACTGAGGTGGACTCGGTCACATCAGTCAGGATCTCAGTGTTGTGGAAGTCCAGAGGAAGTCGACACTCGTCCAGACCGTCGAAGATGAAGACGACCTGGAACTGATCAAAGCTGCAGATTTCTGCTTCTTTGGTTTCAGAGAAGAAGTGATGAACAAGTTCCACCAAGCTCAACTTTTTCTCCTTCAGCACGTTCAGCTCTCTGAAGGTGAAGGGAAATGTGAAGTGTATGTCCTGGTTGGCTTTGTCTTCAGCCCAGTCCAGAGTGAACTTCTGTGTTAAGACTGTTTTCCCAATGCCAGCCACTCCCTTTGTCACCACTGTTCTGATTGGTTCATCTCTTCCAGGTGGAGCTTTAAAGATGTCTTCTTGTCTGATGGTTGTTTCTGGTGTGTTTGGTCTCCTGGATGCTATTTCAATCTGTCTGACCTCATGTTCATTATTGAGCTCTCCAGCCCCTCCCTCTGTGATGTAGAGCTCTGTATAGATCTGGTTTAGGAGGGTTGGGTTTCCTGCTTTAGAGATCCCCTCAAACACACACTGGAACTTCTTCTTCAGGGAAGATTTGAGTTTGCGTTGACAAAATGCTGCAATGTGAATTGATGATTGCACAAGAAATAAAATCAGTGAGTAAACTTTTCATCATATTCTACATAGATATAAAATACATACATATCTTATGTAGTATTCATATAGTTCTACTTGCAGGACTTGATTGATTTTATGTAGGAAGACAAACACCACAACTAAATCTTTGTACGTAAGAACTTAGTTGACAAGATTCTCTATAAAATAAAGACATGCTCTTACAGTTGTGCAGGTCGTCAGCAATCTTCTCCTCTTTAAGTCTTCTCAGGAAGTTCATTGTGATCGTCAGAAATGATTCTCTGCTGCTCTTACTTTGCTCTTCGTCCTCATCATCCAACAACTCCTCATCCTCTAAGTATTCTGGGTAATCTGAACTCAGAAACTTCTGAATCTTCTTCAGTTCTTTCTTCACAAAAGTGACAATGTTATGCTCCAGCAGCTGAAACAGAAAACCATTGAAACATCAGACTAAAAGCTGATCGGACCGAGAATGCACCAGTGTAAAAATGCAGTAGAGATTATGGCCAACAAAAGCTGTGATAGCAGTTATTGTACATGTACACACCATAAATATGGAGTCCAGGTGTGTTTGATGCTGCTGAGAGGAGTGATCACTGGAAACCTCTGAACTCTCCTGGCCCACTCTGTGGAGATGTTGGGAAAAATCACATCTTGGGAACTATATCTGTTTCCATTGCTGAAACCAGTTTCAATTTAGTTCTGGGGTAGCTGATCATCAAGAAATTTAGGATACATCAGGAAATTTGGGGGTGTGGTCTACATCGCTGAACATTTCTGATTGAAGTACTCTGCATTTTATTTCATGCACATGTTTGAAAATTCTGGAGAGCAGACCTAGATCACAATTCTAGGTAAATGAAGACGAAAGTCACTTTGGATGGGAGCTTCTTTTATAAGTCTGATTGAAACATAACATTGACTGTCCATTTTCAGCTTTAAATCCACACCTTTGATCAACAGGGCGTTGTTGATTACTGAAGGCCGGCAAAATCAAATCTTTCGACTCGTAACTCCTCATGGACACACAGCTGGGTTCAGGACTGTACTGTCTCTGATGGAGGCTGAAAAAAACATCAACATTCATATATTTATTAAAATTATCTTCCAACACAAGATGTTTTGAAATTGGCACTGTATATGTTTTTTTACTGGACTTTTAATGTCTGTCTACTTTTAATGCATTGTGTACCCCATCAGTGTTTTCTGTATGGATGAAACTTTTTTCCAGTACCATACTATCACCGTCTAGTCTTTTCTCTCATTCAAAGATCAGCCATGCATCAATTTTCTACTGCTTGAACTGCTGCAAATTCCCTGAAGATATGGGAGTAGCCTGTATTTGGTATTGTACTCTGCATTTTATGTCATGCACATGTTTGAAAATTCTGGAGAGCAGATCGAGATCACAATTCTAGGTAAATGAAGATGAAAGTCACTTTGGATGGGAGCTTCTTTTATAAGTCTGATTGAAACACAACATTGACTGTCCATTTTCAGCTTTAAATCCACACCTTTGATCAACAGGGCGTTGTTGATTACTGAACTTCACACCAAGCTCTTTCGACCAGTTACTCCTCATGGACACACAGCTGGGTTCAGGACTGTACTGTCTCTGATGGAGGCTGAAAAAAACATCAACATTAATATACAACATTATAAGGGAGTAGCCAGTATTTGGTATTGTGCCTGCAGTTCATGCAGAAGGCTGCTCTCAGACCAAGAGGAGAAACCATATTAAACCTACTCTATGACCTCTGTCACAGTCTGATAAAAATACATAATTTACTTTTCCATTTTCAGTTTGAAATCCACACCTTTGATCCACAGAGTGTTCTTGACTGTTAAAGTGCAGAGGATTCTTGACTGACACATTACTCCTCATGGACACACAGCTGGGTTCAGGACTGTTCTGTCCCTGAGAGAGCCTGAAAGAAAAGACATTCATTTAAGTTCATATGATTACTAAAGTACTTTTTTAAATAAAAGACATTTTAGAGTAGCTGCCTTACTTGAACTACATTAACTGATATCATGAATATTGTTTGGATTGCTTTGAACCTTGTGTTGAGGAACAAATCAGTCTACAGTCCAATGCAGAAAACCAGAATTTGGAATCATATACAATGGATTTAAAGAAGATGAACATCAGCAGTGATGGACAGATGTCTATTGTCAGAATTTGTCTCACACAGATGCGTGGTCTTTCCCGACTGCACACAACTCACTCCAACATCTCACCACCTGCTAACCTCTGCAATTCCTTGTCAACTGGGACTAGAAGGTGTCCCTATTGAGCCTGTATGTTGGTGCAGAAGGTTGCTATCTGTTCTAACACCTGCTGTCCCATGAATGTATATGTGGTAAAAAAAAAAAGAAAGAAAAAAAAGACATAATTTATGTCCTATTTTCAATTTGAAATCCTCACCTTTCACAAGATATTCTGAAATTGGCATTGGAGAGACAGGGATGTGTTTATAAAACCAACTAGGTGACATTGCCAACCAGAATTTGGACCATTTGGATGGGATCAGATAAGCAATGATGGATGAACATCTGTTGTCAGAACACGTTTTCACCCACAGCTCATCAGATACAGATACTTTTGACTTGACATGACTTTTTCTTGCACTGAGTATCTTTTAGCATCATTCTTCGAGAAATCAAGGAATGTTTGTGAATGAAGAGTTGCAAAGTGTTTCCAGCTGCATGCATTATCTGTGTGTAGGCTAATGGATAATCCTTAGACCATAAAGTATTTGGCATTGGGTGGAAACATTATGTGTAAAACCATTCCTTTATTGAATTAATTTGTTGAAAGACTTTTTTTTTTTTTTTTACTGAAACTGACTAAAACTAGACGAAAACCTTTTTGAGTTGTCGTCGACTAAAACTAGACTAAAACTATCACATATAGGAATGACTAAAATTGACTAAAACTAATAAGTATTTTCGTCAAAAAGACTAAGACTAAATCTAAAATGCCTGCCAAAAACAACACTGGATACAATCACTTAATTTATGTAAAAACCCAAGAGAAAAGGGCCTTGGTTTTATCCAGTAAAAAAGCTCAATCTTTTGCCTAATTTTAGACTGAATTAAAAGTGAATAAATCTAGTACAGTATGAGCAAGCACATACTCATCCAACAGCAGGTGTCAGTAACATTAAGTTCCTATAGACAGCATTTCTGCCATTACTTTGGCAACAAAACAAAATATTTATTTTTCAAAACAACTTTTCAAATAGTTCACCTCCTCCCTTATCATTTTTTCTCTTATCAACATTTTCAATCATGCTTAAATTTCCGGACTAGATAAACCTTGTTTAGACAAGAGTTGTTCTGATGGATGCTGACAAATCACGTGGGTAACTCTGTCATGCCCTTTACATGTCCGTAATACCAAAGCCATGACTATTTTTCATTGCTAGTTTGAATTTTGTGTTGATCATCGACATTCCCGCACCGCCACATATGACACATTTTACCTCACAACAGGAAGGAGGAGCAGTGAGTCTCCTAGCACCAAGTAGAAAACAAGCACCCAAGACACAGTTCATAAATGGACTGTACTACATAGAAAACAATGACAGACACGGATGTCGCTTTACTGCTGTTAGGAGTACTGTAGGATGTGTTGCCATTACTTGTGTGTAATGAAAAGTTGAACATCAACGTATGCACTATAGCCTGAAATCTTCACCTTTGATGAACGGATGGTTGTTCATGTTTGAATGACAGCAGATTTTCCACAGACCAGTAAGTCCTCATGGACACACGGCTGAATTCAGGGTTACTTTGTCTCCGATTAAGCCTAATTAAAAGAAAACTCAATGAATAAAATAAATCTTACATTTAAATTCAGTTTTAGATATTTGAATACAGGGTAGGGAAAAAAGTTCAATCCATTAAATCTTTTTCTGACTAGTTTATTCTGATAGATTTTTATTCACCCTGTCCAGCCACATGAGAAATAAATGCATTTTCTTTGATTTTTTTGTCAGCAACATTTCATAGATTCTCATCTCACCTCTGAGCCTTCATTTGACTCTCATGTTCCCTCCACAACATGGTTCCTCTATTGGGAGGGAATCCCTCTTCTCTGCTCTTATACCAATTCATAGTAGAGCCCCCACCTGTTGGAAGAGTTCACATTACCCGTCATCAATTCAATTCAATTTAATTCAATAAAACTTTATTTGTCCCCAAGGAGCAATTAAAAAACACACACAGGCAGTTATTCACGTTGACACAAGAGTGTAAATAGAAATAAATAAATGACTAAATAGAAATAAATAAATGACTAAATAAACAAAACAGTGCAAAAGAGAGGCAAGATAAAATAGTGCACCCTGTTTAAATGTTCTTCTTCCTTTGTGTGCGGGCAGGTATTCTTCAACCAGGTTCATCCAAATTTGTCCAATAATCTAAAACAAATCATCTTACCTTGGCAGATGAGGCTGAATTCACATCAATCTCTGTTCCCATAGACTTTTGAACCTCGTCTGTAAATGAAAGTGAGAGATGTAGTCATGTGTCCAGCTATCGATCAACTGAAAACTAGTTTCTCAATCTCTCCTGAAGTAGTGAAAGTCATTTTTGTAAATATGACATAAAGTTAACTCACAGAAGATAAACTCAGTGCAAAAGGATCATAGACTCTTAATTCAACTCTTAACCCGAGAAGAAAACGTGTGGTAACAAAGAGGTGAACTGTGTCCTGGAATGACTCAGGGCTCCACCTACAACTGGATCACAGGTATTTTCTACTTAACTGATACAGATCAAACAGGCCTCTGTGCAACATGATGGTAGCATATAAAAAAAATAGTCTTTCTAACATGCAGGAATGGTCTTCAAAATAATCCTTTAATACCAAATTTGTAGGCTCTTAGTCCTACCTTCCTGCTTAGTCCTATTCTCTTACTTTCCTTCTTCTAACTTTCTGTTAAAGGTGAGACTCTTGTTAAGTCATATATTTAAATACTCACACACTTCCTGATACCTCATTTTTCCTCGACTGCTCCTCTGATGAAGCGTGCAACGCTGTAGAGGCGGTATTTCACAGGGAACGCAGGGAATTGTTCATAGGTGTGAGGGAAGGATGGAGCATGAGATTGACAGGTGCATCGGTGCAGTGGCAGCAACAATGCCATCGTCGTATCGGTCTGTCATGGTAAAGAAGGAGCTGAGCCAAGGTGAAGCTCTTGATTTACCGGTCAATCTACATTCCTACCCTCACCTATGGTCATGAACTTTGGGTCATGACCGAAATAACAAGATCTCAGATACAAGCAGCCGAAATGAGTTTCTTCTGCAGGGTGTGCCGCTCCTTAGAAATAGGGTGAGGAGGGGCGGGGCGGTGCGTGGCGCAGTGGGTAGAGCGGCCGCCCCATGTAGAGGCTACAGTCCTCGCGGCAGGCGTCCCCGGTTCGAGTCCCGCGTCGGGCAGACCTTTCCTGCGTGTCATTCCCCCTCTCTCTGCCTCCCCATTTCCTGTCTATCTCTACTGTCATCACTATCGAATAAAGGCAAAAAGCCGAAAAATATACTTAAAAAAAAAAAAAAGAAATAGGGTGAGGAGCTCACGCTGCTCCTCCACATCGAAAGGAGCCAGCTGAGGTGGCTCGGGCATCTGCATCGGATGCCTCCTGGACGCCTCCCTCATGAGGTGTTCCAAGCATGCCCCACCGGGGGGGAGACCTGGGACATGCTGAAGTGACTATGTCACTCGGCTGGAGGAAGTGTCTGGGGAGAGAGAAGTCTGGGCATTCCTGCTTGTACTACTGCCTCCACAACCCGGCCCCGGATAAGCGGAAGAAGATGGACAGATCGACAGCTTCTTTTTGTGCTCATGTTCCATTGAGCTCATATAGCTCATATACGATTCTATGATTATTGTTTAGTACAACTGTATCTATATTTTTGTTTTCCTTTGTCCTCATTTTCTTCTACTGTCCTACATTTCATTCATTCTTCTTCTCCCCCTCTTCAGATCTGATGGAACATCAAAAAGCAGCTCAGAATAATCATCCCCTTATGATGGATTCATTCAGAAGCTTATTCTGTAGAAACAGCGCCCTCTGCTGGAAGATTGTGTGAACTGAATCATCATCAGCCTCAAGTTCTTATGTAGATATAAAAGCAATTCTGTAAACGTGTTGACCTTTGTCTTTGTCAGCTCTCGACTCAGAAATTTCCAGCTCTATGGAAGCAAGCATTTGTCATGCCCTTGCTGAAATCCGGTGATCCCTCAGATTTAAACAACTATAGACCAATCTCGAATCTCTCTACTCTTGCAAAGTTATTTGAGTCCCTGCTATCCACCCAGCTCTATCAGATTCTTCAGTTTAATAATATACTTAACCCGTTACAATCTGGTTTCAGACCTGGTCATAATACAGTCACTGCCACTCTGAAGGTCCTGGATGAAGTAAAAACAGCCATTGATAACAAAAAAGTCTGTTTAGCCTTGTTTATTGACCTTACAAAGGATTTTGATACTGTGAATCATTGTCATCTTCTTAAAATCACTCAAAAAATTGGCTTTAGTGATAACATGGGTAAAGCCTGGTACATAAAGATTTTTATAAATCTCAACCAATTTTTTATCTGTGAGAGACCCCCCACATGAAGATACAAAATCTTTGATTGAACAGTTTTGATCATGTTGTGTGTGGTGTGCTCCGATATTCCAAATACAGTGCACCACACACATAAAACTTTGTCTGATAAGACACTAGAATCTCGTCCCCCACGCCAGAAATCTCGCATGATCAAACGTGATCTGACGGTGGTAGCCATGGAGCCGTTAGCCACACTGGTTTGTTATGCTAGCACCGTCATAGAGGCTGTAGACACATACCAATATCTGGGCATCTGGCTAGATACGCTTCTAAATTTCTACTTTGGGCCTTGGTCTTGGAATGACTTGCAAGTCAAGATGAGGATGGGATCTCTCATCCCCCTTTCTGCATTAAACAATCTCTCTCTGAACTATTAGTCACTAGTTGCACCTGTGACTCTTAGCTTTCAAATAGTATTGCACTTTTGGGGTCTCTTTTATTGTATCAATTATCATTGTCTCTTTGCTACCTTGCTCTTTCTATGTATGTTCTCACTTGTTTTGATTGATTGTTTTGTATTGCTTCCTGACCAGGACATCCTTGGAAAAGAGATTGTCAAATCTCAATGGATCCTTCCAGAATAAATAAAGGTTAAATAAAACAAAATACAATAAAAAAACAGATAACAGCAGCTGTACAGGTACCGGCGACCACAAATATGGAATCCAGGTGTGTTTGATGCTGATTAGCCGACTGACCATTGGAAACTTCTGAGCTGTTTGGGACCACTCTGTGGAGGAATTATGAAAATCATATCATGTCTGTCTGCACAGATACAGAGATAAGGTAAGGGTACCTACCTTACTTTGCCTTAAAAACCAAACCACCATGTTCACAACTGGTAATTATGACTAATTTCTATGATATACATTACAACCAAGGTTCAGGCTGATTGTGCTGGACCAGATTTCTTTGTCTTACTTACTTACTTACTCACCTATTTTCTTTGGTTTCATCCTTCTGCTCTTTGGGGTCCAGGTCTCCAGATGTTGTGCATTCAGCAGGGTCAGAGCTGCTGTGGAGGTGAGCACATTCTCCCATCAGGTTTGTTTTTTATAAATCCCAGTATGCAGCGTTCCTAATGAGGCTCCAGGTCTTATTTGTACTTGATGAAACACAGCCATGCATAACTTTTTCGTTAGGAGGAGAAAAACACTCATCAGGGGCCAATAATATGAAGCAGATTCAACAAACCCGGAGTATCTTTCAGTTACCTGGCTTCACTTATAATAGAATGATCGCGATCACGCTAAACGGTCACACGATGGTGGTTATCAACTCTGTAAATCAACCCAGGGTTTCCCTGTCTAGGTATGATTCAGATTTATAAAACCATGCGTGCGCACACTTGCAAACAAACATAAATCACAGAGTGTCTTGTTCTGGTTCGGTCGGTGTTGTGAATTGGCTGCAGATGTGAAAGTGGCAACGTGACATGTTGCAGCAGCTGTCAACGGCGTCAGCGGCACAGAGTGCATGAGGTGTGGTTTCGGTGCACTGCCCTCAAATGCTGGACCCGGTTCGGCACATACTGTAGTTCCAACCCAGAGCACAGTTCTAGTGAATCTGAAACAAGTTATTAACCAGTCACCATCATGGGCCAGAAGACCCTCTCCCTCCTTATTTTCTTCCAGTGGTGCCATGGTGCAGCATTACACGGGGCTCACTGCTGCCTTCATACATTTACAGTGATTAGATTGATCGATAAAACTTTGAATAATTAGCTGAATCAGTTAGTGAATCAGTTACATTCTGAGGAATGAATGAACATGACGCTTCCTTTATGCCGGTTTTTGTGATAAGACTGACAACAACAGAATAAAGACTGTTTGAACCATCACTGGCTTTTCCTAGGCTTTGATATTTAATTGACTCTCAATCCTATGTTTACAGTACCATAGGAAAATATCTTACTTTGCCTTAAAAACCAAACTACCATGTTCACAACTGGTAATTATGACTAATTTCCATGATATAAATTGCAGCTGTATTGTAGTTCTGACCACACTGGACAGCAGATTTCCAATCTACGAGTAATTCTAATTACAACCAAGGTTCAGGCTGATTGTGCAAGACCAGATTTCTTTGTCTTACTTATTTACTCACATATTTTCTTTGGTTTCATCCTTCTGCTCTTTGGGGTCCAGGTCTCCAGATGTTGTGCATTCAGCAGGGTCAGAGCTGCTGTGGAGGTGAGCACTTACTTACTTATGGCGCGTTTCCACTAGCGCGCTTCGGCTC
The DNA here is from genome assembly GCF_905171665.1 of Trachurus trachurus. Lineage (NCBI taxonomy): Eukaryota > Metazoa > Chordata > Actinopteri > Carangiformes > Carangidae > Trachurus > Trachurus trachurus. The sequence goes on from NC_139906.1 coordinate 2,945,919, forward strand.
GGCTCGGCTCGGCACACTATTTGCGTGTTTCCACTAGCACGCAGTACCTGCAACCAGGTACACTTTTGGTATCACCTCAGCCCTGGTTCCAAGCGAGCCGAAGCGTTACTAAAACGTGACGTCAGCCGACTGCCTTCCACTGATTGGCCGATGAGTGTCGTCACTGGAAGCGTCATAACTGCGCGACAACCGACTAGAATGTAAATAAAAACAAGACTCAAGACAAGACACCACTTTTTACTGCTTCAGTTTGTACTGCTGTTTGACTTCGAACACGAGATGGCTTCTCAGAAGAAATCCACTCCTTGGTCGGCCGAGGAGGTCCAGACGTTCCTGACTCTGGTTGCCGAAGAAAGTATTCAAAGGGAGCTCGACGGCACCACACGGAACGAAAGGGTTATGACGACCCCGCCCACTTCGAGGAGGCACCAAGTGATACTCAGTTGCAATGGAAACACAACCAAACCGAGCCGAGCCGAGCCGTATCAAGCCGAGCCGTGCTAGTGGAAATGCGCCATTACTCACATATTTTCTTTGGTTTCATCCTTCTGCTCTTTGAGGTCCAGGTCTCCAGATGTTGTGCATTCAGCAGGGTCAGAGCTGCTGTGGAGGTGAGCACATTCTCCCATCAGGTTTGTTTTTTATAAATCCCGGTACCATAGGAAAATATCTTACTTTGCCTTAAAAACCAAACTACCATGTTCACAACTGGTAATTATGACTAATTTCCATGATATAAATTGCAGCTGTATTGTAGTTCTGACCACACTGGACAGCAGATTTCCAATCTATGAGTAATTCTAATTACAACCATGGTTCAGGCTGATGGTGCTGGACCAGATTTCTTTGTCTTTCTTACTCACATGTTTTCTTTGGTTTCATCCTTCTGCTCTTTGGGGTCCAGGTCTCCAGATGTTGTGCATTCAGCAGGGTCAGAGCTGCTGTGGAGGTGAGCACATTCTCCCATCAGGTTTCTTTTTTATAAATCCCAAAAATTGCTTACAAGTGGTGTACGCCTTTTGTACGTATGCAGCGTTTCTAATGAGGCTCCAGGTCTTATTTGTACTTGATGAAACACAGCCATTCAAAACTTTTTTCGGCCTGAAATCCCCACCTTTGATTGACAGAGGGCTGTTGATCTTTGAAGGTCAATAGACGACCCATAGACCCGTCACTCTTCATGGACACACAGCTGGCTGTAGGACTGTACCCTCCCTGAGAGAACCTAGGAGGAGAAAAACACTCATCAGGGGCCAATACTATGAAGCAGATTCAACAAACCCGGGGTATCTTTCAGTTACCCGGCTTCACTTATAATAGAATGATCGCGATCAAGCTAAACGGTCACACGATGGTGGTTATCAACTCTGTTAATCAACCCAGGGTTTCCCTGTCTAGGTATGATTCAGATTTATAAAACCCTGCGTGCGCACACTTGCAAACAAATATAAACCACAGAGTGTCTTGTTCTGGTTCTGTCGGTGTTGGAATTTGCTGCAGGTGTGAAAGTGGCAACGTGACATGTTGCAGCAGCTGTCAACGGCGTCAGCGGCACAGAGTGCATGAGGTGTGGTTTCGGTGCACTGCCCTCAAATGCTGGACCCGGTTCGGCACATAGTTCCAACCCAGAGCACAGTTCTAGTGAATCTGAAACGAGTTATTAACCAGTCACCATCATGGGCCAGAAGACCCTCGCCCTCTTTATTTTCTTCCAGTGGTGCCGTGGTGCAGCATTACACGGGGCTCACTGCTGCCTTCATACATTTACAGTGATTAGATTGATCGATAAAACTTTGAATAGTTAGCTGAATCAGTTAGTGAATCAGTTACATTCTGAGGGATGAATGAACATGACGCTTTCTTTATGCCAGTTTTTTTGATAAGTAGGACTGACAACAGAATAAAGATTGTGTGAACCATCACTGGCTTTTCCCAGGCTTTGAGATTTAATTGACTCTCAATCCTATGTTTACAGTACCATAGGAAAATATCTTACTTTGCCTTAAAAACCAAACTACCATGTTCACAACTGGTAATTATGACTAATTTCCATGATATAAATTGCAGCTGTATTGTAGTTCTGACCACACTGGACAGCAGATTTCCAATCTACGAGTAATTCTAATTATAACCATGGTTCAGGCTGATTGTGCTGGACCAGATTTCTTTGTCTTTCTTACTCACATGTTTTCTTTGTTTTCATCCTTCTGCTCTTTGGGGTCCAGGTCTCCAGATGTTGTGCATTCAGCAGGGTCAGAGCTGCTGTGGAGGTGAGCACATTCTCCCATCAGGTTTGTTTTTTATAAATCCCAAAAATTGCTTACAAGTGGTGTACGACTTTTGTACGTATGCAGCGTTTCTAATGAGGCTCCAGGTCTTATTTGTACTTGATGAAACACAGCCATGCAAAACTTTTTCGGCCTGAAATCCCCACCTTTGATTGACAGAGGGCTGTTGATCTTTGAAGGTCAAAAAACGATCCATAGACCCGTCACTCTTCATGGACACACAGCTGGCTGTAGGACTGTACCCTCCCTGAGAGAACCTAGGAGGAGAAAAACACTCATCAGGGGCCAATACTATGAAGCAGATTCAACAAACCCGGGGTATCTTTCAGTTACCCGGCTTCACTTATAATAGAATGATTGCGATCACGCTAAACGGTCACACGATGGTGGTTATCAACTCTGTAAATCAACCCAGGATTTTCCTGTCTAGGTATGATTCAGATTTATAAAACCATGCGTGCGCACACTTGCAAACAAATATAAATCACAGAGTGTCTTGTTCTGGTTCTGTCGGTGTTGGAATTTGCTGCAGATGTGAAAGTGGCAACGTGACATGTTGCAGCAGCTCTCAACGGCGTCAGCGGCACAGAGTGCACGAGGTGTGGTTTCGGTGCACTGCCCTCAAATGCTGGACCCGGTTCGGCACATACTGTAGTTCCAACCCAGAGCACAGTTCTAGTGAATCTGAAACGAGTTATTAACCCTTGCCCCTTGGTGACAAATAAAGTGTTTGTTTGATTGATTGATTGATTGATTGATTGATTGATTGATTGATTGATTGATTGATTGATTGATTGATTGATTGATTGAGTCACCATCATGGGCCAGAAGACCCTCGCCCTCCTTATTTTCTTTCAGTGGTGCCGTGGTGCAGCATTACACGGGGCTCACTGCTGCCTTCATACATTTACAGTGATTAGATTGATCGATAAAACTTTGAATAATTAGCTGAATCAGTTAGTGAATCAGTTACATTCTGAGGAATGAATGAACGTGACGCTTTCCTTATGCTAGTTTTTGTGATAAGTAGGACTGACAAAAACAGAATAAAGATTGTGTGAACCATCAATGGCTTTTCCCAGGCCTTGAGATTTAATTGACTCCCGATCCTATGTTTACAGTACCATAGGAAAATATCTTACTTTGCCTTAAAAACCAAACCACCATGTTCACAACTGGTAATTATGACTAATTTCCATGATATAAATTGCAGCTGTATTGTAGTTCTGACCACACTGGACAGCAGATTTCCAATCTACGAGTAATTCTAATTACAACCGTGGTTCAGGCTGATTGTGCTGGACCAGATTTCTTTGTCTTACTTACTTACTCACCTATTTTCTTTGGTTTCATCCTTTTGCTCTTTGGGGTCCAGGTCTCCAGATGTTGTGCATTCAGCAGGGTCAGAGCTGCTGTGGAGGTGAGCACATTCTCCCATCAGGTTTGTTTTTTTTAAATCCCTGTACCATAGGAAAATATCTTACTTTGCCTTAAAAACCAAACTACCATGTTCACAACTGGTAATTATGACTAATTTCCATGATATAAATTGCAGCTGTATTGTAGTTCTGACCACACTGGACAGCAGATTTCCAATCTACGAGTAATTCTAATTACAACCAAGGTTCAGGCTGATTGTGCTGGACCAGATTTCTTTGTATTTCTTACTCACATGTTTTTTTTGGTTTCATCCTTCTGCTCTTTGGGGTCCAGGTTTCCAGATGTTGTGCATTCAGCAGGGTCAGAGCTGCTGTGGAGGTGAGCACATTCTACCATCAGGTTTGTTTTTTATAAATCCCAAAAATTGCTTACAAGTGGTGTACGCCTTTTGTACGTATGCAGCGTTTCTAATGAGGCTCCAGGTCTTATTTGTACTTGATGAAACACAGCCATGCAAAACTTTTTCGGCCTGAAATCCCCACCTTTGATTGACAGAGGGCTGTTGATCTTTGAAGGTCAAAAATCGACCCATAGACCCGTCACTCTTCATGGACACACAGCTGGCTGTAGGACTGTACCCTCCCTGAGAGAACCTAGGAGGAGAAAAACACTCATCAGGGGCCAATACTATGAAGCAGATTCAACAAACCCGGGGTATCTTTCAGTTACCTGGCTTCACTTATAATAGAATGATCGCGATCACGCTAAACGGTCACACGATGGTGGTTATCAACTCTGTAAATCAACCCAGGGTTTCCCTGTCTAGGTATGATTCAGATTTAAAACCATGCGTGCGCACACTTGCAAACAAACATAAATCACAGAGTGTCTTGTTCTGGTTCGGTCGGTGTTGTGAATTGGCTGCAGGTGTGAAAGTGGCAACGTGACATGTTGCAGCAGCTGTCAACGGCGTCAGCGGCAGAGAGTGCACGAGGTGTGGTTTCGATGCGCTGCCCTCAAATGCTGGACCCGGTTCGGCACATACTGTAGTTCCAACCCAGAGCACAGTTCTAGTGAATCTGAAACGAGTTATTAACCAGTCACCATCATGGGCCAGAAGACCCTCTCCCTCCTTATTTTCTTCCAGTGGTGCCATGGTGCAGCATTACACGGGGCTCACTGCTGCCTTCATACATTTACAGTGATTAGATTGATCGATAAAACTTTGAATAATTAGCTGAATCAGTTAGTGAATCAGTTACATTCTGAGGAATGAATGAACATGACGCTTTCTTTATGCCAGTTTTTGTGATAAGACTGACCACAACAGAATAAAGATTGTGTGAACCATCACTGGCTTTTCCTAGGCTTTGAGATTTAATTGACTCCCGATCCTATGTTTACAGTACCATAGGAAAATATCTTACTTTGCCTTAAAAACCAAACTACCATGTTCACAACTGGTAATTATGACTAATTTCCATGATATAAATTGCAGCTGTATTGTCGTTCTGACCACACTGGAAAGCAGATTTCCGATCTACGAGTAATTCTAATTACAACCAAGGTTCAGGCTGATTGTGCTGGACCAGATTTCTTTGTCTTACTTACTTACTCACCTATTTTCTTTGGTTTCATCCTTTTGCTCTTTGGGGTCCAGGTCTCCAGATGTTGTGCAATCAGCAGGGTCAGAGCTGCTGTGGAGGTGAGCACATTCTCCCATCAGGTTTGTTTTTTTTAAATCCCTGTACCATAGGAAAATATCTTACTTTGCCTTAAAAACCAAACTACCATGTTCACAACTGGTAATTATGACTAATTTCCATGATATAAATTGCAGCTGTATTGTAGTTCTGACCACACTGGACAGCAGATTTCCAATCTACGAGTAATTCTAATTACAACCAAGGTTCAGGCTGATTGTGCTGGACCAGATTTCTTTGTATTTCTTACTCACATGTTTTTTTTGGTTTCATCCTTCTGCTCTTTGGGGTCCAGGTTTCCAGATGTTGTGCATTCAGCAGGGTCAGAGCTGCTGTGGAGGTGAGCACATTCTACCATCAGGTTTGTTTTTTATAAATCCCAAAAATTGCTTACAAGTGGTGTACGCCTTTTGTACGTATGCAGCGTTTCTAATGAGGCTCCAGGTCTTATTTGTACTTGATGAAACACAGCCATGCAAAACTTTTTCGGCCTGAAATCCCCACCTTTGATTGACAGAGGGCTGTTGATCTTTGAAGGTCAAAAAACGACCCATAGACCCGTCACTCTTCATGGACACACAGCTGGCTGTAGGACTGTACCCTCCCTGAGAGAACCTAGGAGGAGAAAAACACTCATCAGGGGCCAATACTATGAAGCAGGTTCAACAAACCCAGGGTATCTTTCAGTTACCTGGCTTCACTTATAATAGAATGATCGCGATCACGCTAAGCGGTCACACGATGGTGGTTATCAACTCTGTAAACCAACCCAGGGTTTCCCTGTCTAGGTATGATTCAGATTTATAAAACCATGCGTGCGCACACTTGCAAACAAACATAAATCACAGAGTGTCTTGTTCTGGTTCGGTCGGTGTTGTGAATTGGCTGCAGGTGTGAAAGTGGCAACGTGACATGTTGCAGCAGCTGTCAACGGCGTCAGCGGCACAGAGTGCACGAGGTGTGGTTTCGGTGCACTGCCCTCAAATGCTGGACCCGGTTCGGCACATACTGTAGTTCCAACCCAGAGCACAGTTCTAGTGAATCTGAAACGAGTTATTAACCAGTCACCATCATGGGCCAGAAGACCCTCTCCCTCCTTATTTTCTTCCAGTGATGCCATGGTGCAGCATTACATGGGGCTCACTGCTGCCTTCATACATTTACAGTGATTAGATTGATCGATAAAACTTTGAATAGTTAGCTGAATCAGTTAGTGAATCAGTTACATTCTGAGGAATGAATGAACATGACGCTTTCTTTATGCCAGTTTTTGTGATAAGTAGGACTGACAACAGAATAAAGATTGTGTGAACCATCACTGGCTTTTCCCAGGCTTTGAGATTTAATTGACTCCCGATCATATGTTTACAGTACCATAGGAAAATATCTTACTTTGCCTTAAAAACCAAACTACCATGTTCACAACTGGTAATTATGACTAATTTCCATGATAGAAATTGCAGCTGTATTGTAGTTCTGACCACACTGGACAGCAGATTTCCAATCTACGAGTAATTCTAATTACAACCAAGGTTCAGGCTGATTGTGCTGGACCAGATTTCTTTGTCTTACTTACTTACTCACCTATTTTCTTTGATTTCATCCTTCTGCTCTTTGGGGTCCAGGTCTCCAGATGTTGTGCATTCAGCAGGGTCAGAGCTGCTGTGGAGGTGAGCACATTCTCCCATCAGGTTTGTTTTTTATGAATCCCAAAAATTGCTTACAAGTGGTGTACGCCTTTTGTACGTATGCAGCGTTTCTAATGAGGCTCCAGGTCTTATTTGTACTTGATGAAACACAGCCATGCAAAACTTTTTCGGCCTGAAATCCCCACCTTTGATTGACAGAGGGCTGTTGATCTTTGAAGGTCAAAAAACGACCCATAGACCCGTCACTCTTCATGGACACACAGCTGGCTGTAGGACTGTACCCTCCCTGAGAGAACCTAGGAGGAGAAAAACACTCATCAGGGCCCAATACTATGAAGCAGGTTCAACAAACCCGGGGTATCTTTCAGTTACCCGGCTTCACTTATGATAGAATGATCGCGATCACGCTAAGCGGTCACACGATGGTGGTTATCAACTCTGTAAATCAACCCAGGGTTTTCCTGTCTAGGTATGATTCAGATTTATAAAACCATACGTGCGCACGCTTGCAAACAAACATAGATCACAGAGTGTCTTGTTCTGGTTCGGTCGGTGTTGTGAATTGGCTGCAGGTGTGAAAGTGGCAACGTGACATGTTGCAGCAGCTGTCAACGGCGTCAGCGGCACAGAGTGCACGAGGTGTGGTTTCGGTGCGCTGCCCTCAAATGCTGGACCCGGTTCGGCACATACTGTAGTTCCAACCCAGAGCACAGTTCTAGTGAATCTGAAACAAGTTATTAACCAGTCACCATCATGGGCCAGAAGACCCTCTCCCTCCTTATTTTCTTCCAGTGGTGCCATGGTGCAGCATTACACGGGGCTCACTGCTGCCTTCATACATTTACAGTGATTAGATTGATCGATAAAACTTTGAATAATTAGCTGAATCAGTTAGTGAATCAGTTACATTCTGAGGAATGAATGAACATGACGCTTCCTTTATGCCGGTTTTTGTGATAAGACTGACAACAACAGAATAAAGACTGTTTGAACCATCACTGGCTTTTCCTAGGCTTTGATATTTAATTGACTCTCAATCCTATGTTTACAGTACCATAGGAAAATATCTTACTTTGCCTTAAAAACCAAACTACCATGTTCACAACTGGCAATTATGACTAATTTCCATGATATAAATTGCAGCTGTATTGTCGTTCTGACCACACTGGAAAGCAGATTTCCAATCTACGAGTAATTCTAATTACAACCAAGGTTCAGGCTGATTGTGCTGGACCAGATTTCTTTGTCTTACTTACTTACTCACCTATTTTCTTTGGTTTCATCCTTCTGCTCTTTGGGGTCCAGGTCTCCAGATGTTGTGCATTCAGCAGGGTCAGAGCTGCTGTGGAGGTGAGCACATTCTCCCATCAGGTTTGTTTTTTATAAATCCCAGTACCATAGGAAAATATCTTAATTTGCCTTAAAAACCAAACTACCATGTTCACAACTGGTAATTATGACTAATTTCCATGATAGAAATTGCAGCTGTATTGTAGTTCTGACCACACTGGACAGCAGATTTCCAATCTACGAGTAATTCTAATTACAACCAAGGTTCAGGCTGATGGTGCTGGACCAGATTTCTTTGTCTTTCTTACTCACATGTTTTCTTTGGTTTCATCCTTCTGCCCTTTGGGGTCCAGGTCTCCAGATGTTGTGCATTCAGCAGGGTCAGAGCTGCTGTGGAGGTGAGCACATTCTCCCATCAGGTTTGTTTTTTATAAATCCCAAAAATTGCTTACAAGTGGTGTACGCCTTTTGTACGTATGCAGCGTTCCTAATGAGGCTCCAGGTCTTATTTGTACTTGATGAAACACAGCCATGCAAAACTTTTTCGGCCTGAAATCCCCACCTTTGATTGACAGAGGGCTGTTGATCTTTGAAGGTCAAAAAACAACCCATAGACCCGTCACTCTTCATGGACACACAGCTGGCTGTAGGACTGTACCCTCCCTGAGAGAACCTAGGAGGAGAAAAACACTCATCAGGGGCCAATACTATGAAGCAGGTTCAACAAACCCGGGGTATCTTTTAGTTACCCACCTTCACTTATAAGAGAATAATCGCGATCATGCTAAGAGGTCACACGATGGTGGTTATCAACTTTGTAAATCAACCCAAGGTTTCCCTGTCTAGGTATGATTCAGATTTATAAAACCATACGTGCGCACACTTGCAAACAAAGATAAACCACAGAGTGTCTTGTTCTGGTTCTGTCGGTGTTGGAATTGGCTGCAGATGTGAAAGTGGCAACGTGACATGTTGCAGCAGCTGTCAACGGCGTCAGTGGCACAGAGTGCACGAGGTGTGGTTTTGGTGTGGTGCCCTCAAATGCTGGACCCGGTTCAGCACATAGTTCCAACCCAGAGCACAGTTCTAGTGAATCTGAAACAAGTTATTGGTAACTGGTAATTATGACTAATTTCCATGATATAAATTGCAGCTGTATTGTAGTTCTGACCACACTGGACAGCAGATTTCCAATCTACGAGTAATTCTAATTACAACCAAGGTTCAGGCTGATTGTGCTGGACCAGATTTCTTTGTCTTACTTACTTACTCACATATTTTCTTTGGTTTCATCCTTCTGCTCTTTTGGGTCCAGGTCTCCAGATCTTGTGCATTCAGCAGGGTCAGAGCTGCTGTGGAGGTGAGCACATTCTCTCATCAGGTTTGTTTTTTATAAATCCCAGTACCATAGGAAAATATCTTACTTTGCCCTAAAAACCAAACCACCATGTTCACAACTGGTAATTATGACTAATTTACATGATATAGGCTACATTGTAGCTGTATTGTAGTTCTGACCACACTGGACAGCAGATTTCCAATCTACGAGTAATTCTAATTACAACCATGGTTCAGGCTGATTGTGCTGGACCAGATTTCTTTGTCTTACTTACTTACTTACTTACTTACTTACTTACATGTTTTCTTTGGTTTCATCCTTCTGCTCTTTGGGGTCCAGTTCTCCAGATGTTGTGCATTCATCAGGGTCAGAGCTGCTGTGGAGGTGAGCACATTCTTCCATCAGGTTTGTTTTTTATAAATCCCAGTACCATGAGAAAATATCTTACTTTGCCTTAAAAACCAAACCATCATGTTCACAACTGGTAATTATGACTAATTTCAATGATAGAAATTGCAGCTGTATTGTAGTTCTGACCACATTGAACAGCAGATTTCCAATCTACGGGTAATTCTAATTACAACCATGGTTCAGGCTGATTGTGCTGGACCAGATTTCTTTGTCTTACTTACTCACATGTTTTCTTTGGTTTCACCCTTCTGCTCTTTGGGGTCCAGGTCTCCAGATTTTGTGCATTCAGCAGGGTCAGAGCTGCTGTGGAGGTGAGCACATTCTCCCACTTTTTCAGCCTGAAATCCCCACCTTTGATTGACAGAGGGCTGTTGATCTTTGAAGGTCAAAAAACGATCCATAGACCCGTCACTCTTCATGGACACACAGCTAGCTGTAGGACTGTACCCTCCCTGAGATAACCTAGGAGGAGAAAAACACTCATCAGGGCCCAATACTATGAAGCAGGTTCAACAAACCTGGGGTATCTTTCAGTTACCTGGCTTCACTTATAATAGAATAATCGCGATCACGCTAAGCGGTCACACGATGGTGGTTATCAACTCTGTAAATCAACCCAGGGTTTCCCTGTCTAGGTATGATTCAGATTTATAAAACCATGTGCGCGCACATTTGCAAACAAAAATAAATTACAGAGTGTCTTGTTCTGCTTTGGTCGGTGTTGTGAATTGGCTGCAGATGTGAAAGTGGCAATGTGACATGTTGCAGCAGCTGTCAACGGCGTCAGTGGCACAGAGTGCACGAGGTGTGGTTTCGTTGCGCTGCCCTCAAATGCTGGACCCAGTTCGGCACATAGTTCCAACCCAGAGCACAGTTCTAGTGAATCTGAAACGAGTTATTAACCAGTCACCATCATGGGCCAGAAGACCCTCTCCCTCCTTATTTTCTTCCAGTGGTGCCATGGTGCAGCATTACACGGGGCTCACTGCTGCCTTCATACATTTACAGTGATTAGATTGATCGATAAAACTTTGAATAATTAGCTGAATCAGTTACATTCTGAGGAATGAATGAACATGACGCTTTCTTTATGCCAGTTTTTGTTATAAGTAGGACTGACCAAAGAAGGAAGAGCGCACACACTCAAAAAGAAAAAAAGAAGTCAGGAGGTGATCGGCTAGTAAACAATTTAAAAAGAACAAGAAGCCAGCAACACTAAGTGTCTTTCTGATGTCTTTATTGCCTCACTGGTACAGGCAACTACCACAGACCGGTTTCGACGGTTTTATAAGTAGGACTGACAACAACAGAATAAAGATTGTGTGAACTATCACTGGCTTTTCCCAGGCTTTGAGATTTAATTGACTCTCGATCATACAGTACCATAGGAAAATATCTAGTTATTCTCAGCATGTTAGGACCGGATGCTTTATTCCATGCAGCCGTGCCGTCCTCTCCTCCTGCACTCCGGGAGTGGACAATATGATGGAGAGACGGTGATTAAATATAGAGAAGGAATTTTGATTTGGAATTTTCAGTTAGATTCTAACAAGATGTTTTTGAATCATCAGTCCAATGCAAAATAAAGCCCCTGGAATTAAATCACCGTAGGAATATGGATCTAACGCATGATATGGGTTGAAATTAAATGTGTGACGGGCGATAATAAAAAAAAAAACATAATCATTCTTCAATCTGATTTCAGTTCACCACCACACCGTCTGTGTCGCCAATTCTCCTTTTATTCCAAACTATGCGTACGCATGGGTCAGAGAGTTTGCTTAGGGCTGCACACATTCTCCCGTCAAATTAGTGTTTTATAGATCACAATCTTGGCGTGGAAAGTCACGTACGCCACTTTCAGGCCCCATTTTGTGCGTACGCAATGGTTATAAATGAGACCCAGGTCTTATTTGTACCCGATTTTTCATCTGAAATCCCCACCTTTGATTGACAGAGGGCTGTGGATCTTTGAAGGTCAAAAAACAACCCATAGACCCGTCACTGTTCATGGACACAAATCTGGCTGTAGGACTGTACCCTCCCTGAGAGAACCTAGGAGGAGAAAAACACTCATCAGGGGCCAATACTATGAAGCAGATTCAACAAACCCGGGGTATCTTTCAGTTACCCGGCTTCACTTAAAGCAGAAGTAAGCGATCCGGTTGTTTTGGCTTCTTGTCAGCCGATGGAGTTAGCAGTCCCCGCCCTCGTCCCTACATCACCACATGCACGCGCATCCCTTGGCTGCACAAACAGAGAGGACCGCCCCTTTATGCCGTTCTCTCTCCTCATTGGATAAAGGTTGTAGGATACAAGGAATGTTTTCTCCTCGGCTTACAGCAGAGCAGTGACTGACAGACCCGTGTTTCAGACCAAACACTCTATATAAGTGATTGCTGTCGGAAGATAGAACTATTTAAGACTTATATTAACACAAACATTCCGCTTACTTCTGCTTTAACCAAATAATTGCGATGATGGTGGTTATCAACTCTGTAAATCAACCCAGGGTTTCCCAGTCTAGGCATGAACGCGTTCACATGAAACGGGCGGAGTGTGCAGCATCTGACCAATCACAGACATGGACACGTTTGACAGCAGCTGCAGCAGCGCAGAGCGGAGTGATTCACTAACGAGGAGCAGACACACATGCACACATTCTCCCGTCAAATTAGTTTTTTTAAAGATCACAACATTGGCGTGGAAAGTCACATATGCCACTTTCAGGCCCTGTTTTGTGCGTACGCAATGGTTATAAATGAGACCCCAGGTCATACTTGTACCTGATGAAATACACCCATGCAAAACTTTTTTCATCTGAAATCCCCACCTTTGATTGACAGAGGGCTGTTGATCTTTGAAGGTCAAAAAACGACCCATAGACCTGTCACTCCTCATGGACACACAGCTGGCTGTAGGACTGTACCCTCCCTGAGAGAACCTAGGAGGAGAAAAACACTCATCAGGTCTTAGTTGTACCTGATACAACACACCCTGGCCAAACGTTTTTAGTCTTAAACACACACACACAAAAATAAGGATCCACCATATAAACAGAGAAGTTTGTTACTGAATAAGAACCACTAAAATGTGTTCGGTCATTATGAAACAAAACTTACACGTTATTATGAAATCCATTCATATAAATAATGTGAGTGGACTCCCAGGAGTATCAATATCAATTTTGCCTCTTCCTTCGTTTTCGCAAATACACCTTTTATATGTGATATGTGAAAGGTATTTGATCCACACAAATGTATCAATTTCACATATTTTCTTTGGTTTCACCCTTCTGCTCTTTGGGGTGCAGGTCTCCAGATTTTGTGCGCACATTCTCCCATCAGGTTTGTTTTTTGCGCCTTTTGTGCGTATGCAGCGCTTCTAATGAGGCTCCAGGTCTTATTTGTACTTGATGAAACACACCCATGTAAAACCTTTTTCATCTGAAATCCCCACCTTTGATTGACAGAGGGCTGTCGATCTTTGAAGGTCAAAAAACGACCCATAGACCTGTCACTCTTCATGGACACACAGCTGGCTGTAGGACTGTACCATCCCTGAGAGAACCTAGGAGGAGAAAAACACTCTTTAAAGCTCATAAATCCACTAAAATTATCACTGAACAGAAGACATTTTGAAGTTGACAGGTGATACTGAACAACACTTACTGATACTACAAATTTTAATTTCTGCAGAACACTGCTGCCAGACTCAGAGGATATTGTATTAGGATTTGTCACATGATTGTACTGTGGTGTGGTCAGTCAGTCATTCTATTTTTATGTCTAAATTCTTCACCTTTGATTAACAGAGGAGGGGTGTTGGTCTTTGAACAGCAGATCACCCAAAGACAAGTAGCGCTTCATGGGTGCACTGCTGGGTACAGGATTGTGCAGTCTCTGATTGCTCCTGAAAGAGAAACCCTTTAATTAAAATTCATATAAAAGCAGACTGATGGCTCAGACCTATCCAACTTTACCCCTTCTCATAATAACATGTTCTCTCTGACTACTGTCAAATCAAAATAATATTCTGGGTTGTTTCCAGTGTAAACATGCAAGGCACAATACTTTTTAAAGAACAATACCAGTCATTTTATATCTTTGTGTCAAATAACTTTAAAGTGGATAAGAAGGAGAAGAGTTATGGATGGGCAGAGATTCTAATCTCACCTATGAGCTTTGAAGTTGACAGGTGGTACAGAACAACACTTACTGATATTACAAATTTTAATTTCTGCAGAACACTGCTGCCAGACTCGATTAGCCTGATTCTGAGAGCATTTGCCACATGATTGTACTGTGGTGTGGTGATTCAGTCAGATAAAAATACTCAATTATTTTCATTCCATTTTTATGTCTAAATTGTTCACCTTTGATTAACAGAGTGGTGTTGGTCTCTGCGAAACAGATCACCCACAGACGAGTAGCGCTTCATGGGTGCACTGCTGGGTACATGATTGTGCAGTCTCTGATTGCTCCTGAAAGAGAAACCCTTTAATTAAAATTCATATAAAAGCAGACTGATGGCTCAGACCTATCCAACTTTACCCCTTCTCATAATAACCTGTTCTCTCTGACTACTGTCAAATCAAAATAATATTCTGGGTTGCTTCCAGTGTAAACATGCAAGGCACAATACTTTTTAAAGAACAATACCAGTCATTTTATATCTTTATGCTAAATAACTTTAAAGTGGATAAGAAGGAGAAGAGTTATGGATGGGCAGAGATTCTAATCTCACCTATGAGCTTTGAAGTTGACAGGTGGTACAGAACAACACTTGCTGATATTACAAATTTTAATTTCTGCAGAATACTGCTGCCAGACTCGATTAGCCTGATTCTGAGAACATTTGTCACATGATTGTACTGTGGTGTGGTGATTCAGTCTGATAAAAATACTCAATTATTTTCATTCCATTTTTATGTCTAAATTGTTCACCTTTGATTAACAGAGTGGTGTTGGTCTCTGCGAAACAGATCACCCACAGACCAGTAGCGCTTCATGGGTGCACTGCTGGGTACAGGATTGTGCAGTCTCTGATTGCTCCTGAAAGAGAAACCCTTTAATTAAAATTCATATAAAGCAGACTGATGGCTCGAACCTATCCAACTTTAACTTTCTCGAGCGACAGAGCGAGCGATCGCTCCATCACTCGGTCGCTGTCACTCGGAGCCCCAGCGATTTTTCGACAAAAATAAAAGGTCCAGTGTGAACGCGCCTTTAGAAGGACCATGTTGGGTCGGACCGGGTTGAGAACTCTATAGTAGGCTCCAAAGACAGGAGCAGCTGTGACTTGGCTCGTTGCCAGTGGGAAAGAAAACTGGTTCTTTGGAGGCAACAGAGTTGGACCAGTTAAGAACTGGTACCTGCACCAGATTCTTTTTGCTGGAAAGGACTTTTTGACTGAGCTTTGACTGGTACTGGTGCCAGACCTGGTGCTGCTGGTTGTGAAACAGAGGCTGATACTGGTCCTGGTACTGGTACTGGTCCTGGTCCTGGTGAACTTCTGACTAGTACCAATACTAGATCCATTTACCATAAGCTTTGACTTGTAGTACTGGTCCTAGTCGTGGGACTGAAATTGGTACTGGTGTTGGTTATTGTGCTGGTACTTGTGCTGGTTCTGCTGCTAGTGCTGGTTCTGGTACCCACTTTGGTAATGGTACTGGTTTTCGTACCAGTTCTGGTGTTACTTCTGGTACCGGGTTTGGTTCTGGTACCAGGTTTGGTGCCAGTACTTGTTCTGGTACCGGTTCTGGTACGGGTTATGGTTCTGGTGTCGATTTGGGTACTAGTTCTGGTACCGGTTCTGGTACCGGTTCTGGTGTTAGTTCTGGTACCGGTTCCAATTCTGGTGCTAGTTCTGGTACCGGTACTAGTGCTTGTTCTGCTGCAGAGTACTGGTTCCGCTACAACTGGTGTTGGTCCTGGTGCTGGTACTAGTTCTGCTACTTCCTGTGTTGGTGCCGGTGAGTGGTACTAATACTAGTCCAGTTAGAAATTATACTGGTCCTGGTGCCGGTGGAGTTTCCACTGGAGAAGAGACTGGTTCTGGCACTAGTGCGGCTAAGACTGGTAAAGGTCCTGGTCCTGGTTCTGGACTTGGTGGATCAGCCAAACGTGTTTCTCACCATCTAAACTGTTGGTACCTGCAACGATTGGGACCAGGACCAATCAAGAGTCCGTCTCGCCAAAATAATTTAAGTGTGGTCGTACTCAAACCTTGAGACTTGGGCTTCGCCAAAACCATGAGGACGCATGACCCGGGTCAGATGTAGGACTGTCCTGCTTTGGACCAAAGGTTCTGGCCTTGACAAGTCACGGATGAACCCTGTTGGTAGATGGAGCAGTTCTTCTCTAGAGAAAGGTCTGGTGAGTGAGACTAGTGGTGTGTCTCAAATCGCATACTTCTCTTAGTGCACTGCTTTACAGTACACTGTAATGCCTTGTGCAGTGCACTAATTTCGACAGGCTAGTACCGTCTCAAATCAAACACTACCGCTGCGCACTTACCAGAAATGACTCGACAGCTTCTTCTTCTATTTTTTAAATTCTGATAGCAACCGGCCGTTGGAGCCCTATCGCCAACACTTGACAGCGCTTTTTGCCGATCAAAACGAGCTATTAGCCTAAGTTGTGTTTTATTGTGTTAGTGTTGTTGTTGTGTTGTTATGAGTGTTTTTTAAAGACATTTACTCCGGTGTCAGCTCCGTTGCTGATCAAAGCAACCGCTGCCGTTTGAAAAGTAGTGACGTGCTTCCGCTACGTCACTAAGATGGCGGCTGTTCAGTGTGGAAAGTGTCCATCGATCCACACTCAATTTTCGGGCCGTTTGAGTGCGCCAATTGAGTGCGCATAGCGCACTACATTTTCGCACACTGCTCAGTGTGAACGCACTTATGCACTCAAAATATTAAGTGTAAGTGCAGAAGTGCGCGATTTGGGACACACCATAGTACTGGTACTGGTGCTGGTACAAGGGTGGCGAACATGTTCTCCCTGAAGTGACAACTACTATGAAATCAAAATAATATTCTGGGTTGCTTCCAGTGTAAACATGCAAGGCACAGTACTTTTTAAAGAACAATACCAGTAATTTTATATTTTTTATGCCAAATAACGTTAAAGTGGATAGGAAAATCCTTTCTAAGCAGTAGAAGAGTTATGGATGGGCAGATATTCTAATCTCACCTATGAGCTTGGATCTGGCTGTGATGACCTCTCCACATGACATCTTTTCTAGAGGTAGGGAATCCCTCCTCTCTGTTCTTGTACCAACTCATAGTCAAGTCCCCACCTGTTGAGAGAAATCAAGTTACTCCTTATCATACTCCACTGACACTACTACATGTTGGTTTTAAAATGCATCTTTACTCTCTGGAATTCTGAAAACTCTGGTGGTATTGTGGTCTGGAACAGGGATCCCAAACTTTTCAGCCCACAACCCCCAAAATAACGCTTATGGATTTTCACCCTCAACAGTATGGAACCTCGTGTACTTACATGAATTAAACACTGGATCTGAGTTAATTCCTTTAGAGTAACCTGTGGATGTGTTGTTGTTGTTGTTGTGGCTTTGAAGTGATAATTATTCTGATTGATGGGATATTTCTGTTCTTGTATGTTCTACATTATATCGATTTTGGCTGCAATGTTGTTGCTCCTAATACTCAGTGATTATCTTTATCTTTTTTTGTGCTGTAATCCTGATATTACGATACTTTTGATATTATGTGCTTAAACAATCCTTTTGCATAAATTATGCTGACCTTTTATATTACGATTTGAATGAATTTGACTTTGTGAGGCCAGTTTATATTTAATATGGTATTTTGCTATCGAAGCAATGTGTATATTGTATTCTTTTTGTTGATCAGTTATCTATGTAAATTTGCAGAGTGCTGTTTCCTATTCAAGCCACTGCCTTCCTGTGCTCAGTATGAGACTGATGAAGCTGTAAGAGAAACACGTTGCTCTATTAAATGTTGATCCTCATCCGCCTGTCTCATGTGTGGTATGTAGCCATAATATATGTGGATTTCTTCACATGGCTCTACTATTGCCACAATACCAGCACATTGACTTCTGCTGTGAACCAAAGTATTGGGGCAGGTGCTTATATGACAGTTTCATGGTAACCTGTTACTTTTGTGTGTCATTTGTCCAGTCAGAGCTTGTTTAGGCAATTTGTCCAAAATCCAAAATGAATCAACTTACCTTGACAGGTGCTGCAGAGTTCACATCCACATCTGCTCCCGAAGACTTCTGACTTTCATCTGTCGGAGCTGAAATCATCTGTCAAATTATTCATCAACACATCAACAGAAAACTAGTTTCTCATATTCTCCTGAAACCAACAAGTACCAGCATGCACCTGCAGACTAGTTTTGCATTTCACAACTGATGATTGGCGTGGCCTACTAACACCCTTACCTACACACACTGTGTGATTTTACAGTTGAATTTAAGCTCAGAATAAAACCTCAATGTAAAAATAAGTCTATTTAAAATTCAACAATCACCAATAATTCAATAGCTTGTACATTTATGAATATAAAATGAAATGTTGAAACAAGACAGAAAGTAAACTTACAGTAGATAAACACAGTCCAAACCGCCAGAGACTCTTAAACCACATCGCGCAGGAGAAAAAGTGCTGGGAACTGCCTACAACTGGAGAACAGGTTTTACATTAGTTTACTACAAGACAGAAGACACCAGGGGCGGACTGGGGCAATAAATCAGGCCAGGAATTTTGAAACCATCCAACAACCACCAGATTCACGCACACAAGACTGCTCCACTTTCAATGCATGCTGTCCTCATGTCAGCTGAATAACAGGTGCCCACACACACACCTTGTTCTGTTTCTTTTTCCTATATAATGTGATTCCTGTTAGAGCCATCCCATAATGATGGAGCAGTTATTTTATTTCATTTTAATCTTATGAACTATAAGCATTGTCACAGTCAGTAATCCTCTTCCGTAGAAATGGTCCCTCTGATCACATAGGATTGAAAAACACAATTACAGAAAGAACATAATTCCCATTAGACTCTTAAAACAACTCAAAACCAAAAACACCAATACTTAAACATTTTACACTAACTACTGATTATTAGTTATACTACAGTATGGACTATAATTATCAGTATTTTGTACATCTTGTACAGAATGACTAGTGTCATTCATCCAGCAGGGGGCGTCCTCACACTACATATCATCTTCAGAGTCCTGAAAAACTGAGGAAAAGATAAACTTTAAGTAATTAAACATTAAGAAATGATACTGGTTCAGCTGTGACTGCCTTCCTATTTATTGTAAGAGAGGAAAATTGCCTGTTTTATAAAAACTGACCCAGTAGAAACTGAATCTACTGAGAGATGATGTCATGATGAATAAATGTCTCTGTCCTTCCTGTTCTATTGAAGCTCCATTATTAACAACTGAAGGGGGTGTATGCAGTCTCCATGGCAGCATGAAAACAGGGCTGAGGGATGCTGAGGGGGTCCAAACTGGCAGACTGGTTTACTGGCTGTTTCCTGCTGCTGCTGGAAAAAAAAAAACAAGAAGTGACTGAGGTTCAACAGATTTCATGTTGGTCTGGTTTCTGGACATTTTGCCACCAAGTTTCAACAAAGATATTTTATTGGTTAAATAACAATATTTTTCTTCTGGGCTTTTAACTAAGATTTTGAGTTATAAAGTTTAAGTTTGTTCTGTGGGTGGAAATAAACTCTCATACAAGGAGAACAAAAAGTGCTCCAGTGTTTCACAGAAACAAACTCTGGGTAAATTCCCAAAAGCTTGGATTTGTCCTGACACACAAATTCAAGTAGGAACCCACTGAATGCACAAGAGACCCATAAGTTGTTTTACACATTTGAGAAGGAACCAAGAGAATCTGTAACCATCAGCAAAATATCAAGTGGTCATATTAAATAGTTTGTTCTCAGTTTGAAGAAAAAAACACCAGTTTAAAAAAAAATTACAAACTTAACCCATTTCTCAATTCCAGTATTGACGAGGCTGACAGATACAAATAATGGGCTGCAATGCAGTGAGGAGGAGAAGGAGAAAGCACAAGGAGAGGAGTTTTTGTTTCAAATCCTGTTATAAGCTGTTATAAAGTCTCTACCTACATTATAATTGTTAATATTACTATTGCAGTGGGCCTGTCAGTAGCAGCTGTGTTGTCAGTCTGTCTGTCAGTGAATCTGATGATGTAGCAAACTGATCTTAGGTGAAGGATCGATGCAGTTAGAGACAGTGACACTCTTCATCCTCCTCCTCCTCCTCCTCCTCACTGCATTATAGCAGGAGGTGTGTGGGGCTAATGAGGAGGTAAACGCTCTCCTGGGAGAAGCAGAGTAAGAGTCTGCAGCGTCTCCTCTGCAGAGACTGAAAGTGGAGCTGACAGGAGGGACGACGGGCTCCACCTACCTGTGACCTTCACCTCCTCCAGCGGAGACAACTACTCCTCCTCTTCCTCCTGAAACAATGTGATGGATTTGAAGCAACAATAAAAACAGATGGATTTTTTTTTTTATAAATCCTGATGAAAATTATATTTTGGGTTGGCCATGTTGTTGAAAAGAAATGCAGAGAAGTCTTAAAAACTGAAAACTGTTTCCCCTGTGCTCAGTTTGCACCAAATCTGAGAGGCCTGAATTCTGTCAAAGGAAAACAGGTCAGAAATAAACCACTCAGTCGCTCTGTCTTCTTCACTGTCTGTCTCTCCACTGTCATTCATTGTCTTGGCTTTTAATCTTTTAGCACTTTTAGAGATGTGTGTGTGATCATGGTATTTGTGTGACCTGTTAAGATCCTTGACCATGTCTATGGATTTCTAGGATGTCTTGTTCTATACCGTACTTACTGTAATCTGACACTGCAAGGCTCAATGTAGCCTATGGACTTTGGAGTAAAAGAAATCTTTTCATGACAGCAGCAGCATCAAATCTTGCTTAAATCTTTGGCTTGTTTTGTCTCATGGTTTTGTGCTGCCAGTCTTTCCTGTCGGTCTCCTTCATCTTGCTTATCTGGCTGGACATCTTCACCTTTTTCTTTCCTGTCAGAAAACATTTTTGTATGATTCTTCATAACATAAACATATCAAAGATGCAAGGCAGCAAAAATATCCAACACAAAATCATCTTTTTTATTAAGTTTCTAAACATTTACCATTAACTGACAGTACTCGTCAATGTATAATCTTGTATTTAAACTGCCTCAGCCTGGCTATGTATTCTGAAAGAAGCTGATCTACTCTTCTATCAATATTCTGGTTTCAAACTTACAACAGATCTCACACGTATTGGCTTTTTTAACAGAAATATCATATCACGAAATATGGATTTACCTCCCTTGGTGTGTGTTTATTGTCCTGTATCATTGTCTGGACTGTAGCTGAAGCACAGGAGAGACGCAGGAACATGGTTCTTGAGGAGTTGAGGCATTTATTTACTGACAAACCGCTTAACCGCACTACTATGCTCAGAGCTATATTTCTAGCTAACGCTCCACTCTCGCCCGCTATGCGCACAACTGGTGTTCTGGAAACGACTGTCATCTACTCTAATACTCCGACCTCTTACGACATCTGAAGCACAGGGCAGACGCGGGAACATGGTTGTTGAGGAGTTTAAGCATTTATTTACTGACAAACCGTTTACTCACACTACTATGCTCAGAGATATATTTCTAGCTACCTAATGCTCTGCTCCGGTTGCTAGCATCACCAGCGCTCGCCAACTTTGTTCACAACTTATGCTACTGGTCTATTATAGAAATGACTGATCTACTCGTGTAACAACACTCTGGACTCTAGCTTACAGCATTTCAACATTTCTAATATATCACAATTATATATCACAAAATTTGGATTTCACTTGGTGTGTGTGTTTATTTATCTGTCTGGACTGTAGCTGAAGCACAGGGTAGACGCGGGAACATGGCTCTTGAGGAGATGAAGCATTTATTTACTGACAAACCGCTTACTCGCACTACTAAGCTCAGAGCTATATTTCTAACTAGCTAACTAGCGTTTCACTCCGGTCGCTAGCATCACCGCTCACCCACAATGTTCACAACTCATGTAGCCTACCGATATTCAACACTCTGGACTCTAACTTACAGCAGATCTCACCAATAAATAAATCAGAGTTTCAAATTTTTTAATAGAAATAGTAGGCTATATCACAAAATACGGATTTCACTCGGTGTGTGTGTTTTTTTTTTACCTGTATCATTGTCTGGACTGTAGCTGAAGCACAGGGCAGATGCGGGAACATGGCTCTTGAGGAGTTGAAGCATTTATTTACTGACAAACCGCTTACTCGCACTACTAAGCTCAGAGCTATATCGCTAACTAGCTAGCTAACGTTTCACTCCGGTTGCTAGCATCACCGCTTACCCACTATGTTCACAACTCATGTACCAATATTCAACACTCTGGACTCTAACTTACAGCAGATCTCACCAATAAATAAATCAGAGTTTCAACATTTCTAATAGAAATAGTATCACAAAATACGGATTTCACTCGGTGTGTGTGTGTTTTTTTACCTGTATCATTGTCTGGACTGTAGCTGAAGCACAGGGCAGATGCGGGAACATGGCTCTTGAGGAGTTGAAGCATTTATTTACTGACAAACCGCTTACTCGCACTACTAAGCTCAGAGCTATATCGCTAACTAGCTAGCTAACGTTTCACTCTGGTTGCTAGCATCACCACTCACCCACAATGTTCACAACTCATGTAGCCTACCGATATTCAACACTCTGGACTCTAACTTATCTCACCAATAAATAAATTAGAGTTTCAACATTTCTAATAGAAATAGTAGGCTATATCACAAAATACGGATATCACTCGGTGTGTGTGTGATTATTTAGCCTACCTGTATCATTGTCTGGACTGTAGCTGAAGCACAGGAGAGCGCGGGAACATGACTCTTGAGAGCACTTACCGGTATTTACCGGCTTTAAGGTAACGTTAGAGTCTGTAGGTTTGTTCGTTGCAGTTTGTAAACACAACATTCAACCCAGGCCCCTCCTCTCGGGCTGAACTGTGCAGCCTCTTGCCCCTGACAGAAGCAGTAACAGCTAGTTGTCAGGGCTGCAAAGATAAAGAAATATAGTCCACAGGAGCCTCGGGTGTTGCTGTAACTGACTAGTAGGAGGGCCGCTGTGGTGAGCTGAGAAGCGAGGACTAGCGGCGGATGCTAACCGCTACCGCTAGCGGAAGTTAGCATTGAGCTAGCAGCCCTAACTCCTGCTAATCAGACCTTCACCTGAGCTCTGTCACTGACTGATAAACGTCCTGTCCTGTCCACGAACACAATCTATGTACCATTTAACATGGAAATCACTGATCTACTCATGTAATAATACTCCAAACACTAGCTTAGGACAGATAAAATACGGAGTTGTACACCACTGCTTCTCTGTTGTCAAGGCAACATCACTGGTAACTGCCAACTAGCTAGCTAACTGTTGGCTCTGTTTTTAGTAACTTATCATATACTGTCTCTTTCCTTTGCCTGCTATGCACTCCATTTACTTACCGACTTCATAATACTGTATCAGCTTCTCTTTATAGTCTCTCCACTTGACAGAAAATCTCATTTAGGAATGATAAATAACCAACTAGCTCCTCATCTGGCCACTGGTTTTGGTGCTGAATTTCAATACAGTGAAAATGGCCGATGCGATGCTGAGTCATGTTGTCCAACTTGACATTAAAGGTGTACAGAAATGGCCGTTTGTCCTGTTTGTCGCGCCGAGTTGTCACGAGCTGCAACACGAGTTTACCCGAGTGAGGAAAACGAATTTGATTGGTCGTTATCGAGCGGGCGGGATATTCAAAGCTTGGGGCGAGCCCGAGCTCCGTGTGTGTGTGCGTGTCTCAGACGTTGAATGACGGATTACGGATCCAATATCAGTGGCTGGTGAATCGTGTACAGGCTGACGTATAATCCGTGCGCCTGCATTATCCAATGCGGAAAAAAAAATACACACTTTCATCCCGGATTTACTCAAAAATAGAATTTTGCACAAAGTTTGGCCTACAACGTCTGAAAGATGAGTTATCACATTAATTTTATCACCCAAAGTGGGCTCAAATTCAATTTTCTTTTCTGTACACCTTTAAACTTTACAGTTTTTATCACATTTTATCAGGGTTTAACTATCATAACCCAATAATGTACGTAGGTAGACAGACAAAATATTTGTTTAATGAAGAATATTCGTGAACATTTCAGGTAGATTTTTTTTATTTATTACAAAATGTCTATTTTTGTGGATAAAAAAAAAACAGTCATCTCACCAGACAAAGTTCAGTTCAAAACCACCAAGAACTGCTTCAACACATTCACTTGGTCACCAGGAAATAAAGGCACCTCTGATTTAACCACACCACATTTATGACAACATTTAGGTATTTCAAATTAAAAGTTGTTTTGATCTAAGAACTACCAAAGCTGAGAGCGGCCATGCTGCTAAAGGAAAAGATTGACATTTCATGACAGACATTTGTTTTTGTTACAGAGGGTTAGATGTTTCTATTCTTTCCCTCAGATAAAAAAAATATTACATGGGACTTCTGTTTGATGATAAAGACTTTTGAATAGCTTCTTATCTCAGAGCATCAAATCATGAAATCCTGATAAGAGAAATAACCTTCCTCTATAAAATCGTCATTCAGAATCTTTTCAAAATAAATAATTAGACATTGAGATGAGGAAATAATTCATCTGTGATGTCAGGATGACTGATATAAACATATTATGGCCACTCTGGGCTCCTGTGTGTTTGTGTGTTATGTGTGTGTGTTTATTTAAAGGCTATTTGGTCGTCATTCAGTCCACTTTACATCACTCAAGCATAAAAAAACAACACTGTAGAAAAATAGACATTTCATTTCTGCGTCCGTAATTACATGACATCATAATAAAAATTAAAAATAAAAAAACAGCTGTTTTACACTGCTGATATCAGGTCCTATTGTTTACTGTCAAGTAAACATGGCTTCACCTCCTCAGTACTGATATTAGGCTACTCCTTACATTAATGGGAGTTTATTTTCTTTTTGAATGTTAAGTGGTATTAGAGGCCTTTCTCATGAATTCTTTCAAATGTCAGATAACAAAAACAAAGACAGAAGAAAAAAATATGTCCCAAATGGTCCTGTAGTGGTTTTCGTCTGTTCCTCCAGGTGATGATGAACTGATGATTCTCCCGTTTCCTGATCGACATCATGAGGTCGTCATGTTATGTCATCATGACACCTGTCCGGTTGCGTTCGCTCTGTCCTGGTCCCATAGTTTGTGATCTTTCTTCTGTCACTCTCCATCCATCCATCCACCCGTCGTGTCCCAACTCACCTGACTGACCATACCCACGCACATCAACATTCCCCCCTCACCTGTTCCCTCAGTTCTACAAGCCCATTTCTGGTTCATTCATCTCTTTTAAAGTAGCATTTTTTTTTAAAGTGGGGTTGTATGATCGACAAATAGCCCCTAAGTACTTTAATTGCAGTAGAAGACTCTCTGCACTCCTCCCGTTAGCAACGCCAGCCCATAGCCCTGCCCAGAGATTTACAACATACAGTGTTGTGAACAGACCCAAAGAAAGGGCTGGCGTTGCTAACGGGAGGAGTGCAGAGAGTCTTCTACTGCAATTAAAGTACTTAGGGGCTATTTGTAAATCATTCCCCACTTTTTAAAAAAAATGCTACTATCCCTTTAAGCTGTTTACAACTTGCTCTTGCTACCTGACTGTTACCTGTTTCTGTATCACTGGTGTCACTGCACTGCAGCTATAGGTCTACTCATCTTTCAAGTCCATTCAATATGAAACAATATTTTCCATCATATCCACAGATACCCAGTCTGAACTGGTGTTGTTGGTGTGGTTGAGTGTGTGTGTGGGGGGAGGGAGGGATGTCCGATCTGCCTTATTGCTTTTGCAGTGATTCAGTGGAGTTCTGCAGTGATGCTCAGTCCTGTGTGAATGTGTCTGTGTGAATGTGTGTGTGTTTTATTGCAGAAACCCGAGAAGCAGCAGCAGCGGGTGAGCGACCGGCAGACAGCAGGGTCATCTCTGGGTGAGGACAAGGTCAGAGGTCAAAGGGTTAGTGGGCGGTGGCTGGGTCGATGTTAGGAAACAGAACGGGAAGAAAACAGAAGGAGAAGAAAGAGGAGATTAGTCTCAGCATGATGATTTTATGACCTTTGATTATTGTATCAACAATGACTGATGATCCAGTCGGTCCACTTCAGAAGGCCTCGGTCCAGGATTAGGAGGAGGATCTATAGTCTGGATTACAGACTCTAATCTGGAGATATGAGGTCTCATGTCTGACTGACTGTTATCAAGTTAATTCAATAAAATCAGTCAGAAAGAATCAGATTGGCTTGTTTTGTTGACCTTTGACCTTCCTCCTTCTGCTGTGTTTACTGGACATTCTGGCAGAAACTTAGCCTAACATCTTTATTATTTGATTTTTGAGTTGCTGTAACTATATTAAATGAATTATTCCTGATAGGTTTGAGGTCAGGATAATGGATGGCAGTCTAAAAAAAAAAAACTAAAAAAAATCAAATGTAGAACCAAATAGGCTCTGCAGAAGTGGATGGACTGAATCACAGAAGAATGAAAATCATGGCAGCAAACAGGTCTGTGCAAAGGGAAACTAATTTAGCAACATTGTGCAGTGTTAAATTAAATTGGTCCTCATCATATTCTCATTTTAACACTGCAGGTTGGTTTGTTCTTAGAGGATTTAGAGGGAAAAATAGCAGCAGTTACACATGGAGGAGATGGAGGTGAACATGAATCAAAAAAAGGGAAGATGAAGGAAAACTTAGAGCAGCAGTAGCAGCTGAAAATAAAAACTTTCATAACGAGGACAGTTTACTCTTTTTACTCAATAATAGTTTTTATTGCCTTTTCAACAAGATTCAATTCTATTTACAACAAACATGGAAATCTTTGCTGCGATGACACAAAGCAACACTACAACACAAGGTTTGATGCTAACAGTGCTAACAGCTCTCAGTTTAAAGACTCTACCATTCATAGAAACTTGCATATAAACAGGAAGCTCCTGTCTTTTATATAAAGCCCTAAAATAGATTCAAAAATAGAAAAACATTTCTATAAAGCTGCTACACATCTTCATCCTACAAACAGCCCTCTAATGGCGTCCTCTGCAAAACACAAGTCAAATATTATATTTCATATAGGTTCCTGTTTTATACTTTTCATATATCTTTATATACGTTTATATATTCTTTAACAAGCTGTAACAATAATACTACTCTCTTTGCAAAAACAAAACAAATAACAGACAGAAAAACATAAAAAAGTGGAATACTGTTTCCTAAAATTCATTCACTCTTCATGAAGTGACCTGAAGCTGCTCGGGTCAAAACATTTGTTCTCTTTAAATCATCGTCTTTGAGGTTTGTCGGAGGTTTTCAGCCAGCAAACACGCAGGTTTACTGGTCGTACCTGAATGCAACCCACCGCAGACCGACACCGCCCGAGTCCGACCCACCGCGTGTCACAGATGTAAAGACGTAAATACTGTAACTTCCACCAGCGCTCGGTTTGACCTGCAGGCGGGTTTGAGTTTGTGTTGAGTTTATAAATCTGTTAATGTGACGGACGGACGGGTCGGACGGGTCCACGGCGGGTATACACACCAGGTCTCTGTGCAATTTCATCAGATTTGTTTCATTAATTCTGTCAGTGTTTACTATCCGTTACTGTTTGGATCAATAGAGATTACAGTTTGATTATTTTAGTAACAAAACCCCAGAAAAAACGTTTTTTGTTTGTGTTTTTCTGATTCTTTACAGGATTTTTTTTTTGTGTGCCTCTGAGAGACTTTTACGTTGTTCCGGTTCGAACAGGAGAAAACATTTCTGCTGATGCACAGTGACCTCTACAGTAACAACTCCAGTCATGATTTCAAACTTTATCATTTCTTGTTCTTGGAAAATGTTACAACTTTATTGAGGAACTACTTGGCCCTTTTCCACAAACGCTTCTCGGCTCAACTCGACTCGTTTTTCGCTTTTCCACTAGGGATAGTACCTGGTCGATACTAAAATGTGACGTCAACTGATTGGTGGAGCGACGTTGAGGAGAAACTATGAAGTACTCAATGGAAAATGACCAAAACCGAGTCGAGTCGAGCCAAGTAGAGCTGCAACTCTGTAGTGGAAAACGGTAATACCGGTATTTCATAATTATTTTGGCCTTAAATTCATAATTTTTTGCTGAAATACTATAAATTTGTTTCCTAAAATATGCCGACATTTTATAAATATCTACAACCTTGTTTGGATAGGTACTTGAAGATGTTTCACCTTTAACCAAGTAACCCCTCAAGTATCTAAAACCAATTCCAAGTGCCGTCGTTGAATTTTGATTGATTCTAAGAATTAATTTTTTACAAACTTATTGTTGAATTCAGTGCATTCTATATTTATAGTTAATGTGAAACACTGTTCATCAGCAGAAATATCAGATTCCTCATCAAACTTCATCTGTTTTTATCGGATCTGATCTCAACAGATGTTTTTTTTAGAAGACTTCAGAGTCTGAAACTAAAGACGGGTAAAAAGGTTTTTTACAGGTCGGCTGGTGCTGAGAAACCTTCAGGTCCAGTCAACGCTCTGCAGTTTTAAAAACCAAAATTCAAAGTTGGAAAGAAAAAAAAATTAAGTTCATTCATGACAAAAAAAAAAGTCAAACTGATATTTTTCTAGACTTGGTTTGTGCACACACTTAAATTAACGAACACTGTTAGCTAATGTCACATTAACGGCTGAGATCTTTTATTTTTTATAACATTCAGTCCTGGTCCTCCAGTTCTCCGGCTCCTCCAGAGTCCAATGTTTAGTGTTAACAGTCCAGGTCAGGATTAGCTAGCTGAGCTTAAAGACTGAAACCAGGAGGAAACTGTTAGCATAGCTTCAACAAGAGACATAGGCTATGCGAGTCAGAGAATCTATTGATGGACGATCTGAGAGAGCTCCTACCAACAGCGCCCCATTGTTTCAGTTGAGGCTAGCAGCTTCCCTCGGGTCCATGCCTATGTTCCCACAGCCCTTTGTTCCCACAGTTCTAAGATTTTTCTCAAAATTAGGCCCTATGTTCCCACTGGACTCTCTCTACCTATCTGGACTTTATCTATCTGGCCTGTCTAGCCTCTACCGGGTCTTTTTACTAAACTTAACCAACTCTTTTCTTCATTGCCTAAACCCAACCAATGGTGGGACCAAAGGGCTGTGGGAACATAGGGCCTACTTTTCAGTGACAACACAAGTTAGAAATGTGGGAACATAGGGCTGTGGGAACATAGGAATGACCCCCTTCCCTCTGCTTCCAGTCTTTGTGCTAAGCTAAGCTAAGCTAAGCTAACCCCATGTTTGCGACAGAGATGAAACTGAAACATCTTCGGGAGGAGCCAGAGAACAAAGTGGATTTATTAAAAAAAAATGTTTATGTTATTAATACTTATCATAATCAAACACTGTTCTGTTTAAAGAGTCCATTATTTATCATCAACGTCACGTCACGGTGGATCCATAAAGTCGTCAAAACAACGGAGAAAAAAAGGTCATTTTAAACAGGTTTCTAAACAAATTGCTGCGGCGGCATCAAAAAAGAGAACATTTTAGCTTTAGCTGTTGGCGGTTCCCAACCATCACATATTAGGGCTGCATTCCCCAGAAACCACTGCTGTGCACGGACACAGCTGCAGCTTTATAGGCAAAGCCTTGGATGGTGGGAAAGGCAGGTGAGAAGTGGGGGAAGGGGGGCGGGGCCTGAGGGGTTGGGTTGGGTTGGGGTGGGGGAGCGGACTAACCTCAGTCTGCTGTCGCCGCCCTTCGGTAAGGACGGACGCGCAGCTCATGTCTCCGAACTTTAGCGGCCACCGCACCTGCACCAACCACATCGCACACACCACAAACCGTCATGGAGGACACAAGCGCCGCCGCCGCCGCTCCACAACGTCACACTCACATAGCCTTTACAGTTCATACAAGGTACGTACGTTAACGTCAACACATCATCATCATCATCATCATCACAGCTACACAGAGAGAAAACCATTAGAAATACGATTAAGGCACAAACTGAGACAGGTTCAGGTTACAGGTGAGATCTGAGAGGTTCTCAGGTGATTTAAACAACAGACGACGCCTCGTTCAGGTGCTGCGGTTTGATTGGTTGTCACAATCTTTTCCTACAATAGAGGATAAAGGCCATAATGAGGATAAAAATAAATCGAGAATAAATCCTTCCAGAAACAAGTCATAGCCTACTATTTTAAGCAAAAATCAATTACTGTGGGAAAAACAAAAGAAAAATTCCAAGGCACTCTCTTAACTATAAAATGCCTTTGTTAAGTTATGGCATGGTCGAAATGACAATTAAATTTTTTTTTTGACTCCCTGATGAAGGCTAGATGCCGAAACGCGTCGGAGTTTTTAACTGTCATTTCGACCATGCCATAACTTAATAAAGGTATTTTATAGTTAAGAGAGTGCCTTGGAATTTTTCTTTTGTTTTTCCCACATCCTTGATCCCTTTCCAAAGAGCACCTCTTTTTAAACGAGTCCACGAAGCGCTCCTTTGTTTGAACATTTTTTAAAAATCTATTACTACTTAACTTTTTGGTAGAGATATCACAACTTTTCTATGGCGATATAGTACATTTTAACCTTTAACATTTACGTTTTAAACATTTATTGGCATTTCAACATTATTGCCAAAATATATCCATATTTGCATCTTATTATTATGGCTTTTTTTTCTGTAATGTTTCAACTTATTCCCAGCTGTGGCCCTGATACTCCATTGTATTTCACAGATTACGACATCAATCAGATTTCTGTTGGTAAACTGATTTAAAATTGAACTTTATATGCTATGTTGGTCTCTTTATTATTATTAATAATTATTAATCTCAGGTCTTTAGCTATTTAGACATGACCATACTCATGTTGTTTGCAGCACTGAACGTCGTCAGAATCGTCCGTCGTTTAACAGTTTGCATCAATCTGAAAACCTCGAGTTGCATCAGGATTTGGAGGCGTGTTGAAGAAGTGTTGGAGGCGTGTTGGTGGCGTGTTGGAGGCGTGTTGGCTTCAGTTCACTGACTCAGTTACAGATTCACAGGCGTACGTTGTTTCAGTGCAGTCACACGATGCATCATTTCCAGTTGTATCATCAGTTTGTTAAATAAAACTGAGGTTCAGTCAGTCTACGCGACACGTCAACAGTAGTACAAACATCTTAAAGAACGCAGTCGTACCTGAACGCCTCATTCACAGTAAACCTTACATTAAAAATATGCTGGAGAGACAGAGCAGCGCCACCCTGTGGACAAACAATGAGTCATTATCATGTTTCAGTATCAGGACACTAAGGCCTTGTTCAGACTGCAGCACAAATCCGATTTGATCAGTCCACACTAGATCCATCAGATCCGATCTGCATGAGTCCTTAATGCGCGTCTCTTCCACACTGGTTTCTATAGTAACAAGCTACGCCCACAAACAAACAGTTAAACAAAATGGATAACAGGGAACTGTATGTGTTCATGTCCCAAGTCATCATGTGGAGCCGTGGCGTGAATAAACTGCTACAGGTGCGTTCACACCGGACCTTTTATTTTTGTCGCTGACGACAAGTTTACATATTAAAGGGACAACGAGGAGTTTTGGAAAAGCGAAGTGTTTTCACACTACATTTATGAGCCTCCGCACCGTGAAATTCTTTGACCGGCGCAAGACAGACTCATGTTTTCATTCATCAAGAATTAAAGTCAGAGGTTGGAAGACGATCACATACCGTCATAGTTCCGACCATAAACGGCAATTCGGCGGCGTAATTCTCATGACTCGCCACGAAACCGAAACCGCCACCACTAATAATAACAAAATAACAATAGAGACAAAACGATAGATTTATCCAAAATGGACCATTAACAAGTGGTAACGTAGATTCATCCACATTAACGTGAGACTTTTTATAACCAAATAGAAACTCCTCGTTGTCCCTTTAAGTCAATGCAAACGGGCGACTGTGCGATTAAAAATGGCTGGGGCTGTCGCTCGAGATGAGAAATCCCAAGTCTCTGGCCGTCAGTCGCTTGTCGCTCAGCGCTGATTGGCTGCCATAATCTATTCGTAACTACTACTACTACTACTGAAACTATGGAAACATAATACAACTCCACCGGTCCGGAAGAGCAAAGCCGGCTTGACCTTTGACTTCTGGATATAGAGAGACATGGCAGTGGACGTCGACAGATAGTCTACAGCGCCTGTGGGACTGGGAAGGTAAAATGTCAGCCATGCTGGACCGATACAAACGGGAAGAAAAGAGCGAAGTAAAATTAACTGGAATCGCTTGAATGACGTCATCAGAGCAATCTGTTGAATTGTGCCAAACTGACGAGCGACTGCAGCTGAGCGACAGAGCGATTTTTTTTAAGCGACACAAGCGACATCGACCATAATAAAAGGTCCGGTGTGAACGCACCTTAATTGCACGAAAGCGACAGAAACAGAGGCGACTGATGAGCTGTGCCTCTTTCAACGCTGCAATCACCTTTCATTGGACAACGTATTTCCATCTCCGGAAATACGTTGTCCATCTTGTGTCAAACCCCATTTGAGCAACGACACCTTTGGCATTGAATCAGATCTCTACAAATCCGATTTGAAACCACCTTCGTATGCGGTTTGAATCTGTTTCAGAAAAATTGGATCTCATGTGGTTTAGATAGAATCTGGAATCTGGATATGACAAAAACATCGGATTTGGAGCGGCAGTGTGAACGAGGCCTCAGAGTTTCATTGAGTTTCCATATTGAACATACACCACCCCCCGAATCAGGTCAGTGTGTCATCAGTCCACCAGGGGGCGCTGCAGGTTTCAGCTGTGAACGAGGCATGTGCATGTATCTGTGTGTGTGTGTGTGTGTTACTGTGTGTGTGAGTGTTTTATGGCATCTTTAAAGAGAAAGTTCAACATTTTGGCAAATTGGCCCATTGCCATAATCCCTGTAGTCACAGCTGTAGGTTCGTTACCCTTATTTGTCGGTGCAAGCTATTTTTAGAACGGTGGAGCAGAGCCGTGAGCTGCTCAGAGCTACGCTACGGAGGCTCATTATGGGATTTCTTGGTTTCCCTCATTGATGAAACTCATCAAATACACAATCCAACAACTCCACAACGCTCTGGTGGACAAGTTGTGACCTGCACATTCACCACGCTATGAGATAATAACACAACGTTACCAGACAGAGTTGTTTTAGAGGGAAATTCCTGCAAAACCGCTGATGCACGTTGCCTTCAGGGACAGTTTTTCATCAAGCAGTCTCTGTATTTCCCTCTAAAACAACTCTGTGTGGTAACATTGTGTTATTATCTCATAGCGTGGTGAATGTGCAGCTCACAACTTGTCCACCAGAGCGTTGTGGAGTTGTTGGATTGTGTATTTGATGAGTTTGATGCGGGAAACCAAGAAATCCCATAATGAGCCTCCGTAGCGTAGCTCTGAGCAGCTCACGGCTCTGCTCCGCCGTTCTAAAAATAGCTTGCACTGACAATTAAAGGTAATGAACCTACTGCTATGACTATAGGGATTATGGCAATGGGCCAATTTGCCAAAATGTTGAACTATCCCCTTAATTCAAAAGAAGGCCACCGTACATCGGTTTGTGTGTGTGTGTTTGTGTGTTGGGGGAGCGCTTGTTTTCTCTCTAAGACGTGTGCCTGAGGAGCAGCGTGGGGGCGGGGCTCCACTGGCCGTGGGGGTGGTGATGCGGCGTGGGGGAGCAG
The DNA here is from genome assembly GCF_905171665.1 of Trachurus trachurus. Lineage (NCBI taxonomy): Eukaryota > Metazoa > Chordata > Actinopteri > Carangiformes > Carangidae > Trachurus > Trachurus trachurus. Next base: position 2,979,867 of record NC_139906.1, read on the forward strand.
TCGCAGGAGCAGGGGGGGGCCGGCTTACCTAACACCCCGCCAGAGTCCAGGGGGTACTCCAAGATGGAGGCCGGCGCCGCCAGAGCGTACGGGTAGTCGTACGGCGCCGCCGCGTAGATCAGGCCGGACTCGGGCCCCGCCCCCTGCATCAGCGCCGGCGTCCCGTTGGGCAGCACCGTCTGGATCTGGCGGATCAACGGCATGAGGGCGGGGCCTGTGGGCGCCTGCGTGCGGAGGGTGGTGGGCGGGGCCAGGACGGGGGCGGGGCCAGAGAGGACACGAGGAGTCTGAGTGGAGGCTGCAAGAGAGAAGGCAAGGGAGGCTGGGGGAGGGGGAGGGGGGAGGGATGGGGGAGTTAGACAGCTGGTCCTCTGATTGGTCAGTCAGTCTCTCTCCTCTCTGATTGGTTAGTTAGTCAGTACGTTTACACTAGAGCACTATAAAAGAGAGTAATGACACCACCATTGACTCCCGTGGTAAGGGTTTAAGGGTTTTGCGCCCCTAGTGGCAGGATATGGGTATTGCAAAAGCGCCCAGAAAACTCATTCACTCCAATGTATGTGTGTTGCCCACTTGCTGGTAAATTGATGAAAACGGCCGTGTTTTTGTTTTTAGGTGTCTTGGTCATATCAAATTACACTTATAATTTGTTTATTACAAAATGTAGATTGAAACATTCATGTAGACAACTGTTTTTTGTTTTTTACTCGCCGATGTGTTAATATTTATCTGTAAAGGATCCTCAATGATGCTATTAACGTGGGTGATCTATAAATGTCCTTAAATTATTGAAAATACCACACTTGCTCATTCACCAACAATGCAGAGATGTCAGTTCTTGGGCGCTTTTGCAAAACCCATATTCCTCCACCAGGAGGCGCTTCCATTGGACCAATGCTGTCGTTACTCTCTTCGCCAGTGCTCTAGTTCTCTCTAATTGGTCAGTCAGCTTCTCTCCCTCTCTCTGATTGGTCAATCTCTTTTTCTCTGATTGGTCAGTCTCTTTCTCTCTTAGAGATGCACCGATCCAGTTTTTTCCGATTCAATCCGATACCGATACCTGTGGGCTGAGCTATCGGCCGATACCCGATACCGATCCGATACTACTGTTGAATGAACGAACCGTATACCTCGCCATGTGAGTGAAGGCATCAGGCTTGACATAAACATTTAGCCTTGTTAAAAAAAGGTAACAAATTAACACAGATATAAATGTACACTAGATCGCTGTAACTGTATTGCTGTGTATGATATTAATAAAAAAGAAATGACTGGATTGGAATGCTGGATCGGCCTCATTCATCCGATATCCGATCCAGCTAATTAGTCAATATCGGAGCCGATATTCGATCCGGGTATGGGATTGGTGCATCTCTATTCTCTCTGACTGGTCAGTTAGTCTCTCTCTCTCTGATTGGTCAGTCTCTCTCTCTCTGATTGGTCAGTCAGGCTCTTACAGGGTTTGATGTTGGCGTCTCTGTAGGTCCCGTTCAGGATCGCCAGTTCCATCAGCTGCATCTTCTTCAGACTGTCCTCGCCCTCGGCCTGAACACAGACACACACACAACCATGAGCCAACAAAAACACAAACACAAACACAGACACATGAGGACACACTTCTTCTCTTCTTGTCGTACTTCTGAACACAAACCTTCAGATTCACCTGTGTGCTGCTCATGTTGCTGTGTGTGTGTCTGTCTCTGCAGTAGTGAACTGTCACCCAGAGTAAACAAAGGGAGTAATAATAGTAACAGGCGGAGCCACAGGGGGCGCTGCAGCTGCAGACAGACGGACGCACACACCATCCCACGATCAATGACACAGGAACAATTGGTTGGACAGGAAACAGGAAGTCCTGTTATATAACTGTATGTTTATATTCTCCTGCAGCTTTTCAGCTTCCTGACACCTCGGGACAACAGGAAGTGAGTCTGACACTGAGCTCTCACACCTTCTCTGGGGCTCCGGCCACAGGGGGGCGCTGTGCAGCAAAGTCTGTGTGTTCTCACAGCACAAGCTCACTGAAACATCCTGTAATACACCTGTAAACACAGGTAATACACCTGTAATACACCTGTTACACACCAATAAACACATAACTCACTTAACCCACCTGTAAACACATCTAATACAACTGTAAAAATATACGATACACCTGTAATACACCCGTTACACACCATTAAACACACAATTTACTTATAACCAACCTGTAAACACAGGTAATACACCTGTAATACACCTGTTACACACCATTAAACACATAACTCACTTGAAACCAACCTGTAAACACAGGTAATACACCTGTAATACACCTTTAAACATATATAATACACCTGTAATCTACCTGTTACACACCAATAATCCCCTAACACACTTCACTCACCTGTAAACACAGGTAATACACCTGTAAAAACACATGATACACCTGTAATACACCTGTTACACACCGATTAACACACTTAACCCACCTGTAAACACGGGTATACACCTCTAAACATATATAATACACCTGTAATGCATCTCCAAGATTGTATAATCTTCCCATAATAAACGTTAAACACCAATGAGCACCTATAATATCAGTATTACACATCTAAACAGTTGAAACACACCTGTAATTTCACCTGTTACATCTACACATGTATGTAATTCACCTATCAACACAAATAATACACCTGAATTACACCTACGAAACATAGGTAATAGTATGAAATAGTAAGTAATATACCTGTAAACACAAGTAATGTATTACACGTATGAGGTAATACACCAGGAAACATAAACGATACACTTGTCAACACATGTTATACACATGTAACGCACCTGTAAACACAGGTAATGCACCTGTATACATCTAATGGATGAAAACATAACGTCACGTTTACACACCTGACAAAGTGTTGTCTTACTAAGTTGGATATTTAATCAATATCCTAGTTTTTGTCAAGTAAAATTACAAAACTTCTGACGGAGTCGTCCTGTCCAACTTCCTGTCAGATTTGAACTCATACAGACACACAAACACACACACACACACACACACACACACACACACACACACACACACACACACACACACACACAAACACACACAGCACATGATCGTACTCTCTTCCTCTTTTTCTCGCCTTGCGACGGCTTTCCCGCCTCCCCATTGGTCGGGTGAAATCAAGGAAGTGAAAGTAGTGGAAGTGAGGATCAGCAGAATCACTGCACTTCCTGTCACACACACACAGAGACACAGTGACACACACACAGTGACACACACACAGTGACACACACACACAGTGACACACACACAGTGACACACACTCTCCAGCAGCTTTATTTAGACAGAATTAATATCACAAAAGTGGGTAATGAAATATTTCCCATCCTCTTTCAAATTAAAAGCTGTCACTCCCCGACAACTTTATGGCTGCTGCTGACAAACAACGAGCCTCGCGCAGAATCGTTTTTATATTCTCCACTCGACGACTGACTCAGAGTCAGATTTATCGACCGCTCTTCACCGGTAACTCTGGTTTCAAGTCTGACAAAACAACACCTGATTAGGTGTAACCTTTAGTTTCTCGAGTAACCCAACAAATGGCGGTGACGAGCAGTTTGAGGCGGCCTGCTTTATTCAGAAAGAGTGAAAAGAGGAAGCGAGCAGCACCACAGGTCAGCAGACAGAAACAGAGCGAGATAGAGCCGAGTCAAGACGAAGAGGGAAATATTAGTAACACAGCTGCTAACGACCTCTGAGCCCTGACAGAAATAACAACCAACTTTGTGTGAAAATTTATGTTTGTATGGGTTATACAGATATTGGTGTTTATGTATTTATGTGTATATGTGCGCATGTGATAGTAAATTTATATGAGTCTATACTGCATGTAGCATGTCAACACTTAAAGCAGAAGTGAGTGGTCCGGTCGTTTTCGCTAATGCTGCGTTCCAGGCAGGCTTTTGAAATCGTAAATTACAGCTTCAAGTCACAACTTACGACTTTGTAGCGTTCCAGGCAACCCACTCGTGTTTTTCCGACCTGTTTTACCGGTGAAAGTCACTATAACGGCCACTCGTAACTTCCGACCGGTGAACTCGTACCAGATCGAACTGGTACCACTTCACGGTCGGAAAAATACGAGTTTCCTTGAACGCACCATAACAGTCCTCGTCCCTACGTCGCCACATTCACGGCGTTCCTTGGCTGCACACACAGCCCTGCATGCCGTTCTCTCTCCTCATTGGATAAAAACTGTAGGATACGATAAATGTTTTCTCCTCGGCTCAGAGCAGAGCAGAGTGACTGACAGACCCGTGTTTCAGTCCAAACACTCTATGTAAGTGATTGCTGTCGGAAGATATAACTATTTAAGACTTATATTAACACAAATATATCACTTACTTCTGCTTTAATATAAATGTACTAAGATGATGAGTAGCTGGCTGGGCTGCAGCCGCTCAATTTATTTTATGCCACTTTTTGTTGTAAACGTTGTTTGTTGATGTTTTTCTTCTTCTACTTCCATTTCTTCTTTGCTTGGATGTAGGTATCATCTAATTTGTGAATGAATTCTTTGTAACAAGGGGTAGACAATATAAGTTTGCTTCTTTCTGCCCCCTTTCATTCAATAGTTACAGTATTGTCATTGTTTTTTATGAGTTTTATTTTATTTTTTGTTTTTATGCTCGATAAATGAATGAAATAAATAAATAAACTTAAAGGGACAACGAGGAGTTTTGGAAAAGCGAAGTGTTTTCACACTACATTTATGAGCCTCCGCATCGTGAAATTCTTTGACCGGTGCAAGACAGACTCATGTTTTCATTCATCAAGAATTAAAGTCAGAGGTTGGAAGACGATCACATACCGTCGTAGTTCCCACCATAAACGGAGATTCGGCGGCGTTATTCTCATGACTCGCCACGAAACCGAAAGTAAAGAAACGCTGGTCGGCTCGCCCAGCATTTCCACCACCACTAATAATAACAAAATAACCATAGAGACAAAACCATAGATTTATAGAAAATGGACCATTAACAAGTGGTAACGTAGATTCATCCACATTAACGTGAGACTTTTTTATAATCAAATAGAAACTCCTTGTTGTCCCTTTAACTAAACTAAACTAAACTGACAGAAATAACAAACATGAGTTTAGCAAATCTGATGTAAAACCAGAAGACGACACCGTCCTGAGCTCAGGAGTAAAAAAAAAAAAACAGTTTCCAGCCTGAGGTGTAAATACAACTCTGATGGATTTATCATCTCCATTAACACTCAGACTCAGATGAATCCTGCAGCCGGCACATGATTGATGATGATGTGCTTCCTCATAACCACACAGCTCTGTTTATATGACACACACAACACACACACACACACACACATATATATAACTAGATGAGGTCAGAGGTCGGGTGACTCACGGCGGGCACCAGCAGCTTGTTGACCTCCTCCACGGCTCGTTTGAGTTTGATCTCCGCTCGGTTCTGAGCGTCTTCCACCGTGATGAGGACGTGCAGATCCTCGTTCAGGTGTTCCCAGTTCGGCTTCCCCCGGTTCTGCTCCTCCTACACGACAGGTACAGACAGACAGGAGAGGTTTGTCAGTGAAATGCATTCTGGAAGTTGTATGCTGCGTTCAAAACAACTCGGAGATTGGAATTCCCAACTCCTGCGTTCACACTGCAGGAACTCGGAAGAGAAAAAACATGGATTCCCGAAGGAAGTTTGGCGTATTGTGGCTCATCGCTGAATACGAAAAATATATGCAGCAGTAAAATTATGTTTATTTTGGAGGCAAATGAAGAGAAGAGGAGATGCCGCAGCCTTGATAACCGTTAAAGGACCACAATTTCACACAATACAATAATCACAGCTTAAAGGGATAGTTCAACATTTTGGCAAATTGGCCCATTGCCATAATCGCTATAGTCATAGCAGTAGGTTTGTTACCTTTAATTGTCGGTGCAAGCTATTTTTAGAACGGCGGAGCGAAGCGGCGAGCTGTTCAGAGCTACACTACGGAGGCTAATGGAATTTCTTGGTTTCCCTCATCAAACTCATCAAATACACAATCCAAAAACTCCAAAACGCTGTCGTAGACAAGTTGTGACCTGCACAATCACCACGCTATGAGATAATAATGGAACGTTACGAGATGGAGTTGTTTAGAGGTAAATAGATGCAAAACCGCTGATGTGCGTTGCGTTCAGGGACAGTTTTTCAGCAAGCAGACTCTGTATTTACCTTGTATTTACCTCGAAAACGGCTCCGTTTCGTAACGTTCCGTTATAATCTCATAGCGTGGTGAATGTGCAGGTCACAACTTGTCTACGACAGCGTTTTGGAGTTTTTGGATTGTGTATTTGATCAGTTTGATGAGGGAAACCAAGAAATTCCATTAGCCTCCGTAGTATAGCTCTGAACAGCTCGCCGCTTCGCTCCGCCGTTCTAAAAATAGCTTACACCGACAATTAAAGGTAACGAACCTACTGCTATGACTATAGGGATTATGGCAATGGGCCAATTTGCCAAAATGTTGAACTATCCCTTTAAACGTATTTCATATTAGGGCTGGGACAATATGCTTTTCTCCCGATTCGATTCTTCTACGATTTTTTGGATGCCAATTCGATTTAAATTGCGATTCCACGATATTGCAGATTTTCTCGATTTTTAGTCTGCATTTTTAACACCAGTGAAACAGTTGAATGATTATGATTGTCTACAGACTATTCCAGGAACCATATTTCCCCCAAAAATCACATGTAAGTCAGTTTTTAAGATTTATTCAGCAGCAATATATATGTTTACTCTCTTTTCAAAAGCCTGGACTGCATACCGGTAATAGAGGCAAAAATAAAAGAGTATAGAAAAAACAGGCTTCTGAAAACTTTCTGACAAAATGAGATATAGACTGAGGTAAACTGTTACATTTTAACATTTATCTGCACACAAATACTGTAGGATTCATGGAACATACTCCATTATAAAGTGAACCGTTTTCAAAACCTGGACTCTCTGTATGTAAAAAAAAAAAAAGGCAAATAAATGCACATTGCACAATATTAAAAAAAAGTTTTTTTAGTAAAGTTTTTTAATTCGAACCGTTTAAAACGAGGGCCACCATGTTTTGATGTTGTCGTGACATCAAGTCGGAAAGTCGGAGCTCTGAAATGATACCCGAGTTTCCGACCTGTGATTTCCAAGTTCCACGTCGTTCAATTCATTTTTTATAACTCGCAGCTCGTTTTTTTCTGGCTTCCGAGTTGTTTTGAATGCAGCATTAGTCAACGTCGCTCCTTGTGTGTGTTGTGTTTATACGCCACATGCGTACAGCACAGTGTTCGTGTTGTGAGCACACATGATGTCATTCCATTGTTTGCAGATAATCACCAGACAGTGAACACAGTGCACGGGGAGCAGGGAGGGTTTGCAGACACAGATATCGTGGTCGATTGGGTTTTTCCTTCCTGAACCAGAAATAACTGCTCCCAGTCGGCCGCTGAACGTCCGACTGAATTCATTTCATCCCATAGAATCACACACAGATTAAGTTAAACCCTCACACATTTTCACCTTTGTGAAGTTCGAAATATGAACTTTCAACACTGATCAATAACAAAAGCCACAAGACAGAGTGACTGAAAAACCCACAACATCCACAACAATAGTGGGAGAACTAGTCTTAAAGGGATAGTTCAACATTTTGGCCAATTGGCCCATTGCCATAATCCCTATAGTCATAGCAGTAGGTTCGTTACCTTTAATTGTCGGTGCAAGCTATTTTTAGAACGGCGGAGCAGAGCCGTGAGCTGCTCAGAGCTACGCTACGGAGGCTCATTATGGGATTTCTTGGTTTCCCTCATCAAACTCATCAAATACACAATCCAACAACTCCACAACGCTCTGGTGGACAAGTTGTGACCTGCACATTCACCACGCTATGAGATAATAACACAACGTTACCACACAGAGTTGTTTTAGAGGGAAATTCAGAGACTGCTTGATGAAAAACTGTCCCTGAAGGCAACGTGCATCAGCGGTTTTGCATGAATTTCCCTCTAAAACAACTCTGTGTGGTAACGTTGTGTTATTATCTCATAGCGTGGTGAATGTGCAGGTCACAATTTGTCCACCAGAGCGTTGTGGAGTTGTTGGATTGTGTATTTGATGAGTTTGATGAGGGAAACCAAGAAATCCCATAATGAGCCTCCTCTGTAGCGTAGCTCTGAGCAGCTCATGGCTCTGCTCCGCCGTTCTAAAAATAGCTTGCACCAACAATTAAAGTTAACAAACCTACTACTAAAACTACAGGGATTATGGCAATTGGCCAATTTGCCAAAATGTTGAACCATCCCTTTAAAGCCTAACGTTAGCTTTTTACTTCTAGCGATTGCATTTAAGTTTCAAATACGGTATAAAAGGTGTTCATATGTGAATATTACCTCGCTGAACATCCAAAATGCAATGCAAAAATCCCATTCACTTTCTTTTCCTGAAACAAGTGCGATGCCAAACTTCTTGCGGTACTAAACTCTATTACTAGCTCGTTAGTTACTAGTTGGACAGTCACTAAAGAGATGTGTGTTTCCTACTGACATGAACATTTAACACATCAATGGAGAGCCGATGTTTGGAGAATCTGTTCACCGAACTGTCAGAGTTACTTACTACGTCTTCACAGTTCAAAACAACTGCAGACCTGTGCACTGACCCACTGAGGGCTAATCTGCCCGGCAACCGGAGCAGCTGCAGCCGATTGGACGCTCATTTACAACACTCACACACACACTCTCGCAGATGAGCTGTGATAATAAATAAGTGGTGTGTGTGTTTCAGCAGGACGTCAGTCAGAAACAACAACTCTCACATTTCTGTTTTTATCTCCTCCTCTTCCCTCTGTCCTGTTTCCTCTCCTCCACCTCCTCTCCTTTCCCTCCTTTCCCTCCTCCTCCTCCTCTTCCATCTGTTTTCTGTTGCCCTCCCGCTGTTCCCTCTGTCTCATGTATCTCTGTTAGCGTAGCAGGTGGCTAACCTCGTTAACAGTTGTGTGTTTTTGCAGCAGTTTGACCTGAAATGTTTGAAATAGTTTCCAATTTTTTTTTTTGTTCCTCCTTTCTCCCTCCTCTTCACTCACGTTTGTAAAAAACTTCATTCACTTTACGACTTCGGTCACTTCTGCTAATTGCTCAGCAGTTAAGTCGTCTGTGGTTTTGTTTTATATTTCATAATTTCTGGTGATTAACAAATCTGCCAGTGAAAGCAGGTTATTTGTGCTTGTAATAAGAAAGAAAAACTTGCTCCACTATCAGATTTTTCTACTTATTTCAAGTGAAAATATGCTTGAAAAAAGTAAAAAGTGTCTAAAAAACAAGCTAATTTTTATGTGATGAGTCTTATTTTTAGTATAATTATATTTGTTTTGACTAGAAATGACATTTTAACTAGAAATAAGACAAATATTCTTGGTAAGAGTTTGAGTTTTTGCAGTGTATTCGAGTAAATCACGAGGAGACTGAGAGAAGGAGGCACAACCACAGACAAAGAGACAATACACGGCTTCATCTGCACCTTACATCACGCTTACATCATCCTCATCATCATCAGGCGACAGCTCGTCAGCTGATTGGTGGATCGGTGTCGACTCGGTTCATAACAAAAAAAACCATTGATCAATGGCTGCGTAACCCTGAGCGACAGCCGGCCAATCAGAGTGCTCGTTCCAAATGTCAATTACCATGATGTAACGGAGGGAAATCTGACAGTGAGCGTTGTCGACAGGTGTGAGGGCAGACAGGAAGTGAAGAACAAGGAAATAGTCGGTGTTTGTGTGTGTGTGTGTGTGTGTGTGTGTGTGTGTGTGTGTGTGTGTGTGTGTGTGTGTGTGTGTGTATGTTACCTTCTTCTTGTCTCTCATGGAGCCCTTCCCTCTCACCATGATCTTACATCCTGTTTCAGCCTCGAGCTGCTTCGCCGTCAGACCACGAGGCCCCAGGATCCGCCCCACAAAGTTAAACTGAGAGAGTGGAAAGGAAAGGAAGGGGGTTACCATGACAACCAACCAGACAATCAATCAATCAATCAATCAATCAATCGGGTAATAATGTGTTTAATAATGAATTGAAGGGATAGTTCAGCCAAAATTGAAATTTAAGGGCTGGGAGAAGTTTCAGAGTCCTCCGTGGCTTCTCTGAGTTACAGGGGGTCTCGGCGTAGCAGTGCATGTCCATATGACGGATGCAAATGGATACCAACTGTCTTCGTAACAAAAAGACACACCAAAAAACATCCAGATACCTCCATGCTGCTCGTATGTAATGTCCCTCTTGTATTGAAGCCCCGAAATGCGAAATTGTCTTGAAAAAAATTAAATAAGTCTATATTTCAAGCTTGTTTGTAGTGGAAGCTTCTCGAAGCTCCAAATCTGACAAACCAGGAAGAGAAGCTTCCGCTACAAACAAGCTTGAAATATAGACTTATTTAATTTTTTTGGGGACAATTTTGCATTTCGGGGCTTCAATAGAAGACGGACATTACATACGAGCAGCATGGAGGTATTTGGATGTTTTTTGGTGTGTCTTTTTGTTACGAAGACAGTTGGTATCCATTTGCAACCGTTATATGGACATGCACTGCTACGCCGAGACCCCCTGTAACTCAGAGAAGCCATGGAGGACTCTGAAACTTCTCCCAGCCCTTAGTCCACATGAGGGGGAGGAGATAATGAGTGAAATTTCAATTTTGGCTGAACTATCCCTTTAATCAATGAACTTGTTTACATCGGGGTACTCCTTCACGGGGACGTAGAGCTTCTCCTGCAGCTGGACGGTCGGGCCGACGGCGTCCGGCAGCTCGCTGCTCCTCTCCGAGCCGTTCAGCGTGTCGTTGTACATGTCCTTCCTCACACGGCTGATCTCTGAAAATCACACATCACGCAACACGTTAACGCGCACACACACACACACAGACACACACATGTAGCTACAGTGTTGGGAACGTTCACTTTCTACATTAACTACTTCATCGTTCAGTTCATTAGCCATATTCACAGCATCGCCACCTTTGATTAACGTCATCAACTCAACGCCGTCTCATAACAACCGTTGAGCTATTTAACGTTTCGATGTTCACTACAACATCTAAAAATACAAGCTTGTTAACATCTTCCTGGATTAAATAATGTGAAATGTATCTCGGGTGTGCGTTAACTATCCCCAGTTTTATTACTTTCCTATCTTACGTTACATTAGCAAGGGTGTCATATCAACATTAACGTTAGCTTTACCGTTAGCTGTTGTAGCTAATGCCTGCTAACTTAAAGAGTAACTAAACCCCCAAACCACTATTTTTCTGCTGAAAACAAATATATTTGGGCATTAAGTAGTGTTTTTGATTGATTCTGGTCCAACTCTTGACATTTTAGTCAAAATATTTAAATTTGTACGTATTTTGTTGTAAAAATGTAAGAGTGAAGCTACTAGTGCTGTCAGAGCACGTCAGAGTCGCCCATTATTAGCTTGTTAGCTTTTAGCACAAGTGTCGATGTGTGTTCATGACTTTTTTTTCTCTTTTGTGTGATTTCGCGCGTGTTCATAGTTCTTTTTTTCTTTTTTTCAATATGTTGCAGCGAAAATTATTGTCACAGCCCATATTGAACCACAGCAATTATTTTTTTATCAGTTTTAACACTGAAACTATGTGTCAGATTCTATCTTCATATCCAATTTTGAATCCTTATCCAACCAGGGTTCACATAAGCGGTGGCTGGTGTTGCCAGATTGGGTGGTTTTCTGCTACGTATTAAGGCCTGTTTGTTTACCATGTGCTCTACGGGAATCTGGCGCACTCTTGAAGGAAATTATACTGTGAGAGAGCGCCGCTCACCAACGCCAGAATGAACATGTTCACAATAACGTTCATCAAGCGGAAATACAGTACGTTCAGTTCACATTCACCCAAAATTCATTCATTGAACACTGCACAACTACTGCGCATGTAACACCGTATTTCGTTTATGTCGTATTTCTAACTGCAGTACCAAGACTGGCCACGGGCCGAGTGGTGGCGCTGCATCACTGGTTCACAGGCAGATTTCTGAAGCTGCTGCCATCTGCAACAGGAAGTGACAGTATCCATAGTGACTGTTGCCATGACTCCTACATCATCCTTGACCTTTTTAAAGTCCCCCCCCCCCCCCCAAAAAAAAAAAAAAAAAAAAAGATTTGTCTATTTCTCTCCGTGCATGCTGGGAAATTTAATTAAGCTGTCTTGTGTGTGTAGTGCTGATGATTCAGATCAAAGCAACCAAACAGCCAATCGGGAGCAAGGAAAAATCTGTCAAAATCAATGTGGGCGCTACAGCAGCTTTACATGAGCCAATCAGGAACGAGGACGGTTCTGCAAGAGCCAATCAGGAGCCAGGAGAGTTGGGTTGTTATACTAGCACCATGACGACAAAGGTCTGGTTCTAGCTTCCACTTACACTTCCACAATATCTGAGTCCAGTCTGTTACATAAAGATTCAAACTTTAAAAAATGTTACTTCCATTGTGTGTGTGTGTGTGTGTGTGTGTGTGTGTGTGTGTGTGTGTGTGTGTGTGTGTGTGTGTGTGTGTGTGTGTGTGTGTGTGTGTGTTGATTAAAGTGTCAGGCTGATTTATGGTCTCCTTTATTAAAAAACCTTTCTTTCTTTTCTTTTCTTTTCTTCTAACTTCTGATGTTTTTAGTGATTTGTCAGCTTTTCAAAAAGTCCAAACACTTTCTTGCTCTGACCCCGAGGCCGCGCACACACACACACACACACACACACACACATTAGGTCTAGACATGGTTTAGATGCTCCATAATTTCAGGCGTTAGAGAAAAAATAAAATAAACATAATAACAAGTGTTAAATCTGTCGTCACTTCCAAAGCTTTGATAAACAAACATGCTGCCTCATTAACATTAATCCAGACAATGAATAACTTCCTGTTTATAAAACACAATAAAACAGCCTCGACGGACGGAGGAATCGTTAAAATACATCGAACACAACAACAACCTGAGGACGTCTGATCAGCTGAGTATTGATCGTCATCACCAGTCTGATCGTTAATAAACCTCGACTCTCGTCTTCACATCGTCATTATTTACTGTGACTCATGAACTACAAGGACAGAAACAAAAAAAAGTTTCCTGTTGATTCAGAAACTCTTGAGTTTCACTTCCTGTCTGATGATGTGATGTCATCCGCAAACTGACGTAGCGAAATGTTTCAGCTCATTAAAGACGGAAAACTAAAAAAAGAACATTTAAAAAAACAGTTAAAGCAGAAGTAAGTGATATTTTTGTGTTAATATAAGTCTTAAATAGTTGTATCTTCCGACAGCAATCACTTACATAGAGTGTTTGGACTGAAACACGGGTCTGTCAGTCACTCTGCTCTGCTCTGAGCCGAGGAGAAAACATTTATCGTATCCTACAGTTTTTATCCAATGAGGAGAGAGAACGGCATGCAGGGCTGTGTGTGCAGCCAAGGGATGTGCCTGAATGTGGTGACGTAGGGACGAGGACTGTTATGGTGCGTTCAGGGCAACTCGTAACTCGTGTTTTTCCGACCTGTGAAGTCGTACCAGTTCGATCTGGTACGAGTTCACGGGTCAGAAGTTACGAGTGGCCGTTATAGTGACTTTCACAGGTAAAACAGGTCGGAAAAACACAAGTGGGTTGCCTGGAACGCTACAAAGTCGTAAGTTGTGACTTGAAGCTGTAATTTACGGTTTCAAAAGCCTGCCTGGAACGCAGCATTAGCCAAAATGACCGGACCACTCACTTCTGCTTTAATAGAATAATAATAGAATTATTAAAAGTGTCTGTTGTGTTGTCGGTAGCAAACAGGAAATGAATGACTGCGTCCTGCCACCTTATATAAACACTAGAGGGCGCTGCCATGGCAACGGGAAGACATGATGTTTCGGAACGTGGCTGCTACACACACACACACACACACACACACACACGGTGCTGCTGTGACAATAATAAGATGCTGCACATAAAACTGCCAGACAGCTTCTTTTGTTGGAGCCAGCCTGATCTATGTGTGTGTGTGTGTGTGTGTGTGTGTGTGTGTGTGTGTGTGTGTGTGTGTGTGTGTGTGTGTGAGAGAGAGAGAGAGAGAGAGAGAGAGAGAGAGAGAGAGAGAGAGATGAAAAGGAAAGAAGAACAAGAAGAGGAGGAGGAGGAGGATGAACATGTGATCAAAGGAAACAAACCTCATTCACATTTGTACCAACTTTAATAACAACAACAGCACATGCGATTCGCCATGGGAACAACCTGTTGCTGTGTGATGTCACGTGTTTACACACAACACACAACTACAACGACCTCACCTTTGTTTTGTCAATATTTATGTTTTTTTAATGAAACACCAATTCCCACGAGAAGAAAGAAACTTAACGCCTTACTGACTTTGACCAAAATACAACAAGTTCATCCTCAAGTGAATGTTTTTGTCAAATGGTTATTGAGGAGTTCTGGGTAACACTTTATATAAAGTACACACTATTAAGCCTTAAATACTGAATTCATCATTTATAACACATGAATACTCATTATAAACACAGTTAAAAATGTGTTACTCATCATTGATAAGCAGGAACTGTATTTATAAACTACATACTAATGAGTACACTGTAAAAACTCAAAATCTTTCCAAGAATATTTGTCTTATTTCTTGTCAAAATGTCTCAATTTAATCAAAACTAATTTCTTTGCACTTAAAATAAGACTCATCACCTAAAAATTAACTTGTTTTTAGATCATTTTCACTTGTTTCACACAAATTTTCAATTAAAATAAGTAGAAAAATCTGCCAGTGAAAGCAGGTTTTTTGTGCTCGTAATAAGAAAGAAAAACTTGCTCCAGTATCAGATTTTTCTACATATTTCAAGTGAAAATCAGCTTGAAAAAAAAAAAGTGTCTAATAACAAGCTACTTTTTGAGTTTTATTTGTAGTATAATTAGATTTGTTTTGACTAGAAATGACATTTTAACTAGAAATAAGAGAAATATTCAAATAATTCAAATAAGATTTTGAGTTTTTGCAGTGTATTCATGTGTTATAAATGAAGAAATCAGTATTTATTCATGCTTGA